>NC_137627.1:24926103-24973603 GCF_963383615.2 Lipophrys pholis | reverse complement strand
TAAGTAAACGTACAGATACTTCATATACCTGCGTTAAAAAAGGCTTTGGTCAAACTAAATATACAGATTGAACTTCTTTACCAGAGTCCTCACCAACACGACAACTGTCAAGTTCAGCCTCAGTTTGTACAGGTTCCCCACTTGAAAGGGATTAGAACCATCAACTCAGAGTTTGTTTACTAGATTCCACTGAATGACCAAACAGTGTTGTCTCCACCACTAAACCACGTGTGACCGACAAATAAATGGAGGAAAGGAAGGAAAGCCTGTCGGGCCACAGAGTAGAATCCAGTGGTTAGTGTGTAGTTTTCCTGTAGAGCGACTCGCTGTTGTTACCTTTGCCAAGTTGGCGCAAAGGTTATATTTTTTTATGCGTGTATTCATTCATTTACTTATTTGGTTCAGGGACGACTTGTCACCATCCAAGCACCAATCCATTAGATTTTGGGATTGAACAGCACCCGGGAGGTAAGATGTTTACTCCAATGTGGGGACGCTGGAGCTCTGCGGTGCGCCGTTCATCAGGGCTGAAGCTGCCGTTAGCCGTCTGCTAGCACACGGCTAACTCTGCTCCCCACCCCCCTTCTCCACTCTCAGCCAATCACAGGCCAACCCGCTTTAAGTAGCACAAAAGAATGGGAACTAACAGAACATCATTTAACCTTCGCATTTCAGCAACACGAAGCAGTTCAAATGACCACGACGAATGGTGGCGGGGGTAATCCATTGGTTTCCATGGTGACCAATGTGGCGTTGGCGAAGGTATGTGCTCTAATGAAACCACACACACGTTCTGCAGAGAACAAAACGCAATAAACATTGAAAATGGGAGAACCCGGACATTCTAGAGGACAGACGACCAAGTTGGATTGTTATAACGGTGACTGTCAAAATAAAACTACAAAGTCCCAGGAGAAAATGGACTGGGAGTCATGACACCCTTGAGGAAACATTATTGTAATTGCCTCTACTGAGCACATGCACAACTAGTAGTAGCTTCGGCCGCGGTACGCATGATCAGTAGCAGCGTTTCCGCCGTTTACATGATGACAGAGTTTAAGCATTTTTAAAAAGTCTTAAAAAAATTGCATTTTCAGCAGGTGTTGTCACGTAAAAGGATACCCAAAAACACAACGAATGTTTTGCATTTTCACTTAAAAACATCTATAAAGCGTTTAGAGTTAAAAGAGAGAAAGTTCAGGCTCTGAAATGTATAAAAACAGCATCTTGAACCATCTCAGGTGATGAGTCACATTCACACTAATTATGTTGGATCACAAGGTATGGAGCTGTTTGGATATTTTTTTTTCCAATGAGCCAAAGTAGGACGCAATCAGGGCAGTTTCACTTATTTTAAAGGATAAAGAGACTTCCTCATTGCTCTTACAACAGCTCCATGAGCGGCTCCACATTCCTCCGACTTACAGTACCGCCGAGCTTTAAGGAAACTGTGATATGATGGAAGTTTCACACACTCTGGGAGAAATACTAGTTGGAAAACTTTATGAGTTTGGGGAAGGGATGTGAAAACCATAGGCTAATTAATGTCACATTCAGACAAACGAGTGGCCATAAAAAAGTGAAACTGATTTGTCGCGGCTGTTCCTTTAATCAATAGAGTGAAAATCTCATTTTCAAAAGCAGCCTGGACTCACAGATAGGTTAGTAGCAGAATAATAAAAAAAAAAAAACAAACAGATGGATGTGCAGCAGAAACACAATGTAACTGTAAGCTGTTCAGAGATAGAGATCCCAACAATATCCCAGCGAGTGGCCGCTGCTCTGCAGCAGATAAGAAGCAGCGGAGCGCCGCAGCAGAATGTTAAGAAGCTCTCCGAATGAAGGAGTCCCGACTCAACAGCCTGCAGGGCGACGAGAGGCCAACCGGCCCGCTGTGGAACTGACAGCAGCGAGTCAGGCCCGTGCAATTAACGGCCAACCTGAGGGAGTCACCTGGCAGCCTGTCAGCGCCCTGGAGGAAGAGGAGGAGGATGAAGAGGAGGCTCTCCAATAATCCAGTAAGCCACAAACAACAGGGAAATGTCAAACAGCCACCAGAGAGCAGGCGCAGGAGGCAGGACGCCATCACAGCACATAATTCAAGAAATACAGGTCAACAATCAAACATCACAACTGGAACGGGCAGTCGGTAGAGCACATACCTTCGCCAACTCTATCATTGGTCACCATGGAAACCAAATGGATTACAAGGTTATTTGATCCGCCACTCCCGCCATCATTTCTCCTGGTCGGTTGAACTGTTTCGTGTTGTTCCAATGTGAAGGTTAAATGATGTTCTGCTGGTCCCAATTCTTTTGTGTTACTTGAAGGCACCGTTAGAGTGGCTGTGATTGTGGAGATGGGGGGTGGGGAGCAGAGTTAGCCGTGTGCTCGCAGATGGCTAAAGGCCAATTCATCCTCCATAAGAACAAGAAGGAAGTTCGGCAGTGTGGGGTCCTGCTAAACAAAATGACGTCATTTCCTTCGGCCGTAGGAAATTTGTTTCGGCTGTGCCAACTGCCCTGGCCAAACTATGTGGGTGCCGCACTGCCGAAACTTCTGCACTGCCATGTGCTGCGCATGCGTGGTCCAGCTCGCTCAGGACTATCAGTCATATTTTAACCATATTTAGCTTGTAACATCAAGACTGTGCGAGCGCTGCAGCTCGTCAGAAATGTCGGAGTGCAGGCTTACGTGATGCACCTGAACGCATCACGAAAAGCTGTGAGCTCCTGTAGTTAAAATCGGATCAACATCGCGCTCGGACAAAAACTCTCTTTTATTACTGGAACAGTTCAGAGAAATGTATTTCTGAAAGCACTGGAGGCCAGAAATAAACTGTGCAGTTGAAAAGTTAAAACGCCGTGTGGCTGAGAAGTCATTAAGCCCCTGATGGGAATCAGGTGTGCTGCCTCACCTCTCTGCCCATAAAGGAGGAGCCGCCCAGAGACACAGAGTGACAGGCGGGGGTGAGCATGCAGACACACAGAGGAGCCCGACAGAGGTGGTTGTTTCTGAGTGTTTTTGGTTTTGGTTTTGTTTAATAAGCGAATGGACTTTGGACCACCAGACTCTGCGTCTCTGTGGGGGAACCCGACGGTGGCATGCTCTCCTGCTACACGCCGCTTCACAGACGTGTGGCTGCTGTGAGGGGGCACGGCAGCTTCTCCTCGGAGTTTGAACAGTCCTGCCAAAAAAGCATTTATTTCGGCAGCTGGCTGACGTCACTGCCACTGGAGTAAATATCTTCTGCTTCAACTCGGGTTAATAGCTTTTGCAAAAAGTTGGTACACACACACACACACACACACACACACACACACACACACACACACACACACACACACACACACACGTAGACAAAAACATACTGTAACTTTTGACCCAACTTTTGTTGGCGAAGGTAATTACTCTCTGCAGTTAGAAAGCTCCCAAAAACCAAGCATAACATTATGACCATTATGAACCTAATGGTCCAGTTCTGACACTCGCTGGTTCTTGCTGGTGTCCCCTGGTGGTGGACGGGGTCAGCAGGGACAACCCGACTTCTCTTTAGCCCGACACAACAAACCGAGCTGCTCGAGTCGTCTGACAGTGATTGATACAGTAGATATTGATTACTGCAGACTAAGAACCAGATCCGTCAGTTCAATGACACCAAACGTCCCACCCCTCAAAAAAAAGCCTTGTGTTTTTTTGTTGAGAGGTGTGTGTGTGTGTGTGTGTGGGGGGGGGGTTGGTTGACGTGGCGGGACAGTGAGTCAGCGGGAGTCACAGATCAGCTGGCAGAGCAGACGGAGGGCATCATTAGTGGGAACAGGTCAGATCGGCCTCAGGTCGGGCTTCACTCTGTAACCACCTCGTGCAGCGCCTGCTGTGTCTGCTGAAGACGAGGTGAATGAGGTCAGGAGATAATGGTGTCAGATCTAGATATAGATCCCCGTCTCTCGTGTGTGTGTGTGTGTGTGTGTGTGTGTGTGTGTGTGTGTGTGTGTGTGTGTGTGTGTGTGTGTGTGTGTGCGTGCAGAGTGGCTCAGACGCAGATGTAAAACTGCAGTGACACTGATGTTGCTGGCCGGTGGTTGGTGGTAACCCCCCCCCACTGGACATTTTAACATCACATCCTGGTCATAATCAGGTCCCTGCCTGCTTCATGACAAGATCTTACAGCACGTGTCGGGTCAGATGAGTATCCTGTTTGATGAAAAGCCTTCATCAAACCTTCATCAAACATTCACTGCCTCCTCACACCAGCTCATCCAACAAAGAACCACAGATAATCTTTGATTTTTAACCTGATAGTGTGCACCTTAAAATACAGTTACTGTGTTGGTCAGTCAGTAACATCAGCTGAAGTTTCCTCAATTAGAAGAACCAAGATGTATTTATAATATTTGTTCAGGCTTTTAATTAACTACTTTTGAGCTGCCATGATTTTGTGTTGTCTTGGCCTTTTATATTCTGTGTTCTGTCTGATGTTTTTGAACTGTGTTGTGAAGCACTTTGCAGCTTTTTGTCTGTGAAAGGTGCTATATGAATAAATGTTACTTACTTACTAATTTGGATGTTAGTGGAGAAGGATGCTCTATCGTATTGATGTTAGAGGAGGAAGATGCTCTATAGTATTGATGTTAGTGGAGGAAGATGCTCTATAGTATTGATGTTAGTGGAGGCAGATGCTCTATGTATTGATGTTAGTGGAGGAAGATGCTCTATAGTGTTGATGTTAGAGGAGAAAGATGCTCTATAGTATTGATGTTAGTGGAGGAAGATGCTCTATAGTATTGATGTTAGAGGGGGTATGCTCTATAATCTGATGTTAGAGGAGGAAGATGCTCTATAATCTGATGTTAGAGGAGGGAGATGCTCTATAGTAATGATCTTAGTCAAGGAAGATGCTCTATAGTATTGATGTTAGTGGAGGAAGATGCTCTATAGTATTGATGTTAGAGGGGGATGCGCTCTATAATCTGGATGTTAGAGGAGGAAGATGCTCTATAATATTGACATTAGTGGAGGAAGATGCTCTATAGTATTGATGTTCGAGGAGGAAGATGCTCTATAATCTGGATGTTAGAGGAGGAAGATGCTTTTAGAAAGGGAAGTTAACCGCTATTCAAGCAGGTTGTACATCTTCCATGTAGCACTCCGGAGTAAACAGGACTTTAGTGGATTAGTGAGTGAGCTGCCAGTGACAGGAGAGCGACACTTTGAACAATGAGAATGTGAAAACCTTCTGTAACTGCCGATTGAAAGGTACAGTCATTTAGAAAATCAATATTATACTTGTGAAATCGTTCCACTGATGTTTGTTCACTTCCTGGAGTTAGCATGCTAACCAGCTAACTCCAGCTTGTCCAGCCTTAAGAGCTGCAGCGTCTCGAACTGTCCTGCAGATTGAAGAGAGAACACAACACAACCAGGGCGCTAATCTCTGATCGGACTGAAGACAGACTGCACTGACTCTCTGCTGCCACCTAATGCACAACCGTGGCATTACTTTATGTTACACAGTGCTGCAGTAGCTGGTCCATTCAGCGGGAGACAGAAAACCCTTCTGATCTGAGCAGGACAGGACGGGGACACCCGGACGGACCAAAGGAACATTTGGCTAAATGATCGAGTGATATAAAGATGGAGGAAGAGAGAGGTGGCTGTTGGAAAAGCTGATTCCTCAGCTGTGATTTTCTCACCTCTTCCTCCCTCTTTTTCCCTCCCTCATTCACAATATCAGAGAAACATCTCATTCACACACTGCAGCACCCACTCTGCTCTCCTCCATCCTCCTCCTCCTCCTCTCCATCCCTCCATCCCACTCCTCTTTTTCCTTCAATCTCTCAATGATGGTAATTTGAAAAGTCCAATTCAATGTGAAGCCACACACACACACACACACACACACACACACACACACACACACACACACACACACACACACACACACACACACACACACAAAAGAGAAAAAAAAGCAGCAGAAGACAATATTAAAGGAAGAAGGATCAATAGATTCATTCCCTGCTGTTGACAGAGGTTGATCTCCCCCTGGACCCTTGACCCTCACTGTGTGTGTGCGGCGTGCGTGAGTGCGGTGTGTGTAGGCAGCAGCACTGTGACGTGACACCATCAACAATTGATATTTGTCCCTTTGCGTCAGGTCTTCATGCAGACAATCAACCATGTTTTCGTGATTCATCACCCCGCCTTACTGAGAACAACACACATACCTGGTTATCTTCTTATTGAGGCTGAAATATTGTCTGTTTCATTTGAGCGGAAGCAGATTCTTATTCCTGCGCCCTGACAGCTATTTGGAACAAATTTACGTCCATATTTTGAGAGTATTGCTCCTCTCTGGGATATCGGGGAAACATCTCCGTCTGTCTCTTCTAGGAGGCTCTGCAGGGACCGGCCTGTTTGTCTCACAATGTGACTGCTATATTTTCCTCTTCTTACGTGCATCTGCTGTTAGAAACGATTCATTGACATTAATGCAGTTCAAGGAGATGTACGATTCAGTCTCACACACCAAGTTAAAAGTAAAAAATATTGAAAAGCTCGAACATTTCATTTCGTCATTTATACTTTTGGTGATTTTGGAGTCGTGAGATAAAATCAAATTACTAAGTTACTAAAGTTACTAAAGCAAATACAATACCTCAAAGGAAAATAACAAAATGTTAAACAGCATAAACAACGGTCAGGCTCACTTACTGTGACCGCCCCGTTTCCACAACAACCGCTCAAGTGTAAACGCATTGTTTTTAAATTTTCTGCATGTGCAGTAGCAGACTTTTAGAAAAGTTGCGTTTCCATGGTGACAGAGTCGGAACATTTTCAAAAAGGTGCTTCAGCGGGATGCTGCAGGAGGCAGCAGGACACTGTAGGAAGCAGCAGGACACTGCAAGAGGCAGCAGGATACAGCAGCAGGCAGCAAGAGGCTGCAGGAGGCAACAGGACACTGCAGGAGGCAACAGGACACTGCAGGAGGCAGCGGGAAGCTGCAGGAGGCAGCAGGATGCAGCAGGAGGCTGCAGGAGACATCAGGAGGCAACAGGACACTGTAGGAAGCAGCAGGACACAGCAGGAGGCAGCGGGAAGCTGCAGAAGGCAGCAGGAGACATCAGGATGCAGCAGAAGGCTACAGGGTGCAGCAGGAGGCTGCAGGAGGCTGCAGGACACTACAGGAGGCACCAAGAAGCTGCAGGATGCAGCAGGAGTCTGTAAGAGGCAGCAGGAGACATCAGGAGGCAGCAAGACACTGCAGGAAAACGTGGGGAGCAGCAGGATGCAGCAGGAGGCAGCAGGAGGCTGCAGGAGGCAGCAGGAGACATCAGGAGGCAGCAGGATGCAGCAGAAGACTACAGGATGCAGCAGGATGCAGCAAGAGGCTGCAGGAGGCAGCAAGAAACATCAGGATGCAGCAGAAGGCTACAGGAGGCTGCAGGAGGCAGCAGGATGCAGCAGAAGGCTACAGGATGCAGCAAGAGGCTGCAGGAGGCAGCAAGAAACATTAGGAGGCAGCAGGATGCAGCATAATGCTACAGGATGCAGCAGGAGGTTGCAGGAGGCTGCAGGAGACATCAGGAGGCAGCAGGAGACATCAGGATGCGGCAGGAGACATCAGGATGCAGCAGGAGGCTACAGGAGGCACCAAGAAGCTGCAGGAGGCAGCAGGAGTCTGCAAGAGGCAGCAGGAGACATCAGGATGCAGCAAGACACTGCAGGAAACCGTGGGGAGCTGCAGGAGACATCAGGAGGCAGCAGGATGCAGCAGGAGGCAGCAGGAGGCTGCCGGATGCAGCGGGAGGCAGCCGGAGGCAGCGGGATGTTGCGGGATGTTGCAGGAGGCAGCAGGAGGCAGTAGGATGTTGCAGGATGCAGTAGGATGTTGCAGGATGCAGCAGGAGGCAGCAGGAGGCAGCAGGAGGCAGTAGGAGGTTGCAGGATGCAGTAGGATGTTGCAGGATGCAGCAGGAGGCAGCAGGAGATTGCAGGAGGCAGCAGGATATTGCAAGATGCAGCAGGAGGCAGCAGGATGTTGCAGGGTGCAGCAGGAGGCAGCAGGATGTTGCAGGATGTTGCAGGGTGCAGCAGGAGGCAGCAGGAGATTGCAGGAGGCAGCAGGAGGCAGCAGGAGATTGCAAGAGCCAGCAGGATAAATGCTGAGAGAGTTTGAGAATGCTGACCGTAGCCGACTCTCAGTGAGGTGAGAGGGCAGCTTTTAAATGAGGCCTCACACAAGACGAAGCATCTTTTAATTTGTGGCGTTGAGCAGATTTGTAAAAAGTAGCTTGGAAGTGGATGTAGAGCGGAGCGGCTTTTCTTCTGGAGGTCTGCAGGGGTCAGCAGCTCTGCTGAGGCCGACTCCACAAGATGAAGCTTTCAGCTGAGGACTCCTTCACTGGTGCTGCTGCATCACTTTATCACCTCGTTTCCATGACAACAGCTCAAGTGTATACGCATTGTCTTTGCTTTTTCGTTTCAGAAAAGGTTTGCATTTACATGGCAACGATCTGAAAATGATATCTGTTTAGACGGAAACACCAGAAACACTGATAATGATGTAGTGTTCATGTTGGGCCACTGGTGGGTGCTGTTGGTTGTTTTATGTAATGAAACGAGAACAAATAACTAGAAACATTAACACTGGGAGAACACGGACATTCTAGTGGACAGACGACCAAGTTGGATTGTTATTACGGTGACTGTCGACCATAAAATTCCCAAGTCCAGGACAATACGGACTGGGAGTCATGACACCATGGAGGAATCATTGTCTCTATTGAGCATGTGCAGAACTACTAGTTACTACAGCCACGGTGTGCAGGACCAATAGGAGTATTTCCACCATCTACAAAGAGACGCAATGCAGTCAGAGCGTTTTCAAAAACTTGCGTGTTCAGAGGCTTTGAGCATTGTTGTGTCAATGGATGTTTTGTTTTTTTACTTGATAAACATTGTCATATAAACGGGGCCTGAGATACACAAAATGCAGAGGGATGATGTTTTCTATCTGCTTTTCCTCATAAATGAGGTATGAGAGGGACAAGAGCTTTGACTTCATCCAAGCACAGGGAGCTTTTAATATATTTTACTTTTCTACCTGAACTTGGATGCTCACTCCTGCCTGTGTTATGTCATCCTGTTGTGGTACGGTTTACATCGACCTTCGGTTGATATCGGCTGTCAGATTACAGCCTGCAATCGTTCCTGAGGTGAAACAAAGTGAGCCGAGGTTCAGGATAAAAGGCCCACAAAGTGTCAGTAAATACTGAATGTGAGATGACCAACGGTTTGTAGCAGATGGAGGTCAGACTGCAGAGGAGGAGCGTCTCCCGTCTCCTCTTCTGTTGCTGCGAGTTGAGAGCTGCTCTCTGCTCACTAATGTTTTATATAAGGACAACTGCTGTCAGATGAAACTGGGCTTTTACTTCGCTGCCGGAGTTAAAGGGGAGAAATGTTGGCAGCACTGCCTTTCTTCACCTGCGTAATAAGTGAGACCAGGTGACAGTTACTGTATCTCTGATACACACAGAGAACAGAACTTTCATTATGTCTCAATCAGAACAAAGCTGGTATCAAAGTCTCAAACTGAGCAAATTACACACCAAACAAAGCCGGTCAACAAGAGGAATTAGTCTAAAACTGACTTGAAAATAGATGAAAATCACATTTACATGGAGGGTATAGTCCAATCTTCAGAAGTGCCCTGGACTGGACTGTGCTGCATTTTAGAATGTTTCAAGTGAAAATACATCGATATTGTGTTTTTGTTTCGTTTTGTTTTAGTAATGACACCACACACACACATGCAGCAGAGAACAATCAGCTCTAAACATTAACAACAGGAGAACACAGACATTCTAGTGGACAGACCACCAAGTTGGATTGTTATTACGGTGACTGTCAAAATAAAACCATCAAGTCCAGGAGAATACGGACTGGGAGTCACGACACCACGGAGGAAACATTGTTGTTACTGTAGATCTACTGAGCAAGTGCAGGAGAACTAGTTACTTTGACCGTGGTGACCAGGAGCAGCGCATTGGCAGTCTGCACAGGTTTTTCCAGAAAAACTGCTGACAGTAACTGTAAAAAATCTGCAATTGGAAAAAAACGCAAAACTTTTTATCAGCAGGTGCTTCAGTCCACACTGACTAAAGGCCTGTCGAAATCCGCAGCAGATGTTTGAGGAAAAAAAAATTCAAACAGCTTCTTGTTAATTTGCCCTGTGATGAAGATATTGACCTCCTCCTCCTTCTCCTCCTCTTATGGAAAAGAAGAATAAATACTGGCTCCATCCTGTTCACAGTGAAGAGAAAAAGAAGAGGAGCTGATTTCAGGAGGTCTGGCAGACCTTCAGAGTCATGTGAGAATAGCTGAGATATAAACTGTCAACATGCATGATGACTCGAGTACACCTCAGTAACCAAAACAAAGATACATCAGTCAATATGAACAAGATGCTCTATAATCTGGATATTGGCGGAGGAAGATGCTCTATAATCTGGAAGTTAATGGAGGAAGATGCTCTATAATCTGGATGTTAGCTAACTGCTATTTAAGCATGTTCATGCTAACCACAGCTTTTGCAGTTACAGGATAATGCTAATGCTAGTTACAGTGAGGCTTATTTTGTCTTGGTCATAAAGACTGGGTTATTTTAGGGTTAATGTGCTGAACAGGAGTTTAATGAAATAGTAATGAATAGCCACGCTGCAGAGAACAGCGTTTCATAATGATAATGCTAAAGGTAACTGTGCAGCTCAGTGATCAGGACGAAGAGAGATTCTTGGCTGCAGGCCAGGCTCAGCTGATTCACAGAACCCCCCCCCCAAACCAGCTGACATCATGATGGACCACTAACCGTTCAATCGAGTTCAATGTGACAATGTGAAACGATCCATTTGTGCCTCCAGAGCGGTCGCTCCATTTGGAGGCTGGAGATCGGCCGCGTCCTCACCGCTGAAGTTTATTTAAAACGGGAATTAAAGCCGCGGACACGTTTCAAAGTGTCATCTGTCGGCACTCCAAATGCATCATAATAACACTCAATAATACATCGGTGCGATGTTGCTAGGTGACAGAGGTGGATGAGTGGCTGATGAGACACTCCAGGGGTCAGTCCGATTCGTGGGCTGATGGAGGGTCTGCTCTAGAGCCTGACTCCTCCTGGGAAACGCACACACACATCTGAGGCCCCGTTTACATGACAACACCGTTTCGTGTGACCATCGTTTTTTTGGAAAACGGGTTCCAGAGTGGAGAAATTTGAAAACGCTGCCTCGGCTTTGACGTGTGGACAGACAAAACGCACATTCACTGAAAACGATGATCTCATCGCCCCACCTCTCGACCCGATAACCTTGCGAAGTCACTTAAAAATGATAACAGTCTCAAACTGTTCTGACACCGCAGCAGTTACTGATGCTGGTTGCTTCAATATAGCGATATGTTAGATTTGTTCATTTCTCAGATTTTGCATGCTCCATGTCTTCTTTTCCATTTTTGGTGTATTTCGGTGGCACCTATAGGCCTGGCATATGTGTTACTTCATTTTGAATAGTTTCCATGGTGTCACATGGACGGAGATGTTTCCCACATGAAATTTTTCCTAAGAACGATGGCGAAGAAAGAGATCGTTTTGGCATGTGGACATTGCTCGAGTGTCTGGTTTGATACCCACAGCCGACGGGTTACCACTGAGCAATGCCCCTCATCTCACCCGCTCCCCGAACGCTGTAATGGCAGCTCACCGCTCCTTGTCTCTAGGGTGGGCCAAATGTAGAAAACAGTGGTGGCTAAGTAAGTTAGAGAAGTGGACTTCGGATTGGGAGTTTGCAGGTTCGAATCCTGCAGCTCACATGTCACCGCTGTGGGTGAGCAATACCCTTGACCCCGATCAGCTCCCTGGAGCGCCGTAATGCACCTCTGAACCTGGGAGAACAGAATTGGTCAATGTGGGGAAAAAAAAGGAATCTCCCCAAGGAGATTAATAAAGTGGGATTAATTTTACTTTGGTTTGGCTTGACATGCAATCATCAGGTCATCAGTCTGAAGCCTAATTTATGTGTCATACACAAATGACATACAAAGGCACTTTAGACTTGATAGTTACCTTCACCAACAGAAGTTGGGGCAGAAAGTTATGTTTTAGTCTATGTGTATTTATTTATTGGTTTGTATGTATGTATGTATTTTACTAACTTTTCACAAAAACTATCAATGAATTGCATGAAATCTTCAGGGATGATTTGTTATCATCCAAGGACCAATCATTTAGATTTTGGGGTGTTCAGGTCTGCGCTCTACCGAGGGCCCGTTCCAGATGTATAGTTGACAGTCACCATAATAACAATCCAACTTGGTCATCTGTCCATCCGAAGGTCCGTGTACTCCTATTGATAATGTTGAAAGCGGATTGTTGTTAATCGTTTTGAGTGTTTCTGCCATTTCCATTTTTGGAAATGTTTTCAAAACGTTGCCATATAAATGCAAAACTTTTCTGAAATGTAAAAATGATGTGTCTTTGTTGAATTCTTGAACGTTCTATTAACATCACAGTGATCTTCCGTCCTCTGACCGAGTAATCCACCTGCTCATAAAGCTACCATCTCCTAGTCTCTCTTTAATCTCACATCCTCACACTGCACATGAAGCAAACTTGCAGTTGAAGCGGAAGAGAATTTAGGATTCTCCTAAAAAACAACAGTACTTTCAAGTGCTATCAAGAGACTTTATGATAAGAAATATCCAACCTGTTTGTACCTTTTTTGAACCACAGCCTCATGTGTTTGCTGCAGGGAGCTTCAGTGTTGGTTTAAGAAGCCGAACTCAGGTTGAACTGCTCATTGATCTCCTGAAGATGGCAGTATTTAAAGCCAACACACATGTCAAGGCATGGACCAGTTTATTCTCCTGGAAGCGTCTCTTGTGCAGTGCTTAGATCTATATAAATGGAGAGTAAATTAGTGATAGGATAAGCACTTGGAGTTATTGCTGCTGCATTGATTCTTTCCTCTAGGTTATTTCTTTGATTATAAATGAGTGAAAGTGCATTGTATTATTCTGTCTTTCCCCATTTGTCTTCATATTGTTCCCTCTTTTCTCCCACTCGCTCGCTCTATCAGCCCCTTCTTCCCTTCACGTTTGGTTTTTCAGGCTCTCTGCTACCGAGGCGTCTTGATTTCCCCAGAGGACGACTCAACCTTCATCTTATCTTCCATTAACACTTCTCTCCTCCTTTGTCTCCACCTGTCTTCTGCCTGGATCCTGCCGAGGATCCCGACTCCTCAGCGTGGCCCGCTGTATGAACGCTGAAGGTTTTCATTAACAGTTGTTAGCTGCAGGCGGGACGTCTCCCTCTACAGCTCCATCTGTGCAGCCGCCCGAGCCAATAACTGCAGAGCGGCACGAGCAACGGAGCTGTTTGCTTTGGCTTTCAACACCATCTGAATTCAACAGGCCAGCGCATCAAACTCCAAATTATTCCAACCACTCAGGGCCATAATATCATTACCACCATGTTTTTAGATGAAAAACCCAAAAAGCAGAAGAGCCACTGAGTCGATGGGTTATCTGTAGCCTCAACCAGAAGTTTACTCATCAGCGGCTCACTGAGCAGACACAGAGAGACAGGAAGCAGCTAAACATGACAAACATCGCAGTGATGAAGACCAACACAGAGACGGAGAGAGGAATCCAAAACAAGCACCAGCTATTCTTCATGTCAAATATTCAGGTTGGTAGGTAAGTAAGTAGTTAGGAGGGAGGGAGGTAGGTAAGTGGGTAGGTCGGAGGGAGGTAGGTTGGCAGCAAGGAGGGAGGTAGGTAGATAGGAGGGAGGTAGGTGGGTAGGTATGAGGGATGTAGGTAGGCAGCAAAGAGGTAGGTAGGTAGTCAGGCAGCAAAGAGGTAGGTAGGTAAGTAGGTAGGTCGGAGGGAGGTAGGTTGGCAGCAAGGAGGGAGGTAGGTAGGCAGGTAGGGGGCTAGGTAGATAGGAGGGAAGTAGGTGGGTAGGTATGAGGGAGGTAGGTAGGCAGCAAAGAGGTAGGTAGGTAGGTAGCAAGGAGGTAGGTAGGCAGCAAGGAGGTGGGTAGGTAGGTAGGTAGGTAAGTTGGTAGATAGGGAGATAGGTAGGTAGGTAGTAGGGAGGGAGGTAGGTAGGTAGATAGGTAGGTAGGTCAAAAGGTGGAAGCATGGTGAGGTGTGATCCGCTGGTCCTCCAGGTAAAACACTCCTGTTACGGAACCAGAAACAGAGGAAAGATCCTTTGTTGCTGCTCTACATGCCTGACGACATTCATGAGCATGAACTGTGTGACGTCTCGCCTCAGTTTCCCGCTCTGAGCTGACAGCAGGGACACCCGGTTGGTTCGATCCTCATCAGCTTCACCCTGTTGGAAAAGCTCACAGATGCTCTTCTGGTTCTTTCACTCCCTGATGTCTTTCTGTGTCGTTCAGAGGCGTGTTTGTTGGTATCGAAGTATTTGTACGATGACAGTGAACACACGGAAAACAACATGCTGTTGTTTTTTTTCTGCAGTGACCTCCTCACCTCCAATACGGCAGCCATATGCAACACAGAACACCCGCTGCCTGCTGCACAAGCTGTGGAAGGACATCTGAGGAGGACATTCAAACTGCTGCTTGCCTGCCTGCAGATTCACCAGAAACAGTTTACTTACACATCTGGCTATAAAATACCTCGTCCATATGTCAGACATAACAAACTGATGCAGCTCAGACCTGCACATATCTAAATTCGACCACAAAATAATGGAAAGGTGGCCTGCTGAATCTATTTCAGAGTAACATGAAGCTCCAGGGAGGACCCGCTTCGCCATGAAAAGAAATATGAAGCTGACTTTACTTCATTCAGGCGTGAGAAATAATCTCCTACATCAATCTGACACTGCAGCCAACTGTGATGTAATATCTTAGGGACAAACAGGAGGAAGATGAAGGGCGGCTAGCAAAAGAAAACAAAGATGCTCTATGGATGTTAGTGGAGGAAGATGCTCTATAATCTGGATCTTAGTGGAGGAACTTGCTCTATAATCTGGATGTTAGTGGAGGAAGATGCTCTATAATCTGAATGTGAGTGGAGGAAGATGCTTTATAATCGAAATGTTAGTGGAGGAAGATGATCTATAATCTTGATGATTGTGGAAGAAGATGCTTTATAATCTGGATGTTAGTGGAGAAAGATGCTCTATAATCTGCATGTTAGTGGAGGAAAATGCTGTATAATTCAGATGTTAGAGGAGGGAGATGCTCTATAATCTGGATGTTAAGAGGAATATGCTCTATAATCTGGATGTTAGTGGCGAGAGATGCTCTATAATCTGCATGTTAGTGGAGGAAGATGATCTATAATCTGGACCAGTAACCAAGCAGCTGAGATAAACTACCAACTTGCAGACAGCTTTTAGAAGAGGATGCTACCTGCTGCTTAAGCACAGTAATGCTAACCACAGCTCCTGTGGATACAGGCTAATGCTAATGCTACTTACAGTGGGACATTGTTGCGGTCAGGATTAATGAGGCTCCTCCTCCACTAAACATGACTTAAATAAAATAGTAACTGCTGCTCTTTACTGAAGACAACTAATGCTAAAGCGAACTGTGTGCTGCAAGCAGGACAGACAGAGTGAGCAGCTTAACGCCTGTTTTCACCGCCCTCAGAAGCGTTTGGAGCTAACTATATTTCAAATAGTCACAATGCTCTTGACGTTTCACAATAACGTCACTTCCAAATAGTTCCCCAACTCTGCTCAAGCTTTCATCAGTTCCTACCAAAGAGGAATATCCACATCAAACAACAAATGCACACACACACACACACACACACACACACACACACACACACACACACACACACACACACACACACACACACACACACACACAGGTTCCTACCTGTATATGAGTATGTCGTCGGTGGAGCTGTTGTACTGGATCTGGTACATGCGGACTCCGGGGATGTGGTTCTGCGGCGGCCACCTGATAGTCGCCGAGCTGGATGTCAGATCCGACACGGAGACCCTCTGCTGGTCAGATCGAGCATGGCCTCCGCTCACGTTGGACTTTATGGACGTTGGGATGTCCGAAGGCCCCGGGTCCGGGTCCAGTTTGGGGTCAAAGTGTGGCGAAGGGTTGACGACTAACTCAACGGGAGCCGTGGCTTCGCCCGCCGCATTTGATGCGATACACGTGAACTTTCCTGAGTCCTGCAAATCACCAGAGGAATCCAGCTTTAGTCCACTTGTGAGACATTTTACATCTACAATGATCAGCTGAGCAAATTGTAAAAATCATCCTTTAGAAGTAGTTTTTACCTTAACGGAGGCCTTGAGGATGTCGAGCGAGCCGTTCTCGTAGCAAACGGTTCTGGAGGTGTTCCCGATCAGCTTCCCGTCAGGACTGACCCAGTGAGTGGACGGCTCTGGGTCTCCGATGGACTTGCAGCGCAGGCTGACCTCCTGACCCTCCATCACGAACATCTTGGAGGTGTGACGGGTTATCATCGGCGGCTCGCACACAAACTCCTCCTGGTGGGACACAAAGGACACGTTCAGATCTGCCATCAACATGTGCTTTAGGTGAGCCGATCACAAGGGACGAGTCCTAAAGACAAGTGTGAACAGGCACCAAACCAATTCCTGGCTTTGTAGTGTAAACAGCATGCATCTCGAATGCGTTCTGGGGCGGTGGCGTCGCATGAAAATATGTCCTATTTGCCGTGCTGTCTTTTAAGAGAAAGTGCTGGTCTGAATTACAGTTTTTAAAACTTCCCAACTTTCCAAGGAAACTGGAAAACAACATGGACGTCCTGGCTGGAGGTCTGCAGAGACACGGAGCCTGGGCGGAACCTCTGCCCAGGCCTTGGCGGCCTGCAATATATTATATGGACAAGTGAAAACATTCAGCGTCAGGTCTTGCCACATGTGATTGGATCACCAGAAAACGCATGTTAACGCTGAAGGTCTGAACGGGCTTGAAGTCGTCTTCACTGAGAATCAATACCTGAGACCGAGGGAACCAGTATTGTCAGGAGGGGAGATGGTTATTAGATGCCAAGCTTAAACATTTTTTAAAGAATAGTATGAATAAACAACCAATGATACAAGTGAGATGAAATGTCAGAAGTTTTTTAGAGAAAGATTTTCTCCTAAAAGCTTAGAGTTGCAACATTTTCTCCAACTAACTGCCACTGAGGTATTCTTTAGTTTCTGACGGAGCTCACTTCTATATGAAGATGAAGTGATCTTGGGGTTTTTCAGCCTTTGCATCATTTAAAAGCCACTCGCTGGCCCATCATCCTGTAGAACCCTGGTGGAAGCAGGGCAGGCCGAAGCTTATCAGGACCTACTCAATTAGTTATGACCACTTTTTTCAATAATGAGTAATCTAACGCTCTACTATTTCCAAATTCCAGATTAAAGTTACTTCTCCAAGTCACTGTGCGTTTCTATTGTAGTGTCCCGCAGGACAAGTTTCTTGTCTGCAAAGCCGCTTTAATATTAAACAGAACCCGGCCGCTCCTCAGTTCTCCTCCAAATGCACACAGACACATGCAGCGCATGCATGCAGTCTGGCCTGACCCGCCCCCTTCTCCACTCGCAGCCAATCACAGGCCAACTCGCTGTGTTCAGGTGACACAAAAGCATGGAAACAAACTAAAGTCATCAATAAACCCTAACATTGCAATCAGGCACAACTTTTTTCTACCAATCAATGAAATACTTTATTGGGGGACTGGGGGGGCAATTAAAAAGTCGCATAGAGCAGGCAGTGCAAATAAATAAACAGATTAATAGATAAATAGTGCAACAACAGACTACAACTACATCTCGGGGTAAATATAAACCACTAATAGTAGAAATCTGATAATAAAACCGTGAGCCAGATATAAATACAAAAAAGAATGAAGGTCAAAGGATCAATATGTATCAGCAGGAGGCCAGGCAGGGATCAGAACTGAGGCTGTGGTAAAACAGGTTGTCATTTCTATGTTGAGATGGTGGAGGGTTGTTGTCGGCAACTGCTGAAAGTAACTAAAACGTTACTTGTAATCTAACTCAGTTACTTTTAAACACAAGTAATCAGTGAAGTAACTGTTACCTTTTAAAGGAGTAACTAGTAATCAGTAATCAGGTTACCTTTTCAAGGTAACTGTGGCAACACTGCTCATCACTCCCAGAGTGTCTCCAAACCTTTTTCCAGGCTCCTTTTCCGGTCTCGTTACCAGCAGAGTTGATTGCTGACCCGATGACCGCAGGGCCAGAGATTAAAATAAACTGAGTGCTCTTCAGTGCTGGATTACATGCTGAACTTTACTGCTCCTCGATTTGACTGAGCGAAAAGTACAGCGAAAAGAAGAATCAAACAAGGAACAGGGGGAAAAAAAGGTCTTTAGCTAATTTTATAGATAAACATATATGCAGATTACCATTGGATTTAAATCCTGTTGAGAATTTGAATTTGAATTTATTGTGAGGAAAGCCCCTTGAGATGCAACATCTCGTTTACAAGGGGGACCAAAGGAACACCGAACATAAAGACACAAAACATAAAACAATTGACATGCAGTTTCACTAACCAGCACAATACATAATAAGTGTAACTCTGGACATCAATAAGACAGACATAAAACACCGGACAATCTTGCTCACACAACCCACTCCCTCAATCATATCAGTGGACCTTTACATACAGTCAGTAAGAATAACAATACCGCAAATTGCATATCACATGGAATCAAACAAAACAAACAAACAAAAAAAAAAGCAAAACAAAACAATTTGTCACAAGCATAATCAATCAGTCTTGAGGTGATTATATAGAGAAGACCTAAAGAGTCCATTAGAGGTTCTAGACTTCAGTGTAAGAGGTAAGTGATTCCAGTCATTTGGAGCCTTGAAAGAGAAAGACCTCCGACAGGCCTCCCTTTTAGCTGAAGGAACATTGAAGGATAAATATTGAGAACTTCTGAGAGAATAAGTTGATGTGGATGGAATTAGTGAACATTTTAAGTTTGGGGGTACATTCAAGTATACACATTTGAAAATGAATTGCAACTAATGACACTGTCGTCTTTCATCGGGCTGTAACCAGTTCAGTTGATCATATAAGATACAGTGTAGGATCACTTTAATATAAATCTAGTATTAAAGTATTAAAGAGGACTTTAAGTGGTTTAAGATATTTATCGTTTGTATTTCGGTAGACTATGTCAGCAGAATCGATAATAGGTAAGATTAATTGTGTAATGATTTTGTTTCTTATTTGTTGAGTAAAGCAGATAGATGATCGATAAAGAGGCATTAGACATGAGTATGTGCGTTTAATTATATAATCAATATGTGGTTTAAAATTTAGTTCTGGGTCAAGTCAGACACCTAAGTATTTGAGAGCAGTTTCTCTTATCATTAAAGAGCCATTATCAAAATGAATGTTTAAATTGGCAGAGCGAAGACGATGGCGTGTGCCAAAGAGCATATAGGTTGATTTTTTCGAATTCAATATTAACAAATTCAGATTTATCCATTTCTGAACTGAGTTAAAGTCATCCTGTAAAAGGTGTTGTAGCTGAGAGAGGTATGTACTCGAGAAATAGACAACAGTGTCATCGGCGTACAGATGAGTATGACAGTTTTTACACATTTGAGGAAGGTCGTTGATTAAAATGTAAAATAAAAGTGGGCCAAGAGTGAGACCCATATGGTATTACAAATCTTATAATTAGAGAATTAGGGGCTTCAATTTAATCTGCTGATCATATGGGAGCACATTAACATTCTCCTTTTATAGTAAACAGGAAGTTAGCGATGAAAAGGAAACAGCTTGGGATGATGTGAATGCTAAAGCTAAAGAGTGGAGCAGGAAAGAGTGAAACATGATGATTCATGTTATGGAGCTCAAACTGCTTTTTAGTGACTGATGTCACAGCCAGATCATATTTGTGTGAGAGCAACACTTTCTCTCTCCATTTCTGCAGATTTTTTTCTACCTTCAAAAGTTACGTAAACTACTGTATGCTGACTTGCTTCTGCGAACTGTCGGCTCAGTTCAAGTTTCCTTCTTGTGGTATTTGTCTCTCTCCTGCACCAGAACGGAAGAGGTTCGTCCTCCGTTCCTTCACCTGGACGAGAGACCACCACCGTTTCCTCGCAAACTCCAATCCATGACACCTTCCATACTAAGACACAATAAACTGAGTGTCGCAACATGTTTTACTGTTCGATCAGCTCTTGATGACTACATGAGGTGTTCCACCTCCATGCGCGTCAAACACCTGCAGAAGCCTGTCGCTCAGCCACGGAGCTCAGCGGAGGGTCAAAGCCAACATCCGTCCTCCGTGAACCGACAAATCAATTTTAGGTGTGCCCCTGAACTCATGTATCACAGTTCTGACTGATCAGTCCTCCACGTGTCCTGGGTGTAATTACATCTCTACTGTAACACGGTCAAGTTTCACCCAACTGCAATCCAATTCCCTGGAAGACATTCATCTGCAGTGGAAACCAGGGGTCATGTGTCTCACAGGAGCGTTGATTGATTTTGAAGCAGATAGCAGAGGGCTAGCGTCTGACCTCTGATGGACGTTGTGGAGTCCTTGCAGTAGAAAACAGGCCATTCACTCCCCTGACTGCTAATATGACCAAATACATTAGGGACATAACGGCGTACAGATTGACCTCTTCACAAGGCTAATCCTCTCATAGTCATCCTCCAGCAGCTCTCTCAGGGAGGTCCATCACTATTACCCGAGGTGAGGCAAAGGCCTGCATGTCTCCCTCTTTAAGATGATACCAATTAATCCCACACTTTATCTTGTGCTGCTCCTCCACTTATCACCGTAGCTCTCAAGCAGCCACAAGGGTCTGCTTCCTGGAGACCTCCAGGTGAGCCACGGCCATCTATATCGTCCTCTACAACACCACGTGCGCCTGCTGTTATCTCTGCAGGTATCAGCATAGCTAAGCTGTACGGAGGTATTTTCTCAGCAGGCATTAGGGTGAAGAACCTTTAGCACCACACTATCTACCAGCAACATGCGGTGAAAACAAATCTCCAGCGGTCTTCCTTCCCCGCTCGCAGCTTCTGCTCTGTAATCTCATTTGTGGCTGCAGGCTCCTATAATATGATGCTAATAAATCAACCACGTCGACCAGATTGAATCGTTACACCTCCAGGAGGCCGCAGTGCTGCAGAGGGGCTGTTTCTTCAGCCAACGGACACGACACACCAGGTCTGTCGGAATGTCACACCCATCATCCTGGTCCAAAATCATTGGGACGGTTTGGAGACTGTATTCAACCACAAAGTGCAACAATTTGCGCAATAGGGAAGCACCGATACCAGTGTTGGGTAGCCGCTTGTGGCTAAATTTAACAGAGGGGCTTTATGATACTAGCCACCTTTGTTGACGACAATCAAAACCTCCTGTTTTGGGGTGACGCCCCCTTATGGACGATTCTGGTTTGAACAAAGAGCCCAAATGAAAGAACTCAGCCACTTTCAAACTCCAGATTGTTTCAACTAAAGTCCAACACGGAAAAATGGGATTTCTGGGTGATGACTCCTTTAACTGGTCAGTGGATCCAGTAACTCTGAGCTCTGCTACATGCTACATGCTAAAAGTTTTGTTGCTCACACTCCAGCGATGCTACATGCTGAACATGAGTAAAGTGTGACTGATACACCCATTAACAGTGAGCTCGGTCCCTCCATCTACAGTCTACAGTAGCAAAGCGCAGTGCGCAGAGAGGCGCGACACACTGCTCCGCATTCTGTAGTCCTTCACATTACTAATCACATTCACATCAGCCAAACTATCGGGAACAAATTCAGGTTCAGCGTTTTGGGATCGAACGTTCGACCATGCGACTGACAGACGACCCGTCAGGATCGCCCCAGTCGTATTTGTTTCAATGTGTTGTGTTAGATCTAGTAGTGCCATGTGGTGTTATGCTTTGTTCTGGTTTATGGGATTCTTTTTTTTTTCCAAATTCTATTTAGTGAAATTTCACAAGTGTGATTGTACAGGTTTACGGGATGTTGGATGAGCTCAGGTTGAGGGCGGCTGGTTCCTGTGATCCTCTTTCTGAGTGTTCAGTATTCTGTCGGCACTGAAAGAGTTAACTTCTTTCTCTTCTCTGTCTGTTCATATTTTATTTAAAAATGTGTTTTGGTGCTATTCTCAGTTGCCTTTGTAGCAAATCTCCAGGGACTCTTGATGAAAAATTGCTTGTTTTCCATGTTTATTTAATGTGCACTGTCCCTGTTAAATAAACCAATAAAGCGATGTGTACGTGTGGAAAAGGCCAAACGCTGAGACCACGGTGCTGCTATTCTCTCTGGATATTGATATTGATTATCTTTGGGACTCGATAAACTTGATTCTGCCTTGAATATTCCCAGTGACCCCGGCAGATGTTGTAAAAGACGGAAGCACGGTGAAAGGGTCCTGATCTGATGCGCGGTTATTTGCACGAGTCCATAGCTTGAGGTTCATTCCTCTGTGACACCGACCATCTGCCGGCTTGTGTGTCTTTCAAAAAGAAAGCCCTCCTGTATCCGAAGAGAGAAAACATTCCGGTGATCTGGTTTCTGATCGGAACTTGGTTCCTCTGTAACTGTTCTCATAAAAAGAATATATATGTATATATTATTTTTATGTTCTTTTCTTAGTGGCGGGTCGAGCATTTCACACTGAGGCTTTCACTCGTCCTCGGTCTGAATCAATCCACCCCTCAATAACGTTTTTATGGCTACAAAAACCATGTTATCGTGCAGAAATGCAGTATTAAGCATCACAGATAGATACCCGTGTAGCCAGAATAAATACCTTTACTGATGAAAAAATATATACATAGTTCACAACTCTCCTTCTGCTGCAGATGCATGAAAAAGCAGATGCTATTACCGAAACTTCTGGTGGTTGAGGAGGAAGACAAACGTCAGCTTTTCCTGGTCTTAAACTCTGTGTCTGTGCTGTATCTGGTAAACATATAGTCCAGAATCCCGCACTGGAAGTTGTATTGAGCGCAACTCACTTGCACTGGACCTCCGGCCGCGCTGTGGTGCGTTCATTGACCTCTTGAAAAGTCTTTTTTTTGACAATAAATCTGCAACCAAATCTCTTAATCTTTTCCTTCAGCCATTGTAAGTTGACAAAACTCCAATTAAAACAACACAACTATATTTTTATTCAAGCAGCTCGCTACAGATGCAGTCGGCTAGGCTGGAGAGTGAACGCTCTGACGATCCAATCAGAGTGTATGAAAACGCTGACGTCCCCCTAGGCCTGATGGCAGGCCCTGACTCGTCAACTCAACATCTGATTGGCTGAAGCATCAGCGTGACTGACACTTACTTTATGCTGCAGACGCCTGCAGAATTGAGGCCACGTTTACACGTACCTGGGTTTTTAGAAAAATTTATATTTCCCCTCTATGTTAACAGAAAAAATCTTCATGGACACGGACTCGCATAAAGACCTGGTTCTGAGCTACCTATGAGCATGCCAAACCTGTAGGGGGCAGTGTAACGAGAAACATGAAGCCACGACAGCCAATCAGAATCCTGGAAAAAAACATGATGTCACAAATTGTGACATAAATGAGATGCAGAGTTTATTTAAATCTCCACTGAGTTTTCAGAAATCACCGTTTGTAGAAATGCAGAGAAATTTCACTGTGTTGTATATACTGGGTAAGCGTAAACGTGGTTTGACTGTGAAGGCCTCGGGCAGATTTCTTTACCCTGGCAACAGGTGATGACTGAAATGTGATTGGTTAAAAGCTTTAATGTGGAAATACACATCTGGAAACAGCGCAGCCGGGGGAGAAGCTATGAGAGGGCCGTGTGGAATTATTTAATAAACATTCGTCACTAGTCTGTCATTCAGATATTTTTTTAGGTCTGCACAGAAAGCCTTGCAGGCCCTGGTGGCCTGCCACTGTCTTTCATAAACATTGAAAGTTGAATTGAATTATTAAATCTGTGCACATTGACGCTGAACAGAGACCTGATAATTAAACTTTGATCAACTAAACTAAATCAAATTAACTTGAAAGAATGAAAACATTGACTCAATAAAGTCAAATGTGATAAGCTGGATTAAAATAACGATGGTAGACAGAGCGAAATGTTAATCTTATCTGGCTCTCTTTGTACAATCTGATATTAACGTGGATTTGTTTTGGTGGTAAACTTTTACTGAAAACACACAGAGACATTTCACGCTGCAGCTTTATGAGGAAATATCCAATATTTAAAAACATGGAGAATACAGTAATGTAGGTTGGTTAGAACACGCAAAAGGCCTGTTAAGTTTAGGAAAACTTAAGTTTCATAGATTGAAGAAGGCGAGTTAAGTTAACTGAAGCAAAATTTTTAAGGTTTATTTTGTCAAATCAAATTTAAATCAACTGACTTAAATAAAATTTGTTATGTTCGGTAATATTAGATTTTGTGAATTCTGTCCAGTGAAGTAAATTGAGCTCAGTTGTTAAATTGAAGTTTGTAAATTCAAGAAAGGCAACTCATTTCAGTTAAATTTGGTAAACTAATTTAACTTGAATAAGCAACTTAAGGTAAACTAGGTTTCTTTAGCTGAGTTTTGAGGTTAGGTTTCTTTGGTTAGACAAGATAAATAACTAAGTTGTGCGCTGTTAAATTTCAACTTAAATACGTACTAAAATACGTAAATATATTACTAAAATGCAACACTTTTTTTATGTAACATTAACTTTATCTTATAACTTCACTTCCTTCTCTTATCTAGCTTAATCTAGTTTGGTTACAAAAACTCAAAAAACCAAACATTATATCTGTGTGTGTGTGTGTGTGTGTGTGTGTGTGGGTGTGTGGGTGTGTGTGTGTGTGTGCGTGTGTGTTAAGCCGAGGTGAAGTAATGCCAGCTAAGTTTGGTAAAGTTAAGTTCTGTACATGTAATTTAGGTAAAATAATGAACTATAAGTGAAGTTAAGTTAAAAGATGTAGAATTTGGTTCAGGGTGAATGAAGCGTTTAACTGAAGCCAGTTGAACGAGTAAAGTAACATTTCTCAGGTTTGGCAAGATAAAGAAGTTTCATTTGCTAAGTTAATTTCAGAAAACTTTATTAAGAATTTTCATGTGTTAAACTAGGTAAAATGAGAAAGTTAGAGAAGTTAATTTAAAGTTTTTTATTTACAAAGACTTATGCCTTCTCTTTTATTCTCCTATTTTTTTTCACTTTTTCACAGTTTTGTTTTAAATTGTAATGTTCGTAACAAATAAAATGCATTATCTTTTCACCATCATCATTATTATTATTATTATTATTATTATTATTATAAAATAAGCTCAGCCAAGTTAAAGCTTGTTAAAATAGTTTTGTAAAATTGTAAAATTTTAATTGGTTGTAAGGTAATTCGCCAGAGGACTTTTAATCTCATCCGAGCCGTATTTATAATCTGCATTTAGCTTTTCTAACATTGTAATAAACATTTTTTTTTACCCAAATTAAATTCTTTAAAAACTCTAATTGTAATAAAACATTGAAATGTTTGTTGAAATGAAGTCCTGTTGTGACGTTTGGTCGAACTGTGTGATTTGTTTTTCCGGATGCTTCCTGTTGACCTGCTGGTGGTTTTGGAACGAACCTCTTTGATGGTCCAGAAGTATTTCCCCGCCAGGTCTCTGGGCGAGGCGCAGGTCTCCAGGTCGTCCTCCCGGGTCAGTCGGCGCAGCCACACCAGCTCACAGTTGCAGTGCAGCGGGTTTCCCCCAAAGCTCAGGACGAGCGCCGTCAGCGGCGAGCCCTTCATCTTGGCGTAGACGGGGATCCGCAGGAAGAGGGGGTCGGGCGGGATCTTCTTCAGCTTGTTGGAGGTCATGTCCAGCCTGGAAGGTGCAGATGAGACGGAACCATGAACACAGAAGGAAACACAGAGGCTGTTAAAGGTCTGTGAGTCCTGGTGAGAAAGTTTTCTGTCAGCCTGATCCTCAGAGCCAACATTAAGCGAAATCACAGAAAATATAGTCTCTTTCATAAGTAGGAATCATGTTTCTCTTTAAAATAAAAGTCCCGGCCTTTGAAGTCAGCTTTTCTACATTTAATTACCGAGGGAGCTTCAGTTGGTCGGTGTATTTTTCAAAACAAAAGCTATGATGCATTTATTCAAAATGCATTACTTTTAAAAACTTTCAAAAATCTTTTTATTTAAAGCCATATGAGGCTAATTTGGAAAGATAAAGAAGAGGGAAAGAAAAAGGACAAAACGTCAAATGATATGCAATGCACTGTGGGTAATGCAAGGCACATTCTTGTTTACATGGCAACGTTCTGAAAATGGTTTTCCGTTTCCACGATATAATTAGCATGTTGGGCCACAAGTTGGTGCTGTTGGTTGTTTTCCTAATGAATAAAGTATTTTAAAGATTGAAATACAGACTGAAAATGCAACTATAGGCACAAAAACATTATCAACATTCAATATGATAATTTGATGTAATTTCAACATAAATCTGTCAAACAGTTGCTGTAAGAATATTTGTGTTTGGTAGATGATTTCCTGTATATTCCTATTTTATTAACTAGTTTAGAAACAACAATTTGCCAAAATTTCTATCTAACAAAAGTATTTCACTGTATTACTGTATTTTAGTGTTTCCCCTTCAGAAAAATGTCACGTTTATATGGCAACGTTTTGAAAATGATATCTATTCCCATGGAAACGGCAGAAACGCTAAACCGGCCTGAAACGCCACCCCCGAAGCCCCTCCCCTGAAGCTCCGCCTGCAGTGAAGCCCCACCCCCAGAGCTCTGTCCATGAAGCTCCGCCCCTGCGGCGCCAGGAAACGATGCTCACTTCCAGATGAAATGACACAGCATCAACAAATAGCCTGAAACGACGAAACCCGAACACAAACAGCCCGTCCCGCGTTTCTTCTAATGTCTCGGAGGAGACAACTGCTGAGGAGCGCTGACGACTGGTAATAACAATAATGCAGGAGGCACAAATGTTCTCTGTCGTCAGCAACAAACGCGGGAGAAACTCTATTCCCCTCCAGAAATGACGACGCCGGAACACGAAGTTAATCGCAGCCGAGAGCAGAGGGCGCGCTGCACTCCACATACTTCAATTATTTAGTTTGGTGTGCGGCAGGCGGCTTCATTTGTGAGGCCGGATACGCTCACCTGAACGTAACGGCAGCGCCACTAACACACCAAAACCCCCAGCCTCTGTAATACAGGCATTAATGCTGATATGCAGCTTGGTTGATTTTTTCCCATTTCTACATGTCAATGAGAAAGTTAATTAAAATTGATTGGAGTAACTGGAGTTTAATTGTTTATTGTGCCAGCAGAGTTAAAATACTGTGAATGCACCGGCGGCCTCGTGAGGACAGCTCCGTTTTTAAAAGAACAACAAGAAGAAGAACATAATGGAAGAGAAGGGTCACTCCAGTCCGGGTGGATATATAACTTCCTGAGGGGGGAACATGAAACAAGTTCTACTTAAAATCTCAAGAGAACGTCAGACTGTGCTGGTTTTGACTGCCGTTGCAGTGAAGAGGAAACCAGCCCAGAGATTGAAGCTTTCACAGCTTTTCTAGAGATAACAGGAAATCTTTTAACATTAATGTAAGTTTTCTACAGTGCATTCGGCTTTATGATGCCGACTCAGACCCCAATTACACGATGGTGGGTGGAGCCAATGAAGAAAATGGCTCCCAAGGCAGACCCTTTAGAAAACGCTCCATCTCCATGGAGTCCGTCAGGGGAAAGAGCAGCTTTGTGAAAACACATGGCCTCCATGGAAACGGGGGAAAACACAACTTTTGGTTGTTACATTAGTGTGTGAATGTGTGTGTCAATGGGTGAATGTGATTAACGATGTAAAGCGCTTTGGGTCTGCTCAAGCAGTTGTAAAGTCCTCTCAGTGTAATCCATTTGCTATTTTTGGTCCTGGTCACCACGGTCAAAGTAACTAGTAGTTGTGCACATGCTCAGTTGAGACAATCAGAACAACGTTTCCTCTGTGGTGTCGTGACTCCCAGTCTATATTCTCCTGGACTTGGTAGTTTTATTTTGACAGTCACCGTAATAACAATCCAACTTGGTCGTCTGTCCACTAGAATGTCCGTGTCCTCCCGTTGTTCATGTTTAGAGTGGATTGTTCTAGATTGTTCTCTGCTGCATGTGTGTGTGCTTTTAGTACAAACACAACCAACAGCGCCAACTGGTGGACCTACATGCTCACTACATAGTTTCAGAGAAGTGGACATTGTTTTTGAAATCTTGCTGTCTAAACCAGAAACTTTTCTGCAGCAAAAACGCAAACATGATGTGTTCGGACTTTCTGATGATACATCACATATTTATACTGAAGAGAATAAATGTAGCTTTCTAAAATCAACAAGTACTATCTCTCTCTCTCTCTCTCTCTCTCTCTCTCTCTCTCTCTCTCTCTCTCTCTCTCTCTCTCTATGTTAGCGTTCATGTTTAGAAATTGTTCCATTAATGAGTAATTCTGTTGAAATGTCTTCAGAAGTACAACCTTCGCTGGATTTTCATTCCAGACTCACGGACAGACTGGTCGGTCGTTAGGTGGTGAAGTGGTTCGTCTGGACTTTGTACAGAATGTGCATGTTCTGCCTGAGCACGCCAGGGCTTCCTGCCACAGGTCAGTTGGCGTGAACATGAGTGTGTGTGAGCGTCTCACTTCCTGAGTTGGATGAAGTGTTTTTACCAGGACGGATGAAGCCAAATGCTTCAATCGATTGATTATAAAACAGATACGTTGAATCTATTGAAACTCTTCTTCTGCCGTTTTTGATGAGACTAGGAGTCAGAGAGGCAGATTGTTTGGCTTTAATATCGACTCCAGATTAGAGAGAATCCGTTTCTTCTGACAGTCAGTGCAAACATGAGTGGCAGATGAGCACCCCGGGTCCGTTCCTCCAGATCCAGCTGGAGGTCAGCGAGGGCTGAAACATTTACCTTCAGCCGCTATCGACGTGCTCGCGGGTGAAACACTGAGCCTGCGGCCCCCTCCAGCGGACCCCCCGGTACCAGGCGGGTCACGGTGGGCTCGTCCCAGCTGAACTCAACCCAACTCCAGCTGAACTAGTCAGAAGCTCAATTAAATGAACGAGCAGCGCCTCAGAAGGAGAGATTGTCTTTCACAAAACAGAAATTGGAGACGGTTTATTTTAATTCTGAAGCTTTGGTGCAAACAAAACGCTTCCTTTTAAAAAGAAGTAATCCCAGAGACACAAACGGTCCTTTTGATGAGGCTTTAATTCGGCATCCATTCAGATATTTCTGTCACGGCATCAGAGGCAGTTTTTAATCAGTGCTGGCTCTGCAGCTGTGTGACTGGGTTTGTTCCTCTCAGACAGAAGCGTCTCTGTCAGGTTTTCGGTGTTTCATCGCTGGATTCACGTGGTGGCGTTCAGCCGCTCGTCTCTGGATGTGCGAGACGAGCACACGGCGTTCAGCAGGTCTGTAGCGACCAGAGACTTAACACTGACCGCACAGCAAATCCAACGCGCGTGCAAAGAAATACACATAACACGTTTTAACCAGGACACCTAAACGCTGAATATCACACCGTTTATGTTGCTTTTGAAATCTCGACAAGAACCACTGAGACTGCAATTAATTACAGCAATGATGCTGCAGTGGTTTGAACATTTTACACAATTTAATGGTAAATGACTGTTGTTTTAGTAGTATTGATTCATCTGCAAACTCTTTCAGTCTTTTCCTGGATGTGTCATCATTATTGGTGGATATCTGTGTCAGAATCAATATGAAAACCTACAACTGGTGAGGGTGGAAATGCTGCAATGGATTTTTATTGCAGAATGTTTGATTATATACTCAACAACCCAGTCTCACAACCAACCCACCAAATCAACTCACCAACTAGTCAACCAAGCAAGCAACCAATCATCCAACCAACCAATCAAGCAACCAGCCAACCAACTCGCCAATCAACCAATCATCTAACCAACCAAGTAACCAACCAAACAAGCAACCAGCCAACCAACCAATCAGCCAAGCAAGCAACTGAGCAAGCAAGCAACCAACTAGCCAACCAAGCAACCAAGCAACCAAGCATCCAACCAAGCAACCAAGCAACCAACCATCCAACCAATCAAGCAACCAGCCAACAAAGCAACCAGCCAAGCAAGCAACCAATCATCCAACCAATCATCCAACCAACCACCCAGCAAGCCAACCATGAATGAATCAATTTGAAGTTTTTTTAATAAACCAATCACAGTAATTAGAATGATGCAGCAAGAAGAAATAAATAAACTTGGAGGAAATTCTGGATGGATGAACTTTAATCCAGAAAGGTTTGTTTTGAGTGAGAAGAGAGCGAGAGCGTGGTTTCTGTCCACAGTCCTAAAACATGTGCTTGTGCTTGTGCATGTGTGTGTGTGTGTGTGTGTGTCCTGTGATGACTGCTCACCTGTCCAGGTGGAATCTTTCCTCACACACAGTCAGCAGGAACTAACTGAACTATTTCAATGCTCCCCTGCATTCATGTCTAAAAGTGGAACGTGGCCTTTAGCTGTTATTGCAGCTGGCCTGCAGACTGTAAGACACAGAGAGTGGGCGGGTCCTGTGGCCTCAGCCTGAAGTGGTGCTGTGTGACCTCCTGACCTGGCCAGTTTGTGCAGGTTGGAGAAGATTCCCTCGGGGACACTCTCGATCAGGTTGTGGTCTAGGCTGAGCGTGTTGACGCTGACCAGCAGAGCGATGGTCTCCCAGGGGATGTCCACCAGGTTGTTGTAGCTCAGATCTAAATCTTCCAGAGTCTCCAGGAAGTCCTACAGAGGGGAGGCGGAGCAAAACACAACACAGCCATCAACTTTAAATACATGAAGGAAAATGGAAGTGTTTTCTTATTTGATCTAGGTTCATTCATCCAAATACACCTTCAATAGTTGAACAGCAGAACGTCCGTGTATAAAGTAGAACATGTTGTTCAAACAGGTGATGATAAATCTGTGACATGTATGGAACAAAACTAGTAATTGATTACCCTTACAAATCACTTTAACTGGATGATATTAAAACAATAATGACTGTCTTTCACAAGGATTAACATAAATTACTCAAAGTAGTCATGGCACAGACAACTGCTCGAAATACTCTCAGTGGGAGGAAGATGCTCTATAATTTGGATGTTAGAGGAGGGAGATGCTCTATAATCTGGATGTTAGGAGGAAGATGCTCTATAATCTGGATGTTAGTGGAGGAGGATGCCTTATAATCTGGATGTTAGGAGGAATATGCTCTATAATCTGGATGTTAGAGGAGGAAGATGTGCTATAATCTGGATGTTTTTGGAGGAAGATGCTCTATAATCTGAATGTTAGTAGAGGAAGATGCGCTATAATCTGGATGTTAGAGGAAGAAGATGCTGTATAATCCGGATGTTAGAGGAGGAAGATGTGCTATAATCTGGATGTTTGTGGAGGAAGATGCTCTATAATCTGAATGTTAGTAGAGGAAGGTGCTCTATAATCTGGATGTTAGACGGAGGGAGATGCTCTATAATCTGGATTTTAGAAGGAGGGGTTGCTCTATAATCTGGATGTTAGAAGGAGGAAGATGCTCTGCAATCTGGATTTAAGAAGGAGGAAGATGCTCTACAATCCGGACGTCAGTGAAATAGTAAAGGAGTAAAAATGGTGAAAACTACCATTACTTTACAGGTGATGCTTTCAGGTGTAAAATGGAATGATTCACGTGAAGAACTGAAGAGATTAAAAAAGACATACAGAAGAGGAGAAGTGGGACACTTGAAAGTGGGGTACAAAAACACGATAAAGTAATGAGGCAGAGCAATAAAGGAAACTAGCACAAATTGAGCGTATTGGAAGAAAACAAAAAGATTAAACAGAGGAGGAGAGATTTTGTGCTGGATGGAGAGATAATGGGAGGAAAATTAAGAGAAAAACCCAAAAATAAAGAGGAGTGGAGAGAAAGAAGTGAAGATCAATTACATCGGTCAATGCTCCGCACTCGGAGCGTGTTGTTTTCTCTAATTGCCTCCATACAAGTCTCATAATTAGTACAAGGCTGAAATGCCACGAGTCAGCACACATTTCAACCAGCAAAAAAGAAACAAGAAGGAAACACAAAGAGACGGAGGGGGAGGAGGTGAAGAAGAGATAACAGCCTGTTGATCAGAAGAAGAGTTGTCGTCGCTGTAATTGGCCTCATAATTCACACAATCAGGACGATGTTTGAAAGCCACAATGCCTCACTTCTCATTACAATAATCTCTACTTTATTGCTTTCTCAACAAAGGGAATCTCATTTCTCTTCAGCTTGAGGAGATCAAAGAGCTGCGTGAGCTGAAAACGAGTCCGAATTTCTCCACCAGAAAGCCAAAGATCATGTTTACGCTCAGTTTGATTGGTTCAGTGGGCAAAGAACGCTTCCGTTGTTGATACCTTCAACACATCGCAGCTGCAATAGGAGCAGGGCCACAGTGCTCAGGGTCAAAGGTCATGCTCAGGGACTCACAGTGGGGTAACCTTTGGCAGCGGGATTCAAACCTTTGAACCTGTGAGCCTCAGATGCAAAGCCCACTACACTGAAGGCTCCTACACACTGCGATTTTAATACTCTTATTGGTTCACGGCTGGCCACGCTGTACGACACGAATCGAATGAACGTTGGACCACGACATGAAGTTTTCTGAGAGCAGATTGTACGATGAAAACAAGCCGAACCGCAGCCTACCACGACGTGAGTTGACGTGATTGCACACGAACATGTGATCGTGCAATAATAACACGTCCTAAACATGAACGTAAACTCTTTGTTGTGGCGTTTCTGTGTTTTTGGAGAAGTCCCAGGAGGACGAGAAGATTTTGACAAAGGGAGCTTGAAGTAGGTACTTGTTAGCATCTACTAGGATTTTACGTTAGCATTTCCTGCTATGGTCTTTCATCTCCCAGCAAAACACACCACATGTAAACATAACAGGTCGCAGCAGCAGCTACGATCACCCCAACTATCCAACCAGTGTTGCCACAGTGGCCTTGAAAAAGTAATCCCATTCCTGATAACTAGTGACTCCTTTAATAAAGTAACTTAGTTACTTTACAGATTACTTGCTTTTAAAAGTAACTTGGTTTTGGTCTAGGTCTTGGTCTAGGTCTTGGTCATGATCTGGAGTCTGTTTCTTGCTCTTGGTCTGGGTCTTCGCCTGGACTCCTGGGCAGTCTCAGGAGAACCGAGACCAGAAGTCTCGGTTCTCCTGAGACTGCTGGTCTTCAGGGAGCGTTTCAGGGTGTTTGGATGAATCAGGGAGAAACCTGATTCCAGAGATTAAAGCCGGACGGATTGTCTGCTGGACTTGTGACTTTCTGCTTCTCGTCCAAACCTCGCCAGAGTTTTCAGCCTGGAAACTTCCACCAGCAGATTCGTGTCCGTGAGCTGATGAATCACAGCCTTCGTTGGCAGTAACAATTAGTATTGAGTGATTAAACTCTCGTAGTTCTGACTCTTGTGGTCAAACATGTTGTTTCCCCGCGGAGCCGCTGGCAGACACTCCAGAACATTTTGAAAGTCTTTCAAGACAAACGACAATTTTTATCTGGTCGTTAAAGCAGCTTTATCACATTTTCAGAGCAATCCTGGTTTTTCATATTGCTGAAATGAATAGAGTGTCCCGTCCATTAGCAGAATTTAGAACCGATGGAGGCCTGAGGGGGAATCTGGATTTGTAAATCAATTTAAATTATGGTCCAGTTTCCAAGAATGAAATCTGGATATGAAAGGAAATGAATAAAACTTCCTTTATGTGCTGTATTATTAACACAGTTGCTCACAAAATTCCAAACATGTTTGAGTGACGCGGCGACTCTAAAGCTTCGTTTATACAACAAGATGTTCAGGTGGAAACAGGAAACTATTTGGGTTTTTCACAGGGATGAACCGATACCGATACCAGTATCGGTCTGATGATGCATGGAGTACTCGTACTTGTGAAAGGTCCCTGATACAACCCGGTGAGTACTACATGGCCTCCTGCCTGCAGCAGGTAGACGAGACAAGACGAGCGATGTCCGCTTTTCAGAGATTCTTTAATATTAATCAGAATGACAACACACCTTTAGTATTTGCATATGGAGTTTAAATTAGGCTTAATGGTATTTAATAAATACAGTAAAACTTCTGACATAGGGAAGCCCTGAAATCCCAGGGCAAGTATCTCCTGAAGACAGGTATCGTCTCTTCAGGGGGACAACTTGTTGAGATTGGATGCTGATCTAATACGGATACTGATATATATATATATTTATATATATATATATATACAGTATATATGTGTGCGCGTGCACACACACACACACACACACACACACACAAAGATGTAACGATGTATACAAAACCAAAAACTAAATGAAATTGACATACAGTCAAAGTTTAATCCTGAGTGGGCCAGACCATTGAAATATTGCCATAATACCCTTTAAATTTACACAGCGCACAGTATACGATCCGTATCCCTCTCAGATCAGTATACAATGTCAACATAAAGTCATTTTTAATTAAACATTTTGGTGCAAAAATACAATGAAATGTCCAAAAAACTCTTCTAAATCCTTTATAACCATCATTTAGGATTTATATATCAATATATATCCTTACTTGGTGGTTTGTGGGGCATATTTGAGCCCTTTGCCGGCCAGTTTTGTCCCACAGGCCTTAAATGCGACTCCCCTGTTGTATTTAAGTGAAACTTAAGCTGAAGAGGAGTCACAGTGCAGCATCACGCTGCTGGGAGGAGGCGATTAGTCACATCTCAAAATTAATATCCAGACACCTCCACAGCGATCGGATATTTGGATAACAAGTATTTTGGCCATTCCAGTGTCTGATCAGCTTGAAATTTGCTAGAGAAACCTGTCTGTTGTCTGCGTTGGGCAGGTTTTCGGCTCATTAAGGTATGTTCACAGTGAAAAATGTGTCTGTGCACAGCGATGTGTCTGGTCATTTTGGGTCCGCTCGTCAGAGGTTCTACTGTACTCGCTTTGCTACACAGTATTGGTAAGTAGATAAAAGTTAGTACTCAAACTCTAAAAACGTGTATTGCTGCACACCTAGTTTTTCAGTCAACAACGTTGGAAGTCACTGACAATAGTATTTTTAGAAAATGGCTTCCAGAGTGCAGTGTTTTTGAAACATACTGCTCTCCGTCTCCATGTAAACAGTTGGGTTTGTCTTTTCACATTTTGTCGGGAAAGCCACTGGGAGCACCGACGGAGCAGTATTGTCGGTGTAGTGTTGGCTCGGTACCTGGAAGGCTCCCTCTGATATGCTGTGCAGCTGGTTGTTGGCCAGGATGAGGTGCCGCAGGTTCACCAGGCCCTGGAAGTGCGAGTCGTCCAGCGTGGTGAGGCGGTTGGCGTCCAGGTGGAGCGCGTGGAGGTCCTGCAGGTCGGCGAAGGCGTAGGGACGGATCTGGCTGATGGTGTTTCTGCTGAGAGTCAGGTGGATCTGGAAACACATGACAACACAAACTCGCTTTTTCATCCTCATTAATTTATGGAGAATTGTTTCCTCCAATTGCTCCGGCGCCGCCGGGTCAAACACCAGGGGTCGCTCTGGAGCCACCGCTCTGACAGGGATCATCGGGTTACAGCGGCAGAGCTGAGGGAGGAAGCAGGACGGGCTCCTGCTGCCCTCAGTCATGAATAATGACTCCAGTAATTAATAGAGAGAACTGTGGGTCAGCTGAGACATGCGCCGACGGGTTAAATCAGTCTGCTGTTCTTTAATAGATAAAAGTTTGGAGTTTAGAGGCTGCTACACACTCCAGAGGAAAGACACACACCGGCAAAAGGTCAACGAGCATCGACACATAAGGATTACGGAGATTTCCATGAGTGCGTTTATGTTTTAGTCTGACAGGAAAGCAGCCGCGGAGCTGCTGTCTCCCTCCCTGCAGCAGCTCTCAGCATCACGGTCGTCTCACCAGTATTTTGCTTTCTTCTTTTCAGGGAAGTAGGTTTCATGAGGCGACGTTTCTGACGAGGGCGTGAGGACGACATGCCATGGAAAAAGCTACTTGCCTAAAAAGAAGAAAGCCAAACAATCACGAACAACCTGAAGGCGTAATCAAACTAATTGAACTGTTCAAATCACTCGGCTTCTGTTCACTCGAGGAAGAGTGTCATTAACCCTGAATTAGCTCAGTCGGTGTGGAGCTCCCGAGCTCCAGTCTGTGTGTCTTCGTTATGAAGTCTAGAGATGCAACTGGTCCCCTCTCCTCCTGGGGCCGCCGGCCAGGATGTGAATTATGACCCGTTAAATTTCATTTTTTGTGCACCACATGTTTGCTGTGTGGTTTAATATTTACTGCTGATGGCGGTGAGAGGAGGAGGAACCAGACTAAACAAACACGCGTGAGTATTGTGGAGTTGCCCGGGCGGAGCCCGATGTGTCGGTATCTCTGCGCCTGCAGCTTTGCTTCAGGGTGGCTGCTGGTCAAGACTTTCACTGCAGCTGCATGCTGAGTGTGTCCTCCTCTGGCACTTTCTCAGAGAATATGATGCACTTTTCAGGTCCGATAGTTCTGGAGACGCTCGGTGGGTGTTAAAATGAGGTGGGCACGTCTCTTCCATGCTTTCAGCAACTCATTAGCTGAAGTTATAGCTCCTCGGCGGAGAGATTTCACAGCCAGCGGCTCGCCAAACAGGAACTCCAAGCAGCACGAGCGGCCATCTGACCAAAGCAAATCAGGCCTCAGCAGATTTAAGCGTGGTCGATGTCAGAGCGGTCTGTAAGAACCTCTGCATGCTGGTCACCGACTCCATGTTTCTGTAATGTTCACGGCTGACGGGCTCAAAATGAATTCCTGCCTCTGCATGTTGCTTCTCTATAAGTACTGAAGCCAGTCGGTAAGCAGGAGTTCAGTCTGATTCCTCACAGGAAGTTCCAGCTGCGACTGCAAACCTTTTTCTTGAGGGATTCAAATTTTCACCTTTGAAAAGTGAGGCAACCGCCCCCTCACCGCATCCTGTACAGTTACAAAACAAGTGGATGGAACTGCAAAACACACTGTGTATGGAATCCAGTTTCTTTGTGTTATTCTGTAATGATGAGGATAAACTCTCTGGGTTAGGTGCCAGTTTTTCACCACCAAAGATGAATTCAGCTCTAATTGAGTCCATTGCTCTCGCTCTGGGTTGGGGAACAGGCTCGGGAACAGGGTACGTCTCACTGAGGGACTGAATCAGGTGAAGGTTTTTTCTGTCTCATTCTCATTCAATCGGGTCACAATCAGACTTCTGCTGCTCATTTATTTGAGTCACCACCACACAGGGCGGCAGCTATCCACGCTGAGGGTGAAAATCCGCTGATCAATGATCTGAACTTTCCCCTGATTGCTGCTGTTTGTGATCGGTAACATAGATTCTGCCTGGCTGGGAGATCTATGAGGACCAGAAGCAGCTCGGCCCTTTAAAACCACACCAGGTTTGTGTGTAGTGAGAAAGTGGTGAGGGGCCGAAGAAATGACGCTGCAGTATATTTAGTTTTAGTTATTTGGTGATTGATGTTGGAGATGCGTTCAAAGTACGTAACGATGGCTTCTGGGTTCTTGTAGCCGAGGTTTCATCTGTTTGACGAGACATGAGGGAAAAGGTTTGAAATCCTCTAGCTTCATCAAGATCTCCCATATACATACTTCTGTTTATTTCAGACACCTTCATCTCAAAAATACAACAAACCAGCAGTTTCTGATGCCTGAGTGATTATTTTCTGTATTGACTCAATCTCTTTTACTGTTATTCTCCTTCAGGCTAAATTTAGCATCAGTTAGCGAGGGGTCAGTGGTGTGTAGAAGGGAGGATGTGTAAGTTGCTAATGGACCGAGGCCTCAGATGAGCCTGTGTTTGTATTCTCTGTGAACTGTAAGAGTCTATGTTGGATCTTTCACACTTAGTGCACTATGGAGACCAAACATCACTGTCCCCACTCGCACCTCGGGGACCGACCCTGAGCCGCTCCAAAACCCAGCACACATATAATCTGTCCAGTGGGTCCTGGGCCGACCCCGGAGACTCCATTAGGTTGGATGTGCCTCGTAGACTCTCTAGTTTCCCTGGAGACCACTGGGGGGCGTCCTAATCCAACACTTAAACCACATCGACAGGCTCTTTCCAATGTGGAGACACTCTACATTATATATCTAACTAAAGAAATCTATTCCCATTTCTATTTCTAGGACTGCGGTGGGCTTCCGCTGTGGGAGCATTTTCAGTGTCTTGCTCAAGGACACTTGTGGAACAGTCAAAGATGGAGAATCAAACCTGCAACATACCGATTGAGAGACAACCACTCTGCCAACTGAGCCACAGCCGCCCCAACTATCAAGGTACCGTATCTTTTACCTTTGAAAGACTCAATTCTGACCTTTAAATTTGGAAAACCGTCTCTAATTTCAAAACTTTTTAGAAATCTTATGATTGGGTGACGATGAAGTCAAAAAGGCTTTTTAGTGATCGTTGGAAGCAGTAGAGAAAATTATTCACAGTTGGTACACAGCGTTGGTAACATCTACACAACAAAAACTTGTTTTACTTGTTTTAAAACAAGAGGGGCTGCGGATGAGGCTCGTGGCCTCCGCAACGAGAGCACGCGATCAAACCAAACTGGTTGGATATGAACCCATCAAACAGCCTGGCAGGAAGCAGCCGCTGCTCACATCAAAGCTGACATGTACATGAGAGAGTGTGGGAGAGGAGAACTGACCAGGCTGCTCATGTTGGCGAAGTCGCGGTGACGCAGTGTGGTGATGAAGTTGTCCATCAGGCGGAGCTCTGCGGTCTGCCGGTCGATGTTTGGCGGGACAAAGAGGAGGCCCGTCTTGGCGCACAGCACCGTGTAGGAGGGCAGCAGGTTCTGGCAGGTGCAGCGCTTCGGGCACAGCATGGAGGCGAGGCAGGAGGGGAGGGAGGACAGGACCGCCAGGAGGAGCAGAAGGGGGCACACCGGCCACGACGCCACGTCCATGGCTGCTGTCCTGCTGGGACACAACAAGACACGACTCAGATCCTGCATTCATCATCATCATCATCATCATCATCATCATCATCATCATCATCATCATCATCATCATCAGATTCCTTCTGTTCTAGTCCTGGAACCAGTGCTCGATTGGCTGGATTTGGAAGCCCCTCCCCCATCATTATCATTTAGTTTTATTTCACGAAATTTTAACTCGAGATACTTCTATTCAGTGGTACAGTCCAGGGTATATGCAGGTAAACACCGTATACCCACCTACTTTTCAGTCGGCATTGTGTACACCCACTTCCAAATCCAAATTCCTTCCAGTAGCGTATATGGCGCCCTCGAGTGGTCAGAACAAGCATGACAGGAACAATGGAGAACGTTCAGTCCTTGACATTACAAGGTTGGTTGTTCCGTCACACTTTCCATCACACACACTGTTTGATTTGATTGACACTAGATGTGTCAATCAAATCTCGGACACACACCCTCAAATATGTGGTGTTTTTTCAAAGAGCAGCTAAATGATAAAATGGTGAGTTGATTTCATTCATACAGCACCTTACACTGTTAAACACATACACATACGTACTCACACACCAATGGAGGCGCTCAGTCCATCCATTAGGAGACGTTTGGAATTTAGTGTCTTGCTCAAGGACAGTTTGACAAGTGCAGAGGGGGAGATGGGGAATCGAACCTGCAACCTTCCAACCTTCCAACTGAGAGACGACCTGCTCTACCAACCGAACCACAACAATAGTATGAAATGCTATTCTATTGTTATGCTATCTTTACAGGAATTTGCTTATATCAACCAATAGGGAACAATAAAAGCAGAAGAAGAGGTGATGGGGAAGAAGATCAGGACAGAGGAGTGTGTGTGTGTGTGTGTGTGTGTGTGTGTGTGTGTGTGCGTGCGCACAAACTCAGATCATCAGGTTGCACTCTACTGATAAACTTGACAGTTTTTCAGTGGAGACAGAAAAGAAATAAAAAAACCCCATTTACAATAAACAACACACACACGCACACATGGGAGGAAGGTCGATGGCAAATAACAGCGGAAAGAGACGCTCTTTTATTTACGGAGCTGAAATATTCACAGTATGCCTGAACCGCAGCTCCGAACACAGAATGCAGAGCAGGAAGTGGCACTGGAGCGGAGTGCAGGATATGGAGCCAAACAGTAAGCAAAGCGGGCGACGTCATGGAGAGATAAATCTATCGGAAATGATCGGGAGGATTCAAAACCCGACTGAGACGACATTCAAATGTCAATGGATAATGGAGGAGTGTGCAGACGATGGGAGCATTCAGGAGGCGATGAGCGACGGCTGGAACTAACAGATTTGACACTTTGAATCTCAAATCTGACTCAAGTTCATCCAAACTCAGGTTGGATCATAAAGTTTCAGTGAAAACCTGAGGTCCAGTTATCTGACACAGGAGCTCAACACTGCACACACACACACACACACACACACACACACACACACACACACACACACACACACACACACACACACACACACACGCTTGCATAAATGCAGCAAAATTCATGACATGCTAAATTTTATCCAAGCACGTTAATGCTAATCCATGCTTGCAGAGATGCAGGTTACGGCTAATGCTACTGACAGATGGAAGTATTTCATGTTGCTGGAAAGTATTTAGGCCAAATCAAAACAGCTCTTGAGGTCCGGAACCTTTTGAAAATGCAAAATGTCCAGGATGCTTTTATAACCCTGTTTACACGGCGAACGTTTTCAGTGAAAACAGAAAACTTTTTGTCGCGTTTCGGTGGCTCTTTACATGACGACGATGCTTGGAGCCACTGAAAACTTTGAAAATGCTTTGTCTCCCTGGAAACGGGGGGAAAACACAGCCCTTTGAAAATGACGTCCATGGTAGAACAGTCCAAACACTCTGACCCCATCTCGGGTGTTGACGGCAGAAACTGCAACTTTTTTGAAACACTGCTCCTGGTCCTGGTCACCATGACCATAGTAACTAGCAGTTCTGCACATGCTCAGTAGCTGGACAGTCAGAACAATGTTTCTTCCATGGTGTCATGACTCCCAGTCCATATTCTCCTGGACTTAGTAGTTTTATTTTGACAGTCGTCGTAGCAATCCAACTTGGTCGTCTGTCCACTACAATGTCTATGTTCTCCCAGTGTTAATGTTTAGAGCAGACTGTTCTCTGCTGCAGGTGTGAGTGGTTTCATTACGAAAACAACCAACACCGCCAACTAGTGGCCCAACATGAAAACTACATAATTGACAGTGTTCATGCCGTTTCAGTGTAAACACACATCGTTCTCAAAACGTAAATGCAAAAAGATGTACTTTCACTTTAAACGTCATTTTAACAAGGTCTAAATGTCTACAATTATAATTCCACCGTTGACAAAGCAGCGAGCTGGCTGACTGCATCTCTTCTTCTCTTCATCCTCACATCATCTTGAACTCTCTTCAATGTTTTCTCCCCTCTGACGCCCCCCCCGCCTCTTCTCACCCGAGCATTATTCTTCTCCTCCATCCGAGTAAAGTCGTTCGTCATCGTCCTTTCTCTTCATTTCTGTTCCAATATGAGATCATTTATCCTTCCATTTCTCCAAGCAGTTTATATCTGCATCCATTTCCCCACCGAATCCAACATCCGTCACATATTTATCCCCACCTCCTCCCACTCTTTCTCCTCCCCCCGTCGGCCCCCTGCCGTCTTATTTTACTTGTATTGATCAGGTTCTTCCCTCTGCCTTGTTTTCTCTCATGTTTTACAGAGCAGGTGAATATAGGGATGTGATTTTGGTGAGATGGAAACATGTTGAATGACATCCTGGTGTCACATGTGATGATGATGAAATGTATGTTTGGAAGCTGCTGCATTAATTTACATGGTGATATTGAGCCTGTCAAAATAACAATGAGTTCCACACACAAAATGACAGCATCTTGGATTTCATTCTTACGCTGCCCTACAGTCTCCAGTATGCTTATAGGAAAAACCGATCCACAGAAGACGCCATCTCCTCCGTGGTCCACACAACTCTCACCCACTTCGACAAACAAGGACTCCTATGTTCGCCTGCTCTTTGTGGACTACACCTCAGCTTTTAATACAATTATTCCACAGACCCTGATCCAGAAGTTAAACATACTTGGACTGAGCTCCACGCTGTGCAACTGGGTCCTGGACTTCCTAACAGACAGGCCGCAGTCTGTGAGGATCCACGATGTCTCCTCCTCCCCCATCACCCTCAGCACCGGCTCCCCCCAGGACTGTGTGCTGAGCCCCCTCCTGTTCACCCTGCTCACACGTGACTGTGCAGCGAGACACCTGAGCTGTGTGATTGTGAAAATCGCAGACGACACAGCTGTGGTTGGACGCATCACCAACAACGACGAGTCCAACTACAGGCAGGAGGTGGAACACCTGCAGGGCTGGAGCAGAGATAACAACCTCTGTATCAATGTGAAAAAGGGACTGTGGGATGCAGCCTATCCACCACCACGGACATCTACACTGCCAGATGCAGGAAACGGGCCTCCTGCCTACTGAAGGATCCCACTCACCCTGCACACGCTCTGTTTTCCCCTCTCCCCTCAGGCAGGAGGCTACGGAGTATTAAGAGCAGGACTACCAGACTGAGGAACAGCTTCTTCTGTGCGACTGCTGAACTCTGGAGGACCCCTGTAGCTCTTTGAATCCTTGAATCCTTGAATAGTTGGAAGATGATGCTCTATAAAATATAAATACACAAGATGGCTCTTAAAAGTACAATGTGTGACACTTCTGGTCTAAAATGATCATTTCTGGAAGGGATCGACTCGAATTAACAAGGGAACCAGTAATAGATGTTGTAATACCACATCGTCCCACAAGATGGTGCAGTGAGTCACTCCTCCACTTTTCTTGGTTTAAGAAAAAAAGTTAATTACAAAGAAAGGGAAACATGACAAGCGCTGAATCTCTGAAGAACAGCGACTCACTGTTGCCACCTACAGGACAGAAACCTTACGTACTGTACCTTTAGAACGATCCGTCTTATTCTCAAACAGTTGACTCTGAAATCAGTGATGCTTTCAACCACTCAGACTTGAATGGAGCTCCATGTCCACAGAAATACCCTTTTCTACGTGTGTCTTTTTATATTTCTGACCACATCGGAATAACTGGTCTTTTTCTGATTTCAAATGAACACTGAGCTGACGCAGTAACAAATGGAGCTACAAGGGACGAGGTGAGCAAGGCGGCCGACCAGAACCTGCGAACACGTCTCATTACTACTGTCAGTCACATGCGCACACTCACACAAAGCACCAACACAATCACAGCTACAGACAGCGGAGTCACATGCTAATTATTTTGGTTGACTCGTCGGGTTACAGATACGAGATAAACAACATCATTAGAGACGAGGGAAGGAAGGGAGGCTGCGTCTCAGAAGAGGAGACGAGATGGAGGGGAGCTACAAAGAAAAGATGTGGCTGAGAGTTAAAGCAGGTGGAGGTGATGCAACGACTGTCTGGATCGGTTCGTTTCCCAACCACCTGGTGGGGCTGTTGTGCTGCACATTCACAGACACATGGGAACTCGGCCAGTGGAGGCTGTAGTGATGAGAATACCAGAAACAGAGCGGGGCAGGGGGGTGTGTTGTGGGGGACCGAGAGGAAGCAGGAAGGGACACGTCAGATTTATCTCACTGGAAATAATCTAGTCATTTCCTCTCTGTCTTCATCCTCTGGAGTGGCTTTCAAATCTCACGTACTTGGCTTACAAGGTTATAATCCAACTTTTATTCATTTGCAGCACCTTAAAGTTGCAATTTTAGATGTTTATGGTCGAAAATGAATAATAATAATAATAATATACTGGTCTGGGCTATCTCAACGTCATGTGGACTTTAAGTGGCTCACAAACCAAAATAAGTGTGACATTCCAGATATATACTGTACTATAACAACAGTTTTCAGAGGCTTTCCCCAGGGGGTGCCAGAGAACATCAGCAGAAAAACTGAACCTTAAAATATAATCCCAATGACAGTAGAAGATGTAGTCTGGATAGTTAGATGTTTACTTTTGAGGTAAAAAACATTTACTGCCTATAAATGAGGAGATCGTCTGCCCCTCAATCTGGTTCTACTCTTCCTCCAGTCATCTCCACGTCCTGTTTCATCCATCCATCTTCTCAGATCTCTTCCTCTTCTCCTCCTGCCTGCAACTCCACCACCATCATCCTTTTTCCAATAAATCCACCTCCTCTCCTCTACACAAGTCCAAACCAACTGAGCCTCGAAGCACTCTCACTATCTCTCAGTGTGAAAACACAGGAAGTGGAGCGTTGAAGCAAACTGAACTACTTGGTCAACCATGTCTAGAGTTTGAAGTAAATTCTGTGAGGTTCACTCCATTAAGGTCCTGTCAGCACTCAAAAAGGACTGAAGGAAAGTTCTATGTGTAAAATTTCACAACTGGAAAACACAAAGCAGGAGAAGAATTAAAAACAAAGTCATTCCATAGATTCAAATGACTGGATTCATACCAGGGCTTGGTGACGGGGAAAACTAGGCTGGTCAAACTGAAAACAACGTACCCCTCAAAATGAAATATTTCCAAAAAGGGAAGGACGGAGTATCAGAATAAAGAAAGCTGGAGGTACCAGGGAGAGACGGTGAGTTGAACTGCTTGGTAGGAAGTGTTTTGCTTCATTTACTTCAATCAAATATGTTTCTAGAACATACCTTTGACACGTCTCGACACGTTTTATATTTTGCTTTGACAGCAAAATACACAAAAAGAATATGAAATCGACGTTATCGACGCTTTTCTTTTTTATCCCTCATACACCCCCTGGCAGGGACTCCAGGCCCTGAGACTGCTCGTCTCTAAGTAACAAACAAAATCCAGAAAACCCTCCCCCCAAAAAACAAATGAACGAAACAAATAAGTACATCAATAAATGAAAGTAAATAAATAAAAAAGACACTGTGGGTTAATTGCCGGTGATTTACACGGTAAATCTAGTCAGATGACTGACTTGTCGGGTTTGTAGTGAAACAGATGTTTTGGGGGGTGCTGATGTTCGCCCAGGGCGGGATAATCCGTGAGGTCCCCGACTGCACACATGTCAAAGAAGACCAGAAAAACACTTGTCCTACAATCCAGAGCAGACCTGGAGAACACAGGGAGGCTCTCGCATGCCGGACGCTTCCCGTCCCAGGAGCCCGCCGGCCGGTTTGATTTGTGTATTTTTGTACGAGCGCAGAAAACACGCCGACACAAAATGCAATTTCAATTAACATCAATCACTGTCATTTACCCCGGCGACACGTTGATGGATTCTACATTCACACATCACATCGGCGGGCCGTACGTCATGAGAAATTGTCATTTCTATTTAACTGTGGGTCCATTTCCGCACTCATGGCGGTCACGCTCATTACGAGGCGCGCTGGGTGAAGCTGACAGCGCCGTGCTTTAACCACGAGCTCTAATGAATATCACTGGGCGAGAGGAGGCTCCACATTCACATCCGGCTTATCTCCCGCGCTCCTGCTCATCACGGCGTTATTATTCTTTTATTTGTTGAATATTTATTGTGGTGCCAGACTTAGACGTGATTGCATTAAGGAGCAGCACTACCGTCCCAATGCCGCCGTCCCATCAGCCTCTCATCAGATAAATCACGCCGTAGTGCTGCGGGTTACGTTCAAATCAACAGAAAGCACCGCGGCCGCGCAGTTTCTCTTCATCTCTACTCATCAGAGCTCCGTTTAATCACTTTTATAACAACAAGAATCGTCAATGATTTGACTGGAGCCATAACAACGCTGGAAAACACCAGAGGAGTAAAACAATCCTGTAGCTGTAAATCCTCTGCATTTACCAGGAACACTTGAGTAACAGATTATGGCTAAAATCCAGATTATAGAGCATCTTCCTCCTCTAACATCCAGATTATCACTTTGTCCAGTAACTCCACGACACTTCGAAAAAGCAACCCTAGAGACATCCACTGTTCTAATAATAAAGCACAATGTTGGAATATTAAATCCGTGTTGGTGCGCAGCCGTTTGTCCCGACGGCGCCCTGAAGGAGACGTGTGTTCGAGTCCCTTCAGGCTGCGGGTGCAGAGCGTCCACTGCACGCTACTCTTCAAGCTGCCACCGCATGTCCTTCATGTTCCTGCGTCCGCAGCCAGTATCAATCAGTGTGAACGCAGCTCATCAGCCTCAAAGGAAGAACTCGGATCAAAGTCTGCTCATGAAAATTCTCTTTAATAATCCTTTCATCACTCACATCGCACTTCTCCAATCAATGAGCTCTGGATGTTCCCACAAAGCTCATTGTGTTGGAGTCTGTTTGATAGCAGGCAATCAGTGTGTGTGTGTGTGTGTGCCACTCTGACATGGCTTGAATCATACACAGTTACAAGTAAAAGTAATTGGAATATATTTCAGAGTATGAGTTAGTTCTGAACCGTTGGAGGTGTCGTGTGCCAAGTTCATGAGATGAGACAGCAAAGTAACTAAAAGTTACTTGATAGTATGAAGCAGGAGTTAAATTCAGTCTTGCTGTGGAACAACTCAGATTATGTAGTATCAAAGCTTTTGTAAAGTTACATACAAACAAAATATATATATATATATATTTATGAAACAAAGTAATTTAGTACTCCAAAATACAAAATATCATTTAAATGACAGTATTTACTGTCTCCAAACCAGATTTCTTTGTATATATATATATAAATGTTGCAGGAATCAAGAATGGTTTCAGTCTCCAGAACACATTTTCAAGGTCTTGGTCTTGACTCTGTCTTAATGAGAGCGACAAAAATAAGACAGATTGTAAATTATGTTCTGCCAAAATATCAAGAGGAGCAGAAAGATAGTTCGTACGACACCAGGAACTTAATCACCAGCAGAGTTAGAACGATGTCGCTCAGTAGTTAGTAGTAGTAGTAGTTACCTGCTCAGTGGATCCACAAGGATTTTACTCTGAGCTGTGCTACATGCTACATGCTAAAGAGTTTCGGGGCTCACACACCGGCGATGCTAAATGCTAAACATGAATAAAGTATGACTGAAGTACAGTATTCAATAAGTAATTGTATCACTACTCGGTATTGTAAAGTAACTGGGTAGTACTCGTCAGTGGCAGGCCATCATCTTTCTCTGCAAGGCGAAGAAAAATATTAGAGTATTAGACTGATGTTGATAATATTTTGTCCATGAATACTTATAATATAACTCCAAACTGTCAGTCCACTTCCTCTCATAGATTCTTCCCCGTCTGCTGCTTCCAGACGTGTACTTCCATATTAAAGCTTTTAACCAATCACATTTCAGCCATCACCTGTTGCCAGGGTAAAGAAATCTGCCCGAGGCCTTCAGATTCAATTCTGCAGGCGTCTGCAGTATAAAATAAGTG
>NC_137627.1:24903603-24923603 GCF_963383615.2 Lipophrys pholis | reverse complement strand
GCTTTTTTTAAATTGTCAAAGAAAAAAAACAGGTGTCATAGGATTTTTGTCTTTACAGAGCAGTGAGCTTTGGGTACACAAGCAAACAAAAAAGGCAGAAACTAAACAGAAATACATAAATAATAATGTAACACACACACACACACACACACACACACACACTGGACAGATAAGCAAGCCTGTTCACTCACACACAGCTTATTACACAGACAGCCGTTTGTTGTTGACAAGAGGATTACTATGTCAATATGAGGAGGAGGAGGAGGGAGAGGAAGAGGAGGAAGTGGGAGAGGAAGAGGAGGACGAGGGAAAGGAGGGAGAGGAGGAGGAGGCAGAGGATGAGGAAGAGAGAGAGGAGGAAAAGGAGGAGTACGATAACAGTACGGTAACAGAACGAGGACAGTATGGTAATAGTTTGAGGACAGTATGGTAATAGTTCGAGGACAGTACGGTAACAGTACGAGGACAGTATGGTAACAGTACGAGGACAGTATGGTAATAGTTCGAGGACAGTATGGTAATAGTACGAGGACAGTATGGTAATAGTTCGAGGACAGTATGGTAATAGTTCGAGGACAGTACGGTAACAGTACGAGGACAGTATGGTAACAGTACGAGGACAGTATGGTCATAGTTCGAGGACAGTATGGTAATAGTACGAGGACAGTATGGTAATAGTTCGAGGACAGTATGGTAATAGTTCGAGGACAGTATGGTAACAGTACAAGGACAGTATGGTAATAGTACGAGGACAGTATGGTAACAGTAAGAGGACAGTATGGTAACAGTACGAACTCGGACTGCAGTCCAGTCCACCCTCCGAATGTTAAAGTGTTTGACCGCAGCTGAAGAGTGAAGCTGCTTCACTCGACTGCTGATTGTTTCCCTCAGAGAATAAAGTATCCGCCCACAGTGCTGCTGCATTGTGTTGCTTCTCGGCTGGAAGCAGACCATCATTATTTTCAGCCGCGGAACAATTCCTCCAACTTATACCTTCAACAATAGAAACACAAGACGACATCGACCAAGAAGGATGGCGCTTTATTAATGTACGCCACCATCGTCACCTCGTGATGAAGATCAGAAGCAGATCGCTATCGTGTGTCAGACTTTCTGAGGAGACGCATCACTAAATTTAGATTTGGCCGAGTCACATCCTGCCTCCTGCTGAGTTCCGGGTTCTTTCTCAGCGAGGAAGATTTTCAGAAATGCTTGAAGCAGATTGTGACTCCAATCCGACATGTGGTTTCTTAATCTCTCACTCTCACTCCTGCAAAGAGAAATGAACAAGCCGAGAGCAGGAACCGTCTCCTGGTGTGTCCACACACGACCTCCAGACTATTTCAACTGAGACAACGTGGAAGTTTCCGTTTGCAGGACGGCTTTCCAGACGCTTCCAAAGCTCTCCCTCATCGACACTCTCAGCCTCGCAGTGGGCGCACAGAGGTGTGGAGGACAAGTATGCAAATGTTCACACATCCATGTCCACATTCACTGTGTGTCTCTGGGGGTACTGCACAATATGGAGGACCAACGACTGGAGGGAAGTGGTGATGAGAGGAGAGGCGAGGAGAGGAAATGGACCAATCTCAGAGAGGAGGAGAGGAGTGGCGACATGTACATCCTGTCGGTCAAAATGGAGAGATGGATGGAGAGGACAGAGAAAGAAGGGGTATAGAGAGAAAGAGAGAGGACAGAGAGGAAGAGAGGCAGATTGGCAGACTGAGGACAGAGAGAAAAAAAGACATTACAGAGAGAAAGAGAGAGGACAGAGAGAAATATGACCAGAACTAATCTCCGTCCATCTTCTTTATCCACTTCCTGCCTCAGCAGTCTTCACCTCCGGTTCACTTGGAGGCTGCAAAGTACAAACTTAATGTCTGACACAGTTTCTAGATTCACATCGTTCAGTGCAGCAGCTGATAAACTAATAGGAGCGATGATAACGCAGTCCTCATGGCTTCTTTTCTTCTCTCACTACAGTGTTCGACACCTAAACCATGAGGCTGCGATTTACATTCTCAATAGGTTTTCTCACAGTGGAGAAGTGGTTAGTCCTGCTGCTTCACAGCAGAGTTATCGGGGTTCGATTCCAAAACAGATTAGTCCACACTGGATATCTGGTGAAAATAAGACATGCAAACGCTCACCGAAAAATCTTATTCACCAAATGGGTGCAGACATGAAAACTTTAAAACACATGAATGGCAACAAGAATGTTTAAAGAAAAGACACACAATGATAGAAATAGAAGGGAGAGTGAGAAAGAAAAGTTTCAAAAAAACTTTCAAACACATGAAGGTTAACGTTCTCCAGAGGGAGAAACTGAGATCCTGAAGGAAAAGACAAGAAAGACGAGGAGAGATGAAATGACAGTTTGAGAGACAGTGGCTAAGCGATGGACACACAGACGCACTGAGACTCGGCGTATTCCCATCATGCCTTGCAGCAAAGCTGGAGGTCAGGGCCTGGGAGGGTTTGTTGGTCCTAACAGCTCGACACCGGCAGCCATAATCAGCCCGAACAACCAGAGCGTTCAACTGAGGTCTGCGCAACGAGCCAAGGTCGAGACAACAGCGGGGACGAAATGAGTCCAACCAGGGAGGTGAAGAAACACTGAGGAGGAAGAGGAGAAGGAGGAGGAGGAGGGTCCCCTGGGGGGTGGGTCACAGTACAGCTGAGTGCTGATAAATGGCTTCCAGGCTTTTGTGCCTTCAGGCTGAAACAGAGCGAGAGCTCAGTGCCACTGAACCGCCCCTCCAGCCAGAGGTGATTTTCATCATTATCATTATTTTGAGAAAGAAAAACTAAGTTAGATCAGTTTTATTGAAATTATTCAAAACTACATTATTGTGTCTCTCTATGTAGACCAGGGGTTCTCAATTCTAGGCCTGGAGGGCCGGTGTCCTGCAAGTGTTTGCTCTCTCCCAGCTTCAGCACACCTCGATCTGATGTTGACGTCATCATCTAGCTTGTAACAAAGCCAAGTAACGAGCCCCTTACTGGATTCAGGTGTGTTGCAACTGGGAGAAACCTAAAACATGCAGGACACTGGCCCTCGAGGTCCGGAATTGAGAACTCCTGATGTAGACTGATGCTGCTCACATCTTACACCCTGCTACGATGTGCTGAACCCTCTCTGGTTCATCATCACACAGCTGTACCTTCAATCTGATCGACTATGGTAGACCCTGGCCTCTATGACCCTGAGATCTGATCGACTATGGAAGACCCTGGCCTCTATGACCCTTGGATCTGATCTACTATTGTAGACCCTGGCCTCTATGACCCTTGGATCTGATCTACTATAGTAGAACCTGGTCTCTATCGTCCTTCTACTCAGCGCCAGTTCTTGTGGTGCCTTCGTGTTGTCTGTCAGTCCATTTTTCTTCTTGATATCAGCCACTTCCTCTATCTGGTGGTGGTATATACCACAAAAGGCATTTTCTCTACATGTTACCTGCTCCTCCTGGGTCTGTCTTCCTGATGTACTCTTGGATGTTTCATCTTGAATGGTGGCTTTATCGCTCACTCGTCCTCGACTTCCTTCTTTTTGCTTGGTGTATCGTCTAGGAGTGAAACCCTCCAGGCATGATAAGGAGCTTTTTTGTTTTGATGTCTGTGGCTTCTATCTCCTTATGATCCCTGCAGGGTATCTGATGACTGGCAGTGTGAACAAGTTGATGGCCGGGACCTTGTTCCTACCATTTTGGAGGTTTTTGGCTGTGGTTTACTACCTTGTGATTTCCCATTGTTTCAATGAGTCTGCAGATCCCAAAGTACTCTTAGTTCTCCAGGATATCTCCTATGTTACTCCTTCAGTTCTGATCATCCTGCCTCTCCTGGATACCATTGGACCACAGTTGTCTAACCCGACTGACATCCCTCTGTTGGTCCTGTAGATCCTCGTAGTTTGGATCAGTGAGTTGATTTCTTGCTTGTTCTTGGCATACAGCATGTTGTCGTCTCGGTGGAGCAGGTGGATGATTGTTGCCCCACTTCAGAGTCTGTACCCATAGCCAGTCTTTGTGACGATCTGTCTGACGGAGGTCAGGCCGATGCAGAACAGCGGTGGTGACAGTCCATCCCCTTGGAACACGTTGCACTTCATGTTAACCCTAACTGCTTTCCAGGATCGTCTTTCATGATCCCATGGAGATATGAAGGTTCATAGTGTCCTGTTGATCTGGACAGTTCCAGACATTCCGGTCTCTGGGTGTGTGGCACTGAGTCGTAGACCCTCTTGGGATCGATCGGGGTGGTGCATAGGTTGGTCAGTCTGTTCTTGAAGTCTCTGTCAAACAGTAGCTGGTATTTGGCTCCTTTGGTATTAGTACCAATTCCTTTATGTGCCTCGCTCATGTTTTGCGCCCGTTGGTCTGAGCTGCTATGATGCCTGACAGGAGCTTTCATGTTGTACAGTGACAGCTTATCGTCTGGTAGTTGAATATGGCTGTTCGGCCCGGGGTTTCTTACTGTTTTGAATAAACTAGATCCGTAATTATTTCACCCTATATCAAACCTATTTAAACAAGTTAACAGGGACCAAATAAGAGCTTCTGGTTCGGTGTCAAAGGTTTTAAACTCTTTAGAAAAAAACAGAAGATTGGTGATGGTGATTCAAAAGAAACTCTCCACACACACAGAATATTGTTCGTAAACACCACCTTATAATGTGGTCCTGGCTGTGTGAAGGCAGGTCTACCTGGACAGGTGAGCAGTCCACCCCAGTACACACACAGATAGAGAGAGAGTCTCACACACTCACATCCGGCATGTACAGAGAGAACATGCAAGTTCAGACATAATAATCCCACTGCTCGTCAGGAGTGTATTAACATCGAAAACACACATTTAGTGAAATTTTTATGTTCAGTCACAAAATAGCCCATTTGTTTTGTACAAAAAACTGGTTCAATCAGGATAATACAACACTTTTCTTCCTCGTGGGATAAACACTTCTGTTAGCTTCTACGTCATATTACATAATTACTTATTTCCAACCAAATTACATCCAAATAATATTTACTCTGCCTCAAAAAGTTCCAGCTATTATTTGGGTGCTTGAATAGTCCATTATAACAAGCAGCACACACAAAAAGCCTTGTCTGAGAGGAACATGGCGATAACGAACCGACCTGTCAGTTTTCAGAGTCCATTAGCTGCTGGAGACCAATTCTGCTTCGACTTTTAATGGCAGCCGCTGCACACAGAGGCTTTTCCTGGAGCGGACAGTTAATAATGATTTCACCTCTGATTCAGTCACTTGTGCAGCAGCTCGGTCATGATGCCGTCTGCATTACACCGTCACATTTCACTTAAACATGAAGGAGTGGATATATTCTCTTGAATGTTTCATGTTTAAATGCTGTTTTATATATTGTCCTTGAACCGATTTGCTTTTATTCCAGTTGTAGAGAACGTTGTGGTTTTGCTGATGAGGATGATATAGAAAATGATTGAGTGGACACTCTAAAGGCTTATAAACTTGTGTTTGTAATACTCTGGTTTGATCCCCTCTGAATACCCGCGGTTACAAAAGGAAGGAGACAAGCAGCAGTCGTCAGCCTGTGTGAAATTACTTTTCAACATTAGATCAGATGAAGATCAGACGCTTGTCTTTCATTCAATTCTCCTCCGCATGTTGTAAACCGCAGTCTCGTGTGAAATATGAGAATATATATCCGCTGTTTGACTGCAGTGCACTTTACACTCCAGAACTGAAATATACTTAAATTCCATTTCTATGAAAGTGCTTTCAAGTGAAAACACAAAAGTTTCATAACATTTTGGGAGTTTGTTTACACAACTTTTATGACTCATAGCCACTGTAAACTGAACTTTTTGAAAACTGAGCGAAATGCAACTTTTCAATTCTGTTTCGGTTGTCAGATAATTAAAGTTTTCTGAAACACTGCTCCTGGTCACCACGGCTGTTGTAACTGGTGGTTGTGCACATGCTCAGTAGGTGTATTTGGCTTTACAACGTCGACTTAGACCCTGAAACGGTGGGCGGAGCCAATAAAGAAAATGGCTGCCAAAGTGGAACCTTCAAAAAACGCTCCATCTCCATGGAAACGAGAACAAGGCAACTTTTTTGAAAATGCTCAGAGTCCATCTCTATGTAAACAGGGGAAAGCGCAACTTTTTGAAAATGTTCCACCCCTGTCTTGGCGTAAATGGGAAAAATGCAACTTGAAAAGCGCTGTATAAGTGAAATAACTTTTCTGAAACGCTGGCCCTGCTCACCACGGCCATAGTAAGTAGCAGCTGTGCACATGCTCAGTAGCTCGACAATAATAACAATGTTTCCTCAGTGGTGTCATGGCTCCCAGTCCACATTCTCCTGGGACTTGGTAGTTTTATTTTGACAGTCACTGCAAAAACAATCCAACTTGGTCGTCTGTCCACGAGAACGTCCGTGTTCTCCGGTTGTTAATGTTTAGCGCTCATTGTTCTCTGCTGCATGTGTGTGATTTAATTACATAAACAACCAACAGCACCAATTAATGACCCAAGTTTTCAGCATTTCTGCCGTTTCCATGGTAACAGGGTGAAACTCTTGTGAAACTAAATCGTAAAATTGATGCATTTTCACTTTAAACATTGTGAAAATGAGGCCATAAACTCTCACATAAAAAAGTTTACCATCCTTTGCTTGGATTTTTTCAGTTTGTTTCCAAACACACCCAGTCGACTGCGAGTGTAAACTCATCAGAGTCTTAATGTTCACATGCAGAAAGCCCTTCCCTCAGATGGAACAGACAGAAACACAAAGTGAAGGGCAGTCGGATGCTGTGAGGCTCCACTCTGACAGAGACAATCGCTCTGTTCCCACAGGGTCTGCTATGACTCCTCGGTTCTGCTCCAGCTGCTGCGAACAGGAACGAGAACAGTGATAATGATAAACTGCAACACAGAAATGAAGGAAAAAACAGACGCTGTGTCAGCGAGAAGCTCCCTAACAACATTTCTTTTTAGTTTGTTAAGTGTTTAGAAAGTGAGCACTGCTGCTTTTAGACATTAATCTGAAAGTATTTTTCTGCTCACAATCTGTTTGAACCACAAAACAAAGCTAGAAAACAGCAACAGAAAGACTATAATCTGGATGTTACCTGATGTTACATCAGTTAGAGGAGGAAGATGCTCTATGTCAGTGGTGGCCAACCAGTCAGAGACCAAGAGCCACAAAAATGATGGTGGTACTACAAAGTACCACATCATACAAATTGGGTTGACAAAATGACATGAGGGAAATACACACATAATGTATGATACATTTCCATATGGAATTACAAAAGTTAGACAACAGTCGGCAAGGTCTGGATTTACAGCGCTAACATGAATAATTTCATCCACTCAGGCCACACAAATGGGCGGGGAGCGTCTGTAAATTGCAAAACCGCTGCAACAGCGAAGACACATCCTACAAACCAAATATCACTATCAAACCAAGTGTTGTAGTGTGATCAAGTGAAGGCTGAAGTGATTTTGGTGACACTGTCACATGTTTTTGCTTTTGCAGCTTTTTGTAATTGGCAACGGTCCCTGCGCTCTGCTCACAGCCGGCTGATCAACGTTTCTGCTGCTCCAAAGACGGACATGTTTGACAAAAAACTAATTGGAGTATATTGCCTACCTTTAACCAATGGGAAAAGAGGCATCATTTATGTGTAAGAGAGAGGTATTGATGCCGGAACTTTCAGAACTGCACTCAGTGTGTGTTTGTCAACTGTGTATAAGGGTCTAATCTACCAGTTAATTCCAATTTCTTCATATACCTGCTCTGTGTGGCGTATCTGAAGTATCGCTGTACCTGAGCCTTTGTTTACTCACCATTGTCGCTCTAACTAGCCCGACCTCCCATATAAAGCGTAGCAGCGGCTGTGAAGGGAGTGAGAGGGATGCTCTATAATCTGGGTGTTAGAGGAAGAAGATGCCCTGTAATCTGGGTGTTAGAGGAGGAATATGCTCTATAATCTGGATGTTACTGGAAGAAGATGCTCTATAATCTGGATGTTAGTGGAGGAAGATGCTCTATAATCTGGGTGTTAGAGGAAAAATATGCTCTATAATCTGGACGTTAGTGGAGGAAGATGCTTTATGATCTGGATGTCAGAGGAAGGAAGATGCTCTATAATCTGGATGTTAGAGGAAGGAAAATGCTCTATAATCTGGAGGTGTAAACGAGGCCTCAGTGCAAGTGAACTGAAAGAACCCCTGCGTATGTGTGTGTGTGTGTGTGTGTGTGTGTGTGTGTGTGTGTGTGTGTGTGTGTGTGTGTGTGTGTGTGTGTGTGTGTGTGTGTGTGTGTGTGTGTGTGTGTGTGTGTGTGTGTGTGTGTGTAGGCTGTTCTTACCCAAACAAAAGCCCAGAAGGACTTCTTGTGGCCAGGAAACAATCACATTATCGCCTCAGAGAATATCATTGTCTCGACATCCACGGACTCGACAGGCAGCAGCGTTTTAAATCGAGAAACTTTGCGGCTCGGAGAATTTCATTTGTGCTTGTTCCAATCCGGAGGGTTCGCAGCCGCGTCGTCTGGAGGATTATTTGTGGAGATAAATGCACGCAGCTGTGTGTGTCACTCCTTCCGCCCACCATTGATGCAGCGATGCTCGCAGGAGTTTAAAAGACAGGGTGGAGCGCTCTGCCTTCACCTCTCACCGACTCGCTGGAGGGAGCTTTTGACACGTCACACTTTAAAGTCGGTCTCTGAGACCTTTCACTGAGCTGGAAACGCTGTGATGGGCAGCTGCAGCAGAGAAGTCTATCTTTGAACTGACCTCCAAAAAACTGTTTCATCTGGTTCGGAAAGCCGACGTCTGAACTCGGAGGTGCCCGAGTCTCTGACAGAGACGAGGGAGGGAGGACTCTGGCTCAACCGGTGTTTACCAGCTCAACTAACCCCCAGACCGACGGTGAGAAACACCCGAATCAAAGCATTTCACAAGTGGGGCACGGAAAGTTTGAATCTTTTTCCCATTGACAGACGGAGAGTTCATCACCCATCCCCTGGCTGCCGAGGGAGCAACGCCTCATTAAACAAACCACTGCAGCGTTTGCCAGGAGGCAAGGGAGTGATGGAGAGGGAACCCTGATTAGGCTCAATGACCATTCGATGACGCCGCCTTCTCGGCCTGCAGCAACGAATCAGAAACGTTTGCTTTCAGAGAGACGTCAGATGAATCTAACTCATCGGCAAAGCGCAGAAAATAATAAAGTCAAGAAACTTCCAGAGAGAAACAAGACAAGGTCCTAAAAGAGGGGAACGTCTTGAACATTTATTGAAACGCACGTCGGTTCAATCATGTCGACTGGATCAGACTGATGACAGAACAGGTATAAAGACTTAGTTCCCGTTTCAACGTTTCAAAAAGAAAACGCATCATTTGTGCATTTTCGTTTCAGAAAAGTTTCACGTTTACACGGCAACGTTTTGAAAACGATGTCTGCTTACATGCAAATGGCAGAAACACTGAAAACGATGTAGTGAGCATGTTGGGTCACTAGTGGGTGCTGTTGTTAGTTTTAGTAATGAAACCACACACACACACATGCAAGAGACCAATCTGCTGTAAACATTAACAACAGGAGAACACGGACACTCTAGTGGACAGACGACTAAGTTGGATTGTTATCACGGTGACTGTCAAAATAAAACTACCAAATCCAGGAGAATCTGGACTGGGAGGCACAGCACCACATTGTTCTGATTGTCCATCGACTGAGCATGTGCACAACTACTAGTTACTACGGCCGTGATGCGAATACACCTTGATTCCGCCGTCTACATAGAAATGGAGCCCAAGTGTTTTCAGAAAGTTGCATATTACGAGACGGAGTGGGAGCGTTGTCAAAATGTTCCACTTTGGGAGCCATTTACAAAGAGTTGTTGTGTAAACAGACACAAAACCACAACAGAAGTTTTACTTTGTCACTTGAAAATGTTGTCGTGTAAACGGGGACCCAGATTTCCCCTCAACAATTCATCATCATCATCATCATCATCATCATCATCATCATCATCATCATCATCATCATCATCATCATCATCATCATCATCATCATCATCATCATCATCGGCGGAGCGTCATAACCATGAAAAGCTTCCTCCCATCAAACCTTCATACCTCCTCCGTTTTTTCTCGTTCCTGCCCGATGTAAACCCTGAGTTAGTTAACTAGAACATTTTAGTTATTTCTATGGCCTATCACTTCTCTTTTAATTACCCCAGTTTTTTTGGTGCCCCCATGAGAAGAAAGCACCACACTGTAAAAGAACAGTCTAAGCAGTCCTAATGTGGGCATCATCCAGATCATATAACCTCACTATTCAATTTGAAGATTCCCGTCCAGCAGCGGATCTTCGGCAGATCTGTCACTTCTGATTCTGATGGAAAACAGACGTTTGTTCAGGCAGAGTTTGTCAAAAAGAATCATTTCCGTCTGATGTCGGACGGTGAATCTCTTCAGCTCTGACCTCTCTCTCTGCTGTTTGACGCAAACAACGCCTTTGTCCTTTTCATTTCTTCAAGGTGGTGGACAAACGGCACCGAGGCGTTTTCGTCAGAGCTCCCGAATAAATTTGCCCAGAAACATCCCACAATTCATATGGAGAAATATTCACACTTTCATCTGCTATTAATGTGTCCAAGCGTCCATTCACCCAGTCTCTAATAGTCAGCAATCTCCATTCGGCCCCGATAGCTCCTCATCTTGCTGTCATTTCAAGCACTGCCCTCCATTTGTCCGTCCATCCATCAGCGGCGGTCTGGGCGGGACAAACAGGCTCATGAAGAGCTGAAGAAAGCAAAGCGGTTGGAGACGGAGGGAGTTTGTTGTGTGTCTGTGCAGAAGAGAGCAGAGTGGTTGGGTAACCATCTCAGTGGGCTGAGAGTGTTTGTGCTGACCGCTCATCAGTATTCACCTCCAGCGCCGAGAGCCAATTGAAAGCATCCCGTCTTAGCCTCCTGCGTTTCTTCTTCTGCTGCTTCATTCCAGTCATGCCCGCGGCCCTCGCTAACCTTCCCTGTGCTAATGTCTCAGCGCACTCTGCCAGGACTTTAGCAGGCTTTACCTCTCAGCTGCCACGTTACCGGGATTTCTGAAGAGGGAGTGAGCCAGAGTTCAACACACAGAGGCACCGGCAGGTTTCCTTCCAAAGATAATGAGAAAGTACAGTCGAGTTCACACTCTCAGACATTTTAATCCCGCCGTGTGCTCCACTCAGCCTCCAGAAATGAAAACGCTGGCATTGTGCATTTCTGCAAAGCAAGCGTTGGGTGAACGAAGTTCTATATCAGCACCTCGACGCACCGACACCTGCTGCCATGACGGCCAGTTCACAGAGCTGACAGAGTGACGCTCAGTGCTCTGAGCTTCTTCCAAAAACACACCAGCTTTATTCACAATGCAACTCGACTAAATTAACTCTGCAGCTTCAACTACCCACAATGGTAGGAGGAAGATGTTCTATAATCTGGATGTTGGAGGAGGAAGATGTTCTATAATCTGGATGTTAGAGGAGGAAGATGTTCTATAATATGGATGTTGGAGGAGGAAGATGTTCTATAATCTGGATGTTAGAGGAACGAGATGCTCTATAATCTGGATGTTATAGGAGGGAGATGCTCTATAATCTGGATGTTAGAATAGGACGATGCTCTATAATCTGGATGTTAGAGGGAGGATGATGCTCCATAATCTGGATGCTAGTGGAGGAAGATGCTCTGTAATCTGGATGTAAGAGAAGGAAGACGCCCTATAATCTGGATTGTTAGCTGATTTGGATGTCAGCTAACTCGTCACAGTTACTGTGGTAGAAGGCTAATGCTAATGCTACTTCTAGTGGGAAAAGTTTCATGTTGCCATCCCAATGGTCAGGCTATACAAAATCACATATATGAGAACTAAAAGTTACAGATTTGTGGCTATTGCTAAAATGAATAGCTAATTAAATGAGGAACACAACAGAGAGACAGAAGCTCAGCAGATGTTTTAAGTTTGACCAAAAAAACACGAGTAACTGAGTTACTGTTTTCATGAAAGTAATCCGTTACTGGCACATTGCTGCCAACAGCGGCATTACACTAACGTGTCTATTTAACGGGTGTTATTCTGGCTCTGACCACAAGAGGTCAGAAAAAAGAAACATGTTTTACTTTGCTTAGGCTCTTTATCTCATTTTAAACAGATTATCTGGTTCATGTACGAAGAAGTGCAACTGACGACAGATGATTTCATTCATTTGAAATCCAGTTTAACATCACAGTGTGAGGACACACACACACACACACACACACACACACACACACACACACACACACACACACACACACACACACACACACACACACACACACACACACACACACACACACACACACACACACACACACACACACACACACACACACACTTCTTTCACCTCCGTCAGCAGAGACGGACTCAGCCTCCTGAACCCTGCAATCATTTCACATTTCTATAAGCTCCCACGCTGCAGCTCTTACAGTGCATACGTACATCTCTGCCTCCATTCCCGTTGAAAATAGTTCCTTCTGCTCATGCGCCAGTAAACAAATATGGTGGACCCGTAGTGGTATGACTCACGGTTTTTATTTTTATTTTATCATCCATATCAGTAGTTTACATGTTGAGACTCTCTCCCGATAGCATCCGATTTATCATCAGTCCATACCGATGTCGGGTTCTCTCCATATTTTCCATGTTTATAGTGTATTATTCTCTGCACACGTCTCTGTGGTTTCATTACTAAAACAAGCAACAGCGCCCTCCCGTGGCAAAGCATACTAATTACATCGTTGTCAGTGTGCTCGCTGCTGCAGTGTAAACGCGACACTTTCTTTTCATGGATCAGGTGTTGTCACGGAAACGTTGTGTAAACGAGGCCTCATAAGGGACAATAATGAATGATCTGCTGGAAACCGACTTTTATCTCTGCAGCTCATTAAAGAGATGGAAGTCTCACGCACACTTACGCACGAACTTTCTCAGATGGTTTGCAATCTAAGGTACAGTTATTTGTTGTTAAAACGTGGGTACTGTGTGTGTGTGTGTGTGTGTGTGTGTGTGTGTGTGTCTGTGTGTGTGTGTGTGTGTGTGTGTGTGTGTGTGTGTGTGTGTGTGTGTGTGAGGGAGTGTCATTATGTATATGAGTGTGTGTCAGTCTGTATATGAGTGTATAATCAGTGTGTGTCAGTGTGAAGAAGTGTGTATATATGAGTGTGTGTCATTGTGTATATGAGTGTGTGTGTGTGTGTCATTGTGTATATGAGAGCAACCCAGTGTGTATATGAATGTGTACGTCAGTGTGTATTTGAGTGTGTGCTTATGTCAGTGGGAGTAGAAGATGGATGCATTTCAATTAGATTCTGATGAACTTGTTGTGTTGTGTAACACAAGTTAATTTAGTTGGGAGACATTTTTGCTTTTGGCTCAGGCAATCCGATAACGTGGAATGTGTCGACAGGATAAGCTAATTACAGTGACAATGGTCCGACTCTGGGATTATGGAATCAGATTACGTCAGAGTGAAGAAACATTCAGCTGTCTGATTTCATTAATGTGGCGTCTCACTGTGTGTGAGTGTGTGTGTGTGTGTGTGTGTGTGTGTGTGTGTGTGTATATACACTCTGCAGCAGTCTACAGACAGACCAGACTCCACCTGGATTATCTACAGACGAGTCAGTGAAACGTTTATCAAGTTTATTCACCACTTCAGCTTTGTTGGTCAGAGACTGATATCAGGATGAATACAGCACCCAGATTATAGAGCCGGCGTCCTCGACTCTGGGCCTGGAGGGCCGATGTCCTGCATGGTTGATCTCTCTCCAAGTAGCAACTCACCTGACTGTAATAAGGGGCTTGTTATTGCACTTTTTTACAAGCTGGATGATGACATCACCATTAGATTGAGGTGTGCTGAAGCTGGGAGACATCCAAAACCTGTAGGACAGCGGCCCTCCAGACCCCTGTTATAGATCATCTTCCTCCTCTAAAGATGTAACTTCACCCACTCAGACAGTACTGACAGCTCAGCTAATGCTAATGCTAACAGTAATACAAAGATTGTGGCTGAAACAAAGAAGTTTGCTGGTCACTTATAATTTGCAGGGATTAGAGCAGTGACTTGATTAAAACTTTTAAAAAGGACCAGTGTTGATTTTTATTGCAGGCTGGCAGAGCAAGCTCCTCTCACATTCATTTTCTGGTTTCTAATGGTATTTTAAAGGGACTGAAGAGTCAGTTTTAGTCTGTTTGCTCTGTTGAATCAAATCTGCCTGAAGGTCTGTTAATATTACATGATCATAGTGTTCGCTTTAAAACACCTGACATTTCAATTAAAAGTCTCTTTCAAAGAGTATGGTGGTATTTCCAAAAGAAATGAGACGAAGGCTGTTACACAGTGTAGATTTGTGAGGAAAGGTGAATTTAGGATGTGAGCGTCATGCTTTCCTCCCGATGGCGCCGCGAGTTCCTCCTCGCTGCTGCAGCCGCATCCTTAATGTCATTATCACTGCTCCCATCCCAGTTTAACTGTAGGTGTGTGTGTGTGTGTGTGTGTGTGTGTGTGTGTGTGTGTGTGTGTGTGTGTGTGTGTGTGTGTGTGTGTGTGTGTGTGATCTTTGCTATGTCTGGATAAATTTGGAGCGTGTGAATCTATTCATGCATGTTTGCGTTTATAGGAGCCAGCCTGTTTAGCAAAAACGCCCAAGGTGTGTGTGTGTGTGTGTGTGTGTGTGTGTGTGTGTGTGTGTGTGTGTGTGTGTGTGTGTGTGTGTGTGTGTGTGTGTGTGTGTTTTTCTTTGGGACAGAAAGTGCTTTGTATTGCCCAGCAGGTGAATAGAGCCCAGACTGGCACAAACCCTGCAGATAAAACATTACGTCAGGTGGACAAACACACACACACACACACACACACACACACACACACACACACACACACACACACACACACACACACACACACACACACACACACACACACACACACACACACACACACACACACACACACACACACACACAGCCACTAAGTATGCCACTAGGATGCATGTTACATAGGGTGTGTGTGTGTGTGTGTGTGTGTGTGTGTGTGTGTGTGTGTGTGTGTGTGTGTGTGTGTGTGTGTGTGTACCAGTTGTAGTATTAGCAGCAATGATCTTATTTCTTCATCTACACGAGCTTAACAAGGAGTTTTTGAACAACCCCACTGAGATCGTGGTCATGTTGTGGCAGCAGGTCCAGGTCCTGTGTGGTCCAGTGATCTTCAGACCCATGCCAACAGTGGTGCAGCCCGCCCAGACGGGGGTCACTGGGGCTTATCCCTGGCCCGGGGTTGATGTTTACCAGAGAGCACCAGGTGACCAGGTAGCTCACGTGTCCCAGAATCAGTCACGTGGGCTTCGTGGGTCCACTTCCCACGAAATCCAGAACTAGTTTGGGAAGTTGAGAGATACCGATTAGATATTGTCCGGTTACCTCCACAAACAATGTCAGCTCTGGAAATTCTGGAAAGGGTGAGAGGTTCCGGGCGGGTGTGAGGAGACTCACAAGCCCCCGGCTGGCGGCCACACAGTTGGAGTCAGTCAGTGGACGAGAGAGTCGCCTCGCTGCAGGTGGTGGCAGGGAGGAAATGTTTGACGACCCTCCACCCTATGTCATGACTTTGGGTCTTTAGATCATGACTGGGCGAAAGTCGTCCGTTGGAGGATTACCAGACACGTCAGACTGGGAGGTCACGGTCAGTCCAGGACTCTCTGGAGAGAGTAGATCTCTGGTTTAGTCTGGCAGACACAGAGTCAAACCAGAAGAGATGGACAAAGATGGATGGGACAGAGATTCCCAGACTGGTGTCGTCTCCATAGACTATATTCACGATGATATCACGGAATCACGCCGCGGTGCATTGTGGGATACTCGGTAGTGTTCGACATGTGACTCCTTCGACTCTCCTTTGCCAGCACTAAAGCCATGACAATGTTTATATGGGCGTAGATCCTCATATCTTTTGTCACAGGCAAGGGCAAAATGACCCGTTTCACCAGAGATGGCTGCAATTTTAGCAGCACGTCTGCCGTCCCAGACGAAACGTAGCAGTCGTGAGAGAGTCGCGGCTAAATCTTTGGTCTTGACTCTAAATCGGTGGTCCAAAGTCGTACGGTGAGAAAGTCATGGCCGTTGTCATGGCCATGACAGTAAATGCTAACATAAAATGCTAGCAGATGCTAACAAGTACATACATTGTTCAACTTTAAAAAATTGGCATCGACCTCGTCCATATTCTATATTCTAACTTAGAAGTTTGTAAAAATCGCAGTTTGTTTGAGCCTTAAAGTTCCTTTACCAGAATCCACACGGGAAAAAAGAAACACGTAGGACCCAGTTTCAGTTGATGTTCATCTCTATGATGCTGTCAAAACCGTGGCTTCAGTACTTTTTCCTGAAGAAAGTCTAGCTTTTTTCGGGCCGAATCAGTAAAATATTGATATTTATGATTGAGCGGCGACGCCATCTTTGATAGCCCAGAGACCCTTTCTGTAAGTTTCCCAAGATGACATCAGTCAGTGAAACAAAAACACAAGTTTGTTGGATAAAGATTTCGGCTTGTTTGTAAACAAATCGACTTTGGTGTAATCCATTTGGGGAACTGCGTTTTGGAAATAAATGGAAATGAGTGGTGATGGTCTTGTTTGGGTGTTTTGGTTTATTCTCATTGCAGAAGTGATTCCTTTTCAGGGAAGTAGGTTTCAAAGATTTATTTCTGGTAGTGTAACTTTAAGAGAGAAACAAGATGGCTGGATGGATGGTGGTAGTTGCAGCAGTAGCAGTAGTTGTAATAGTCACAGTATAAGTAAATGATTAGTAGAAGAAAGCAACAAGTTCAGAGTTGTAAGTATTTGACAAATATGAAGAGGAGAGACTGAAATCTCAATTAAATTGGTAGAATTTACAGATACTAATTCAAACTTACCAACGTTTCTAAACTTTCACAAACTGCCCACAGTTAGTCGACCGTTTAATTGACCAGCTAATGGCCTTCAGCAACTTGTTAGGACGGTGTGTCAATCGAACCGTGCGGTTGAGCACTTTGACTTTACGTCAGTGACTGAAAGTGAACATGATTAACTTTCACCTCTTCAGAAGAGGCGTGCAGATGCAACAGCCTCCAGCGACAAGGAACGTGGGAACGGGAGGAGGCTGGAAGTGATAGTGCAGCAGAGAGGGTGCTTCCCACTAATAGCAGAGCTGGAATCTCATGTGACTGTGCTGATTACAGGCTACTGAAAAGACTCATTAAACCTGAGTGAGGTGCCGCTTCACAATGCTTGTGTTTTGTTCGACGTGTTGTTTACTGCCATCGCGAAGGTCTGATTGAGCCTTACAAAGGCATGTAATCATATACCGCGGGGGCTCGAGTCAAAGCACACCTGGAATAGATGGAAGGCTTTCACACACACACATCCGTCCTATAAACTGGATTATTGGCCATTCACCATCATCCCGGCCCATTGTGCTCCGTGCAGGCCTGTAATTGCCGTGTGCTGCTGGGAGAGAGAGTCTTAATGAGGAGTGTGTGCCGGCTCCATCGCTACCACACTTTGTGGAGATAAATTCTGGATCTGCCTGAGTGAGCAGTCCACAATAACTGTGGCACGGTCTCCTCATTACGCCGGCTAATGTGCAGTTAGAGCACGTGTTCCTACATCGGTCTCGACAGCAAAGCTGCCCAACGTCGACTCGTTCAGGAAAAGTACTAAAGACAATGAAAAGTAGGAGCTCAGCTTTTCCATTGGACTCCAGTAAAACCGCATTTTATAACATGACCGTTTACAGTGATTTACTTTAATGCAGCTACAAAGATAAAGAGTTTGGAAACTTGTTTTTTTTTATTTGTGCAGTAGGGGGCAGGCTAAGATATGGAATGGGGTTAAATAAGCCCAAACACAATGTGAAGACAGTGTTGAAATCCAATTATATAACAACAACAACAACAACAACAACAACAATAATAATAACAATAATAATAATGATAATAATAATAATAATAATAACCCACCAAGTTATTGTTAGAAAACGATAAAGATGTGAGTCATAACACAAATATTGCTTCTAAAACAAAATGTCTATTTTCCCTGACATGAGTGTCTTTGGCCCCATTTACAATTTGAAGACAAAAACGCGAAACTTTCATTGTGCTTTGGAGTCCGTTCACTTGACAACGGTGCTCATCAGAGTCACTGTTTTTTGAAAACGCTCCGACTCCTTGGAAACGGTGGAAAAACACTACTTTTATTAAAACAGGAACAGGAAATTCCTTTGAGAGTCTTTGAAAGTCATTTTAAAGCCCTTTTAGTGATATTTTGTACAAGAACAACATAAGAACTGGAATCAATCTAGCATATTTAATGAAAAACAAAAATCTAATTTGTTTTGACGTCTGTGTCACGTCTCAGTCTTCATTTCTGTGGAAAATATTGCTAACAATCTCGAATCAAACAAGCTACGTGCAATCTGTCTGCCTGAGAGTGAAAAGAAATGAGCATTCTCATTCGTCAAAGTCATTCATTGTCAGCCAGTCACTGATCCGTGGAAACGGACATTGTTCTCAAAATGCTGCAGTGTAAACGTAAAACTTTTCTCAAACACAAACTCGAAAATTATGCGTTTTTACTAGAAACGTTGACGTGTGAACAGGGGTCTCTATCCTTCACTTCATGTCCCTCCATTGTCTCTTCCAGACTTGCTGCAGCCACAAGAGGGCGCACTTTTTAGAATTGAATGTGTTTGAAGCACCAGCGCTAAGCTTGATTGTTTGATAAAAAGAACATGCAAACCTGGAAATATATTTAGTGACAAAAAAAGTTGCAAGAAACGTATTTGCAACAATTAGACAAAAAATGTATTGCCTGTATATTTAGTTGGGAACATTGAGCTAAAGCTTTTCTGAGAAGTTTGTTCATCGCAAAATTCTCAATAACTAAAAAAATTATTCCAATGCAAGTGATAGTGTATAATGTCTCCACCTAACTGAAGCTTTTACATCACCTGATGATCACTTTACATCTGAAGGAGATTTTGTCATCTTTCTTAATGCATATTGCAAAGATTGCTCCTGAATAATTGTGAAAATATCAGTTTTTGCTCATTTGCAGCCCATGAGCGATTGTACAGATTATACACTCAAAGTCATTGGTGTGGATTCAGAGGACTGCAGAAGTCCTAATTAACCTGTGTGTGTGTGTGTGTGTGTGTGTGTGTGTGTGTGTGCTGACTCAGCAGTTTTCCCCCCACACTGTATTGAATCAGCTGCTGGATGTAATGCTGTGGACACTGTGACTTATTGCAGCTGATTAAAACTCTTTGTTAAACAGTCCTGGGGACATTTATAACGTCTGCCTTTGTTTTCAGACATCAGCAGCTTCACACACAAACAGGTTTCATGTATTCTATAGTCTATTTTCATAGCGACCCTCTTTATAACGTTGTACTTCTGGATTGGATGGAAAATGACTTTTTGCGCCACTGGACCTGTACGTATGTCACGTCAAAAAATTTGAATCTTAATCCTATTCTCACATCGTCTAAGGGCCTCTTTTAGGCAACGTTTTCAAGAGAAAAAGCAAAAACGGTTGGCGTGTTTTGGGTGTTGAAAAAAACACTCCAATTCTGTCTCGATAGAAACGAGGGAAATCAAACATTTTGAAAATGCTTGGGCTCTATCTTTATATAGATGGCAAGAACTATATTGCTGCTAAGCTACTGCGCATGCGCTCCACAGCTGTAGTAACTAGTAGTTCTGCACATGCTCAGTAACTGAACAATCAGAACAATGTTTCCCCCAGAGTGTCATGACTCCCAGTCCATATTCTCCTGGGACTTGGTACTTTTATTTTGACAGTCACCGTAATAACAATCCAACTTGGTGTCTGTCCACGAGAATGTCCGTTTACGAACATTGTTTATGTTCAGAGTGGA
>NC_137627.1:24826103-24898603 GCF_963383615.2 Lipophrys pholis | reverse complement strand
CACTAATTTGGAGCTGCGTGGAAACAGAAGGCAGATAACGAGCTGGTTCCAGTATTTGGAAGGCCGAGATGAAATAATGGCGCTGGCAGCATTTAGAAAGAAAGAAGAAGAAAGAAAACTTTGTAAATTTGAACAACCTCGTTAAAAATGTGTAGGGCGAGATTAAAGGATGTGAAGTGTGATTCCTGCTCTGTGCTCTCGGGGGCGACGTGGCGGTATCGATATATAACTTCAATTCGCCTGTCAGAGTTTTGTTTGTTTTGCACCGACGATGGTGAAGAAATCTTTCTCGCTCGTCACGCCCAATTTGCACAACATTTCAGGTGGAAAAGTTTTTGCTTTTTCATTTCGGAAAAGATTTGCGTTTGCACGGCAACATTTTAAAAACAATGTCCGCTTCCATGGAAACGTCAGAAACAATGAAAGTGATGTAGTTAGCAATGCCCGTGGGCTGGTGCATGTGCAGCAGCAGCGTTTCGGAAAAGTTGTGTTTTCGTTGGATCCTTTAAAAAAAAAAAAAAAAGCGTTTTCAGCGGTGCGGAGCATCATTGTTGTGTAAACAGACAATCCAAAAAACACTACAAACGTTTTCCGTTTTGCCTAAAGGACACAGGACAGCGTCACTTTAATGTCTAACTGACGTCGTCTTGGGAAACCTGCTGCAAAGGTTTCTGGGATATCAAAGATGGCGTCGTGGCGGATAAAGCGAAAATATCAACATTTGACCGATTCAGCCAGAAAAAAAAGCCAGACTTTCGTAAAGAAGGAGTCTTGAAGCCACGAGTCTGAAACGTTGTGAAAATGACCTTGTGACACAACGCCTCGGGAGTCCTCGGGCGTTTCCGTGACGCCTGTGGCGCGTAGTGGCGGATTTCCTCCAGAAAGGAATTGACATTAAGACGTACGTCAACAACTAAAACTGGTTCCGAAATGTTAAATTTTTTCCCGTGTGGATTCTGGAGGAACTTTAAAAGAACGTGTTCCTGAGAGGATTTCCACTACATTATTACGCCAACTGTGTCTTTTCAATCACTTTGTAAACAACTGAAACTCTCGACATTCATTTTAGGAACTAAAACACAGTTTGGAAACAGTGACGGAGAAGGATCGAAAAAGGCTCTCGATGAAAAAGACGGGAGAACATGAAATGTTCCGTCATGTTGGCGATGTTCCGAGACGTGTCTTCCTCATCGTGCTTTAAACCAGGTGGGTCACGATAGATTGTCTGTTTGTACTGTCGGACTGTTTTTTTTGTTTTTTTCAGGTCATCGACCTGCTCCGAGTGTTTAGCTGTCATGGAAAATTACATTGTTCTGCTCACCTGCCGTCCATCTGTCCACCTGTGTGTGTGTGTGTGTGTGTGTGTGTGTGTGTTCTGGGGATGCCAGGAATACACACACACACACTGAGTTGTGTGAAGGTCAGTCCGGCTGTGCTGCCTGGACGTTGCTGGTAGTTGACAGGTGTCACACAGCAGCAGGAAAACTCCACTCACTCACACACACACACACACACACACACACACACACACACACACACACACACACACACACACACACACACACACACACACACACACACACACCCCTCAGGTGGTGCCTCTAAAACAGATGATTCTCACTCTCTCTCTCTCTCTCTCTCTCTCTCTCTCTCTCTCTCTCTCTCTCTCTCTCTCTCTCTCTCTCTCTCTCTCATGAATTTGGGATCAGGTTCTCTCAATAACAAAAACGTAAACAACTCCGGATTAATCCAGCATTATGTAAAATACATAAACCTCCTCAGCACTGCATCAAAACACAGTAAATATTCTTGAAATTACATGAAGTTTCGCATGTCGGAGCCTCTTAGTGTCAAAACATCCCGGGAGGCCTCAGAGAGGAAACATCAACGACAATTAGTCCAGAAGCAGCTTCAGTCCGGGTTGATATCTGAAGAAAAGCCGGCCTGGTTGAGCAGCACTCTGAAGCCCAAACAGAAAGTCGCTGATTACAAACCACAGAGAGTCAATCAACAGGAGTCTGCATATCCCACAATCCTCTGCGTCTCTCCAGTCACGTCGAGCGGCGCCGAGGTAAATACTGTTGTTTCACTTGGGAGATGAACTCGTCAATGCTGCTCGCAGACACAGAATCTGTCCAACAAACTGCAAAACCCACAGGATGTGGAGTCATTTGAAGCTGCTTCATCCTCCATCAGGAGGGACGTCTTTCACTTTTAACATCTTTAGAGGAACATCAAGTCTTTTCAGTGTAAACATTAACTTTCTTTTAACATGAAATAATGGTGGAAGAGAATTAAAAAGGTTTGCATAACAAAGTACAAACAGATTTAGAGTTAGAGTGAAACCTGCAATTGATTCAGACAGATCCAGACTGTTCATGGATAGCATCTTTTAACTTTTTCTTTTTTTTTTGTAACATGCCTAAAGTTAAATACGCAAACTCAAAATGCTGCTACAAGCACAATCTCATGATCAACACAAACAAGCTGAAGAAATATGATCATTTGATATAATTTCAACATTAATCTGTCAAACAGTTGCTGTCAGAATATTTGTGTTTGGTAGATGATTTCCTTCATATTCCTATTTTATTAAGAAGTTTAGACCCAATAATTCGGCAAAAATAAAAACTAATAAGGCAAGGCAAATTCATAGAGCACCAATCAGACAAAAAGGTAATTCACAGTGCTTTACAGAGTAGATCAAGAAACACAGTAAAGCAAGCAATTAACAATCTTAATCTCCAGATTCTTAAATATTTTACTGAGTCTTTCATATAACCACATAGATCTTTTCCCATAAGGTATTGGACGTCCCACATCACCTACAAATGATACGTCCCCTCGACAGAGGACGCCGAAACAACAAGATTCGCTCTACGCTTCTCCTGAGTGGAGGAACTCCAGCATCAAAAGTACAAATAATGAATATTTACATGAGTGGAGCAAGCGCTTCACTGCATCAACTAAAAAATTAATCTGTCGATCAATTTCTTGGAGTAATGTCTCAGTCAGTGGTTGTGGTGAATGTCATTTACATACAAAAATCCCAAATTGGCTTCAAAATACAATTGAATTTAATCTAGATTTGAGCTTTAATAGTTAAAAAATGTTTTACCGATGGATGTTTCAAGCAACAACGCAGCAACATTTTGAAAACAATTTCTGTTTACAGATAAACAGCAGAAACACTGAAAATGCTGTAGTCAGCATGCTGGTCCACGGCGGCTCCGAGCACCGTTGTTTAGTAAACAGACCGCCGGAACGCAACGACAGTTTTGCGTTTTTACTTGAAAACGTTGTCGTCTTTCCTCCTCCAGTCCTCCTGGACTTTGTTGGACGTATTGAAGATGACTGAACACTAACTGCTGCTTTCTTCCCTCGGCCTCGCGGAGACAGAGGCTTTGAACAGATCTGTAATCTGCTGCGCTGCTCACAAATCCCAGTTCAATAAGTCATCACTGCTCAATTATTTAAGCCGCTTGTGTGAAAGTTTCGGGGTATCGTTGAGTCGTGCTGAGAATTGTTCCAAAAACACAATCCTTGCTATCTTCACGCAGAGACACACGGGATCCGACATGTAACAGCGAGGTGATCAGACTTTACCAGCAGGCCTCAAACATTCAGCATGTCACGACCTTTTGCAATGTTTATGAACGTTTTGAACATATTTATGAAGCCGGTGTAAATCAGCCTTCGGAGACGCTGCAGTTACTGCTCACTTTTTAAATCCTACCATCTTCTCCTCTGCTTATTTTTTCTTCGTGGAAGATCCTAGGAAGTTTCCATGACAACATTGCTTGGAGCCACTGAAAACGCAACTTTTTGAAAACGGCTCCCGAGGTGGAACGTCAGGTGACTCAGGAACTTTTCAAAGTCCGTCTCCATGGTAACGGGGCAAAAAAAAAAAAAAAAACACGACCTTTCTGAAACGCTGCACATCACGGTCCTCGTACATGTTAATGCTCATCGTGTATTGTTGTGTGTGTGTGTGTGTGTGTGTGTGTGTGTGTGTGTGTGTGTGTGTGTGTGTGTGTGTGTGTGTGTGTGTTTCATTACAAACCAGACAACAGCGCCCGGTCGTGGCCCGCCATGCCAACTACGTTGTTTTCAGCTTTTCTGCTGTTCCCATGGAAACAGACCTGGTTTTCCGAATGTTACAGGGTAAAAGCGAATCCTTTCTGAAATGAAAATGTAAAAATGTGTTTCCACTTGAAACGTGTAAAGACGGCCCCAAAACGACCGTCTCACTGCGGGATTACTCTGTGCACTGGGATTACTCAGTCTACTGGGAGTACTCAGCTGCGCGCGCGGCCTCAGCCTGCCTGTGAAGGTTGGTTCACACACATGTTTGATTAATGAGTGTCCTTGAGAGGGGCGGAGGCCTTCGGGGCTCTGAGGATGTGGAAATAATTAGCAGCTTGAAAGATGATATTTACACAGGCTGAACGAATGTATAATTAAAACAGTTTTTTTTCTTTTATAAAGTCAGCATTCAGGACGGGCAGCGTGTCTTTTTTTTTTCTGAGCGTTTCTGGGTTACAGTGAACTGCTGTTTGCTGTAAATAAGGCAGCTTTTACAGCACAGAGCGAGTTCATGAGGGAGACGCCTCCCTTTTCAGCCCCTGACTGAACAAACCGACTGAACCAAGAGAGAAGCTGCGGAAAAAGTTCTCCAGCGGTTATAACCTAAACTCAGGGAGGAAGTGTTGATGGGTTCTATCTACGTGACACTTACATTCAGGCGTTGAAGCGAATGCTGAGGTTTGGAGCGTGCTGATAGAGTGAACATCCACCCGAAGGAGACGAATCAGGTAGAAAATATAAGCAGCAGCACGAAGAGCATCGATGGGAAAATCACTGACATCTCCAAGCATCAGACTGCTGTGAACGTTGCATTTAGATCAGATTTAGATTGTTTACGTGACAGTGTCTCAACTCAAAACACATCGTTTATACGTTTCGTGTCTCGTATAGAAGAGTTTCACTCTTGCACTGCAACGTTTTGAAAACGACCATAACAGAATCAATTCTACACTCAAAAAACTCAGTTTTTCAGTTTACATATCAGAAATATGTTTGATTAACATGAGCATATTGAGTTTCTTGTTGTTAAATGGTTCATTCTAATACATGTTGTTCAGATAATGAACAAATGGGATTCAATCTACTTAATATGAATAGATCGAAATGTGTGACATGATTAAATTACATTAACTCAGCAAATTATTTTTGTGTTTGTGGAAAAGACTGAGAATATTTTTTTTCAGTGTATTGTTTTTGTAATAAAAATCCCGAGACATGCAGCAGAATCGGACTTTATAAAACACCTTGGGGGAAATTTCTTCACCAAATTGACCATCGGCAGCAGCCACACAGAGCAGCGCTCGGGGGGGGGGGGGAGGGCTGCTGGGGGCCGAGGGTCTTGCTCTGGATACCGCGAGAGCGCTAGCCGCTGCGCCACTGTGTGGGACAATACGCTGTAAACATTACCAATGGGAGCACAGGTTGGGACGACAACCTGGATTGTTATTACAGTATCAGGGAGTTTTTAAAAAGTCGCATTTTCCCCCCGTTTCCACATCAAAGTGAGTTCAAGAAGTTGCGTTGTCAGTGACTCTGAGTACCGTTGTTTTGTAAACAGATTCAAAACTCTACGGAAGCTTCCAGTTTTCACTTGAAAACGTTGTCGTTCAACTGGACTGTACTTTCATACAGAAAAGGAAAAACAATCTTCTACTGAAGAAGATGAAATGTTTCTACTCTGGATCATGACTGAAGACACTTTACCAGCTCAGCTCACACAGTTTGAACCCCAGTCCAGGATTAGGTTCAGCCTAACCATAACCATAATCCCAATCCCAGACCGAAAGCAAAAGCATTTGTCCACAGGTGCAACAGATTCTTTTTTTTAACCACATGAGATAAGATTAAAGGTTTGCACTTTACTAAAAAGACATTTTGTTATTAATGAACCGTTATTGTGAAAAACGTCCCACTAATTTCTTCCTACATGCAGACCATGACTGAAGTATAAATGAGAGCAAAACGTCCCTCAGAAGAAATGTGGATGGAGCTGAGAGGAAAGAGTGTATAAGACAGAAAAGAAGACTGATGAATGAAAGCATGGTAAGGACTTTTAAAAAGTGGCTCAAGATGAGAAGAAGGAAGAAAAAATTTAATGAAATTAGACAGAAGCAAAGCTAGAAAGGTGAGAAGAGTTGGATGTATCAGCGAAAGAGGGAATGCAAACACTTGAGAAAAAAGACACTTGGACAAAGTGAAAGAGGGACTGAGAGAGAATGAGAGAGAGAGAGAGAAAGAGAGAGAGAGAGAGAGAGAGAGAGAGAGAGAGAGAGAGAGAGAGAAGGAAGAAGAAGAGTGGAGGAGATAAAAATAGAAGATGTGCAGCGAGCTGTCAGCTGTGGAAGTGAATTCTGCTGGATACATCGGTCCAGGTGTCCTGGCCTGCAGCATCCGTCCCCTGTCCTCCCCTCTTCCTCCCCCCTCCTCTCTCCCCTTCCTCCCTCTCCTCCCCTCTTCCTCCTCCCTCCTTCTCAGGGTGTTTGTGTGTGTTTGTGCTGACTGAGAGGAAAAGTTAAACAACAAGGAGGAAACCCAGAGGCTCCCACTTCACACACACACACACACACACACACACACACACACACACACACACACACACACACACACACACACACACACACACACACACACACACACACACACACACACACACACACACACACACACACACACACACACACACACACACACACACACACACACACACACACATTTCTGTTTGTGTTTGAGAATCCGGACTGGGAGTCATGACATGACGGAGGAAACATTGTTCTGATTGTCCAGCTACTGAGCATGTGCAGGAGACGTAGGTAATACCGTCACAACCCAGCGAAATATCCAGTTAAACATATTCCCGAGCCACTGGAGAAAATAACCGTTTTAACATGTACAAGTGAAGAGGTGACGAGTGTCTGCTCTTTGAGAGCGTTCACTCAGCACCGGCAGTTATTCCGAAGCACGCCTCTCTGATTTGTTCATTTCGTGGAGGTGGAGAGCTCTCTACGCTGCGCACACCTTTGTCGAGTTTGATTCCGAGTCCCTGCAGACGGCAGCGCCGCTGTTCAGCGGCTTAACTCTGACCGAGCTGTGCAGAGGGGAAGATAACGCAGGATTTCCCTACAGGGAGTAAATATGGGATCAGAGAAGAAAGAAAACAAGAATCCTTCCGGAAAAATCACACAAAGCCAAATGAAACTGTCAGCTTATTGGGAGTCCGGGGCAAACGGCAGCAGCTGGCCACATGTGTCCGCAGCCCGAGTCGTTTCCGTCCATCAGCCAGGAAATGTCCTGGAGGGTCGGATGCTGGAGTCAAAGTCCTCACACTAGAATTCTAGAGGCTTCTTGTGTTGATCAGCCATAACATTAGCACCACCTGCCTGGTATTCTGTGGGGTTCTCTTTGGACCTGCCCAATCCAGGATTCTCATTTATCATCAGTGCGAGCAGACGTGTGCGTGGTGAGAGTGTACGAACATTCCACGTAAAGCCTGGAATCGATAGAATAGTGAAACTACAAATAGAAAGAATTAAGAGGGTCACAGCAGGAGCTCAACAAGCTCAAACACCACATATGTTAGAAACAGAAGTTTTGTATGTGATGTGAAAGTCTGTGTTGTATTTGTACGTATTTTATTATTATTATTATTATTATTATTATTATTATTATTATTATTATTATTATTATTATTATTATTATTATTACATAAATTAAGTTGAATTGTTTTGAAAGACAGTAAAAGACAGTAAAAGACGTCTGTGACAGGTATTTGAAATGTTTGCGAGTGCCATGGGTCACCCTGCGCTGCTGGAGGTTCTAAGGACAGGGAACGGAAGAGAGCAGCTTCAGTAGGAGAAGTAGCAGAAGCATCAATATATTCTTTAGCCGGTGGTTCCGCGTCACTCACTGATGTGCGGACGACCCACGTACGCTTGTTTGATAAAAAAGATTTTTTCAATACACGTACACATACTAAATTAAATCCGTAAGACAGAATTTAGGACCTTTTCTGTTCACTGATGATGAATGAGGCCTCTGGAGGTGTGCAGTAGTATCGGACACAATGATCTCAGCAGAAGATTCTTTCAGTAGAAATTCTGTGGCCCAGCATCCTTTTACATCTCGGACTCCTCCTCCAGCCTCCAGCCCCCCGACGCGCCACTCCTGGACTATTCGGTACACATCCCAACCGCTCCACTGGCACAGATTCCATTTTTTAAATTCTTCCTCTGAAGGAATCAATATGGAGCACGACCAAAGCGAATCGCAGCAGTTAAACTCTCTGATCACAGCATCTGTTTCCACAGTTAAAGGTCAGCATCATGTTTGATAAGAAGCTCGCCCAATATCTATAAAAGTACGTTCATATTTGGATGACCTCAGAAAATTCTAATTCACATCCATCCGTCGGTCCGTCGGTCCGTCGGTCCATCCATCCATCCATCCATCCATCCATCCATCCATCCATCCATCCATCCATCCCCCGAGCATCTCTTGTCACAGCAGATGTTAAAAACCTGAGCAGAATCAGTATTTGTCCCGGCGAACACCGTTCAACCGGATTTTAATTAAAGTTTACTTCATCGTGCCGTTTGTTTTTAACATGAGTTTGGCACGACCAGGAAAAGCTCTGACGAGTCGGCCCACGCCGGGGTGGCGCTGTATTGTAATGCAGAACGAGTGAACCTGCGTTGAGCCGAGTGGTGCTGGAAGTGGGTCATGGCAAAGTGCAATGGACGCTGCCTTGTTTTCCCAGCATGTGGTGTTCATGGTTTCAATCGTCGTTTTCCGTGTTTTTAATGGTTAATACGCAGCTGTGAGGAGTAATGTTAACACTTTTCATCGTATTAAATTATTTCTGAGCTTCTTCAAAGTCTTTAAACTCCCTGGTTTGTTGAACTCCCCAACGTCTCCACAATAACGGTGAGACGAGCATGTAGAGGGTGAAAAATAATCAGCGTTGCTTCATATCTGCATCTTCATCTGGGTTGTTTCTTCACAGATAAATGTGCAGCGACGATACGAAGTATCTTGATGATAAATTGTCTCACTGTGCTGTTGTTCATTCCAGCCCTGTGAAACCCAAACACAACCTCCGACACAAGTCTTCACAAATCTATTGTCTCCACAGCATCAAATGAGTCGCTCCTCTCGTCCTCTCTTCATTCATTTATTCCTCCCCTGTGGTTTCGGTTCCAAGCGGGCGGGGATGATGGTTTTGGATGCGCTTTAGCTCCCTGGATGTTGGTTCCCATTAGCGGGAAGCTGAGATCTGTGGCAGACTGAGAGGCTTTTGTTCCTCACTATTGTTTGACTCTGGGACGCCACTCTGCCACCGAGAGCCGCTTTCATGTGCCGGCACCATGTTGGAAAGAATAGATTCAAAACGATGACAGCCACGAACAAATGAAGTGAAAATTTGAGCGCATTGCACAGCGACGTGCGACAATATGATTCACCGAGTTATTCCTGGAACAAATCTGCTGCTGTTCCGAACGTCTCAGGATGAAATGACTGGAATGTGCAGCTTGTCACTAATCAACACGTTTAAAAAGAGGAGAGGAGGAGGATGTCTGTGGGACAGAAACACCCCAGAATTTCCCCAACATGTGGAAGCAAATATGAAAACACATTCTGGGTGCTTTGACACCAGGACGGTCTGGGGACTTTAGTCGGTTGGGGGAAGGTTTGGTTTGCTTTCACACTGCATGTTTGAGAGCGGATCAAACCGCCCAGACAACGTGATGCAATTACAACAGCTGTTCGTTTGGTGGCGCTGCCAGCCAAAAGGAACACGGACCAGTGGGAAAAGCTTGACGGAGCAGAAACACGTCTCACTGACTGGTCCGGACCAAAAAAAGAAAGTCCCACCCCTTTAGCCGGCTTGTGGCTAATGGGACTAATTAGCTGGTGGCTAATGTGTAGCTATAAGCAACTGCGATATAAAGTCATCAGACCATTAATCAATTAAAGTTTTCTCAATACTTCCTCCTCACTACTCTACATCTGCTCTCGACACATTTTCCACATTTTTCTTTCAGTGTCTTCTGATTTGCGCCATTAGCTTTGTTTATTTACTACCCAGAATGCACTATGCTCTACATCATGATTGCCCCGGACACGTTCACACGGTCTGCGGTCTGGGCCTCAGTTCTCGTGCAAGTGAACCGAGACCCAAGTTGTTAAGTGGACCAGTGGTCACCTTTTTGTTCCGAACCAGAGTCCAGGTGAGCTTTCACACCGGCCCAAACCAAGCGGACTAAAGGCAAAACTAACTTTGGTCTGCACCAAACAGTGCTGGCTTGAGAGTGTTCTTAGTCATGATATCTTTACTACCTACCAGTGTTGTAACACTCAAGACCACATTTTCAAGAGCTTGGTTTTGACTCGGTCTTTACCCCTTAAAGTCTTGGTCTTGTCTTGGTCTGGGGAAACCTGGGTCTTGGTCTTGACTCGGTTTAGCTGGTCTTGACTACAACATTGATATCTTCTCTCAATCCCAGAGTGAAAATCATCAACATCTGTTTATTGTTTCTTCTTATTTATTGAAATACTTAGTAATCTATTACTACTGCAGAACAAACCTATATGTGTGTGTGTGTTTTTTTTAACACAACCAACTGACTCTGTCACGGTTCGACTCTTTGGTTGATGCTGTTCTTTGATGATCCCTGCGTTTGTACGTTGACGTGATTGGCTGTTTTCACTGTAATGTTTCGGCCAATCGAAGATCAGAATACGGGAATACAATCTTCCTTAAAGGAAGTAAAAATGTCTTTGAGCCACAGACTGAGAGCGCACCGAGAAGTGAAATCATAACTAATCAGAGCTTGGTCACATTGACTGACAGATGGTGGCGTGTCGCTCAACACCTCCGCTCTGCACGCGTCTCCACTCTGATCTCAGAAATCTGGCTCAACACAAGACAACCCCAAACCATGTTCTTTCATTCTGGACCACTGCAGGAAATCGCCACAGTGTTGTCTGTGTGAGCTCTCGCACACAGAGATGAGCCGCTGCAGGATGCTGCTCCGGCACGGCTGAAAAGCCATTCAGCTTCGGTAACGAGGAGTCTGATTCTCGTCTCCCAATCACTCGCCTGGCGGTGGAAATGCCGCTTGTGGATATTGAGTGAATCTGGGGAGCAGACTCGGCCCTTCCGCATCCAAATTGTTTACCCTACGAAAAGCAATCACATCATTAAAAAATGAATCCGCTGATGCATTATATATGATGGGAGACGGAGTAAAATCCTCCCTGGAAGCCGAGCAGTCTTTCATCAGGCAGGAGGAGATCACTGTGAATTTTAACCCTAATTTGAAGTCCTGCCAGCAGCTGTCTGAGCTCCCGACAACCTCGCAAGCTGCTTTCTGTTGCTTTCACTGCCTTTAGGAACATTGTTATAGGTGAGCAGCTGAGCTGATGCCCCACGCTGCACACGGCCCCTCGTCTCTGCTTTCAGAGGCTGCAGCCGTCGTCCTTCAGACTCTCATCTTGTGCCAGCAAACAGATGTGTCCTCGCTCGCACGCACAAAGCACTATCAGGGTACGACTACACCCACGCACTCTCCATCATGTATTCTACATGCCTGTGCTGAAGACCCGGCAACAGGCTCTTGCGAACCAACTGTCCAGCTTATTGCAGTCACGTCGTTCGTTATCATTTCTGCGTGATTTCTGCTGACTCAGCATGTTTTGAGGGACTCGGGCTCAGCAGTGGCGACAGCATCCCTACCTGGTTCAGGCGGTCCGGGCGTTTCTTCCTCTGTCAGTACGAGCCGGGCGGATCAGGACCGAGTCCGGCAGTCGGGTAGATTCGATGTGCGACGGCCTGGAAAAGACACAGAACAAACCCCATGAACACAGCCGACACCGACTCCAGAAGCTCTCAGAAACCAGCATAGCTCTGAGCCGTCCAAAGTCAGATTTAGTCATACATGTCCTCCAACCAACCCTGAGCTGAGAAACAGTTTGACCAAACAAAATCTGACAAATCAGGTGTCTTCAGAAGCAAAATGTTCCATCTGGTTCGAGGTAACTGGCACTCAAGTATGACATGTCTAATGAAATTTATACTAGTTTATAGTACAGATGTACAGATGCTAACGTATCACCTCAGAAGAAATCCAAATGGTTTAAAACTTCCCGACTTTGATCAGATCCAAGTTAGTAACCGATGAGAAAAGCTTCAGAAGACATTTGGAGAACATTGGAATCAGCCAACACAATCTTCACTGGAAATGTAGAGTTGATTGTACGTGGCCTTGTATTTTTCATATACAGTATGTGGTTAGAAGAGTATACATGCGTATTTCCAGATTCCATATATATGTGCAAACACATATTCTACCCATATACTTCTCAATATGACTTTTGTGTATTCGATGTATTAACCTCTTTGATATGTACATACTTGTTATTGTAAATGTACTTCTTTATTTGCATACTTGTAAATCTGTAATCTGTATCCTAGTAATCTGTATCACAGAAAACGTCTCCATGGCAACAGACGCAGATCTGCTTTGATCGCCTCCATTAGGTGTCTCTCTCATCTGCTTTGTAAGGAAAGATTTTTCACAGTTTTGTGGGATTTATTGGGAAACAGTTCGCCGTCAATGTCACAAAATCTAATGGAATACACGCAGACAAAAACACAAGTTTCTTTGTGAAAAAAAAAAAAAATTATATTATATATAAAATGTATTTGTATATTTATCTTCTCGACAAGTGGGATTCTTTTTTGTTGGACTTTTTTTTCATAAATTAACAATTTTTAAATGTTCTATGTGATGTTATTCAATTTTCACCCATAATGTAAGTTCCTATGTTGTATTTTTTTTTTTTATACATATTTGGGTTGACAATATATTTTCTCTGATGATCTGGTGAGCCGGTTTCAGCCTGAGGTTATCGTCAGTTCAGTGAAGTCGGGTTGAGTTTGGTGAAACTGTGACGTTGAGTTACACTCTGTTACATCAGAGCGTAAATCAGAGATGTTTCCGTCCCTACAGGGACGCTGGTGGATGTGGGTCAGAGTCCAGCGGTGGGAGGCAGCTCCGACGGCAGATTATCACCTTTTGTCGCAATTCAAATCATCAAAAGAGAAAGAATAAAGAACAAATTAGAGGTATGATGTAATTTGAGTCCTTTATGGACACATGGAGACGATTTCGCCCCGGAGCAGCAAACTGGAGGAGGATTAAAGTACAGAGAGCATGTCCAGCATATCAGCCCGAAAGAGAAAGAAAACCTGAGAGAATGCCATGGCAGCGACACCTCCGCCTGCTTCCCACCGCTGTCACTCACAATCAGACACACCGCCACTGATTGCACGAGTAAACGGCGAGATGAGCGAGTTACGAGGAGAAAAAAAAAAACTTTTTCACGCTGTAAAAGTAGAGAACAAACATCTCCGGAGAATGAGTGACAGCGACGCTGATGAGCGAAGCTCCACACATGGAGAACCTTCTGGAAGCGTACACCGCTGAGCAGCTGTCTCTCAAAACATCCGCAATGATAGGATTTCTTACAGCAAGATGTTTCACAGAACAAGAAACTGAATAAAATCGGAGAATTACACATTTCAAATGTGGATTCGTGTTCATTTCTTCGTTCGACAAAGTCACAAAAAACTGCAAAACATGTTTTGGAAATCATCCAGATTATACAGCATCTTCCTCCACTAACACCCAGATTATAGAGCATCCTTCACTAAGATCCAGATTATAGAGCATCTTCTCCACGAACATCCAGATTATAGAGCATCCTTCTCCACTAACGGTCTGTCGCCTTCACCTATATTACTAATTTTAATGGGTCAAGGGCAGCAGTGGCTCAGTTGGTTGCCTCTCAATCAGGAGGTTGCAGGTTTGATTCCCTAACTGTCGACATGTCGAAGTGTCCACATTGCTGAACGTGCGTGTGAATGTGATTAAAGGTACAGTGCGCTACGGGAGAACTGCTGCAGCAGTTGAGTGAAATCCATCTACCAAGGGTCTTGCTCAGGGACGCACTGCCGTGACCTGCCCGCTGTGGGAATAGAACCTGTAAACGTTAGACCCCGAGTCCACCACTCTGACCTCGAACCTCCACCCCAACCAAAACGGTCGCCATGCAAGGTGCTCAATCCGTCCAATGGGAGCAATTAGAGGTTCACTGTCTTGTTGAAGGACACATGTGGACAGGGGAGACGGGGAATCGAACCGACAATGTTTCTATTGCGAGACGACGGCTCAACCAACCGAGCCACAGCCAGAACAGAAAGAATAAATCAATGAATTGACTGAGACTCAAATTAGAGAAACACGGAAATGATGGTGAGAGATGGAGATCAGCGTCGCGGCATCTGACGTCTGGATCGAACGTGTGAATCGAGCGTGGCGTATCGACGGCGGCCACATGGACACTGGATCTGGTGTTAAACGAGCTGGCCGAGCCGGCGGAGAGTCGCACGGCGCAGGCCGATGTGTGCGGTAATGATTGTGCGGTTCAGAAGCAGACAGCGCGGCCTTATGGGAAACACGCTCTTATTAAGATGAGAGGAGAGATAAGTGGGTGGAGGAGAGTTGGCGGAGCTTTGTTGACTGTCGGCCCCTCATCTGTCTGCTGTTTTCAGCTGTAAACGAGCTCGGGGACGACGTCCGTCTGTGGTGGTGGGGTGGGGGGGTTGAGGGACGTCTGTGCCGGGCTGTTGATTGTCAACAATAAATTCACGATGACTTATTCATCCTCAGCAAATAAAAGAGTGTTGCTTTGTTGTATTATCCCGCAGCTACACAGAAACGACGTTTCCTTTTTGATTGAGGTTCTCTCGGTGAAGGCTTGCTCTGATTTACCTCGTATATGTTTTCATTGTCAAAATACATGAGAAATGGACTTTAGATTGTTCAGCTTGTTGTGATTGAACAGATTTCTTCTTTGGGGGCTGCAGGATGTATACTCCAGCAGGAGGAAGGTCCTTGAATGATATGGGGATAAAAATCAGGCCTCCGTCATGAATATGAGAGAGACTGTTTTTCAAGTCCGACCAAGGTTGAAGCAAAAGAAGTGATTGTTATGGTGGGGGGAGGTTTGTAAGCGTTTGATCTCCTGTACTAGTGGGGACATCGTTTAATGTCAGGGTTAGTATAGGGCTGATTCAGTGAAGCACACGAGAACAAAGAAAGAAAGAAAAGGAAAAAAAGAAGACACAATAGGAAAAATTAAGAAAAAAAGAAAAAGGGGAAAGAAAGAAAAAGTTTCAGGAGGAAAGACGTTATTTTGGGATTTTGCTTCAGAAAAGTTTCACCTTTACATGGAAACATTTTGAAAACAATCTCCATTTCCACAGAAATGACAGAAACACTGAAAACAATGGAGTTCACATTGCAGGCCACGAGTTTGGTAGTGAAATCACACACACACACACACACACACACACACACACACACACACACACACACACACACACACACACACACACACACACACACACACACACACAGCAGAGGACAATGAGCTCTAAACATTAACAGTGGGAGAACGCGGACATTCTCGTGGACAGTGACTGTCAAAATAAAACTACCAAGTCCAGGAGAATATGGACTGGAGGTCATGACACCACAGAGGAAACATTGTTCTCATTGTCTCTACTGAGCATGTGCAGAACTCCGAATTATTATGGCTGCGGTGACCAGGGGCAGAAGCGGAATCTCAGAAAATTTACGTTTCTAGGGCGATAGATCCTCTCTCTCGGTCTGAAGACAACAAGCGTCATTGTTCTTGTTTTTCCCTCCAGTCGGCCGAGTGGTGACGCTCACCCGCAGAATTAGAGAACTCATCTGGATAACGGCTTCAATTTCAGCCCCTACTGTCTGAGTGAGGAATGTCTGGACTGCAGACCGAGATCTCCGCTGCTGTGGCGACACTTTTACACATCTGAGGAGAGTCAGTGGAGGAGGAGCGACAACAAGGCAGGAGGTGCTGGAAAACCAGACGATAAACCCTTTGAAGTCAAATCCTCGATGCCTCGCTGCTCCTCCCGGTCGTCCTCGTTTAAAGCAGCTTTCATTTCAAAGGCGTTCCGAACTTTGGGTTTTTCATCAGCAAAGCTTCCCCTCTTGGCCCTATAGAGGTATTTTGCTCCTCTCGACTCTCTTCTCTGGTTTTATTTCCTCGATCTGTTTCTCCACGTCCGTCAATCCCCTGCGGTAATCCAACTGGATGGAAGATAGGGAGAGATGGACACTGATTGGTTGTGCTTCATACAGTGAATGTATTGGAGAAATATCATGTAAATCTGCAGTGGATGAAGACATTTCCAGAATAAGTTTGGTTCATAGTCAAGAAACAGCTTCACTGGAGGCCAAGATTTTGTTCCCCGCAACGTTATTCCTTACTTAAAGAGAAGTGACAACTTTACGAGTTACAAACTGTTTTCAGGAGTCGCACTGGCAGCTTTATGTTGGATTTGAACCTGTATTTAAACTACACCTGCTGAAAACTGCCAAATAAACAGCGATCAGCACAACTGCTTTTCTTTGTAATCCAATAACGTTGACGACATAAACATGTTACGACTCTGCTGGAAATGTGGAGTAAATGTGTCTGCCACTAAGCCAGAGTGTGTCCGTGACGTTAGAGGCCCTGAGTGTGGACTGACAGGCTCACCCATGCAATCGCCAGACGATTTAAGGCAAAACCTCACAGAACAAAGACAAAGTTGAAGCTGTACTTGCTGCCTAACAGGTCGTCGTCGCCACACTGACTCCAGCGAGGGGTGGCATTTCAACAAGGTGTCACCTTCAGCTCAGACTGGAATGAAAATGGGATTTTCGGATTTTTGAGTGATTCCTCACAAGGTCACACATCAGATCCACAAGAGCAGGCAGCGAGGACAGAAGTAATGCTTATAGCTCTGGATAAACAAACAGAGGGGCGGCTGACAAATATTCCACGGTTATGAATAAAACAGAACACTGAATCAAAGGAAACGTCTCTCACTTGTCAGATTTAGTTTGGGGGGGGGGGGGGGGGGTGGACTAAAGGTGAATAAGATTAAAGAACGGGTCAAAATAAAATGAGCAACATAAAAACAATACATAGATTGTGGAAAAGAAACCAGCAGACTGAGATGAAGAAATACGCTGGACTGACTGTGTGGAGAATTTTATAAAGTAATATATAAAAACTTTTAGATTTTATGACACGTGCAGAAACTGATGGAAACAAGAGAATTTAATGTGATGATTCACGGAGGTAATGAAAGGATCTACGATCGATGATCGTGATCGTGATCAACAGATACTGTGATTGACTAATGGTTCGCTGGATGGATGGATGAATGGATGGATGGAGGGATGGAACTATGGATGGATGAGTGGATGGAGTTATGTTAAACAGTAATGATGCATAAATGAAATGCTGGAATTTTGCAGAAGATGGATGGTGTGATAAACGCAAACAATAGATGGACAGATGAAAGTATAAACCCCAAAAAATATTAGGAATAATAGTAAAGAATGATAGAAAGAGTGATAGTGAACAGGGAAGTGTAGACAGATAAAGAGATAAACTACCACTTTAATGAATGTAAAGATGAAGTGACAATGAGGTGGAAGAATGAGCGGAGGGATGGATAAATGAGCAGATGAACGGATGGATGGATGACAGATTGGACGACTGAAGATGAACAGAGATATCCTGAAGAGTTGATATAGTGATGGATGGATAAACATATACAAAGAGGAGGAGAAGACCGATGACTGTATGAGAATCATTAAATGATGGATGGATAATGGATAAACAATGGAAGATGGAGGGATAGAAGGATTAATGGATGGCAGCACCAATAGACTGATTAGTGAACAAGTGATTAGAAGGGCGGAGAGATGAACAGATGATGGATAAATAACCAGATAGATGAAAAGGTTCCAGTAATTAATAGACGGAGCTGATGGATGACGAGCCGGATGTGATCACGGGCCTATTTTTCTCTCCTGCTTTAACAAACATCTGCTGCCTTCTGCGAAGGAGCGACGGAATACCAGCGATTGTGAAAAGAAAAAGGAGAAACTTTGGAATAGAGTGCTCTCATCAGTGAAATGACAACTCAGTCTAATTCTATTAATAACCATCATCTATCAGCCTGATTAAGCCACTAATCCTGTGTGTTCGCAGCTCGGCTGATTAACGCAGGATCTCACGCTCGCTGCCGCTCATTTACATGTGCTGCTCCCAGTCTGCACACGCACACGCATACTGAGCATCACAGGCCCACATGGACAGTCCTGCCAGCCTCCACCAGCCTCCACCAGCCTCCACCAGCCTCTACAAAGCTCAACCAGCCTCTACAAACCTCCAACCTCTGCCAGCCTCCACCAGCCTCTACAAACCTCAAACAGCCTCTACCATCATCCACCAGCCTCCACCGGCCTCCAACAACCTCCACCAGCCTCCATCAACTTCCACCTGCTTCCACCAGCCTCTAAGATCCTCCACCAACCTCAACTAGCCTCAACCAGCCTCCACCAAACTCCAACAACCTTCAGCAGTCTTCACCAACTTCCACCTGCCTCCAAAAACCTCCACCAGCCTCCAACTTCCACCAGCCTCCACCAACCTCCACTGACCGCCACCAGCCCCCAACAACCTCCACCAGCCTCCAACTTCCACCAGCCTCCACCAGCCTCCTCCAACTTCCACCAGCCTCCACCAACCTCCACTGACCGCCACCAGCCCCCAACAACCTCCACTAGCCTCCAACTTCCACCAGCCTCCACCAGCCTCCACCAGCCTCCAACAACCTCCACCAGCCTCCAACTTCCACCAACCTCCAACAACCTTTCGACTCTGAATGAAACAATTGACAAGAAAAGTGCTGATAAAGATTTATTTAAGTACATAGTTGTATTTCACAAAATGAAAAGTTATCAAAGTTTCACCGTGAAGGCTTCAAAAGTTCAATCCCTTGCGACCAAATCAATATTGGTCATCACTCAGACATCGTGCAGTCTGCTTCACATGCTTACGACCCCTCAAACACCCGATATGATTTACACCTTGTTTCTTCTGCTAAATCTGGTCGGTCCATTGAAATTGGGTTGTTATTGGACCGTACATTGTGGTCACAATTCTTGCCAAAATAAAGTCCAAATGCAGTTGTTAAAATTGAGGCGCTATTGGACTGTACAATTCAAATATTATGTCCTCTTCTGCTAAAATACACGGTTATGAACATTATAGATTCTGTTTCATCATTTAGATAATACATTTAAGGAAGATGCTCTATAACCTGGATGTTAGTGGAGGAAGATGCTCTATAACCTGGATGTTAGTGCTTCTTGAAGAAAACTTTTTGAACTAACTGTTTGAAGGAATCAGGATTAATGAGACGTTCCCTGCAGTTTGAAATAGTGATTGTTTCCTTTAAAAGAAACCTCCTAAGCTAATACTGAAGCTAATGTCCAGGACGTAGAGAGACAGCAGCTCTGCAGCTTTCAATCCACAACAGAGCTAATGAGCCGAGGGAAACTTGAGTAACTGTAAACGAGTCCTTACGGTAAGCGCCTCGTTAAAAAGGAGAAAAATGTGGAACCTTTTGATCAGGAACGAGTTTTCTGGTCTTACACGTGAAGCAGCGATTCAGAGACTGGAAGTCTGATTTTGAAGGCGCTTCACTTGTGCTCGTCTCACACATGAAGCAGGGAACGTGGATGGATGGATGGAGGGATGGATGGAGGAGGTGTCAATGGGTGGAGGACTGTTTCATCCCGAGAGAGAAGCAGACATCTAGCAGGAAGCTGGCAAAGGACACACACACACATATGCACGCGTACACGCACACACCCGCACGCACGCACGCACACACACACACGCACGCACGCACACACACACACACACACACACACACACACACACACACACACACACACGCTTGCATAAATGCAGCAAAATTCATGACATGACACATCTCAGAAACACCACTGTGTGTGTGTGTGTGTGTGTGTGTGTGTGTGTGTGTGTGTGTGTGTGTGTGTGTGTGTGTGTGTGTGGCAGCCACTGCAGGCTGGCAGATGGTCAGAGCTGAGTCTCTCTCCCCCTGCGGGCCCGTCATCTCTCTGACTCTCGCTCCCTCCAGCTCCACCTCCAGGGGGCCCCCTGCCTGCGTTAAGCCCCACCAGAACAACTCCCAGCTGGGCATGGCCGTCCACCACCTCCACCCCTCCCCCCTCCCGCCTGGACCTGAACTTTACTGAATGTTTTTGGATAAAAATCTCTGCTGTAAATCTGATTTGGAGGTTAATGCCGTCTATTAAACATTGAGGACGTCTCGCGGCTCTGGGAGCAGACAAACACCAGATAACCATGAGCCTCGCTTTCAAAGGAAGTGCGCTTTCTCTGATTCCTCCTAAATTTGATTCTCGACACAGACTCGGATTTTCATTTTCGCCACTGAGCCCGGAGCTGAAAGGAGCTTGAGTGTCGCATTTGAGGGTACGCAGCTGTTTAGAGGAACATTTTCAGAATTACTCCCACAGGCTCCCGCTAGATTAGGATTTGTTTTGAATTTTAAACATCATTGAGGCATTGTTTCAGTGCAAGCTTTGTTATCTCGGTTTAAATTACACTTTTGAGGTTGCGTACATGGTTTCAGGCCCAGGTAGGATAACACACCTGCAGCAACTGGAACAAGGGGACCACACCATCGGGATGCTTGTGTAATGTGCAGAAAATGAATATATATCCATCTGCTTTGATGTTGAAGAGAAGGAAAACCAAACTACTCAATTATTGACTAAATGGCCTCACCAACAGAGGCACCGGCGGAGCAGCTGATCACAGAGGTGAACGAAAGGTTAATGACGTTTACAGCTTTTAATGGGGTACATTTCAGGAGGAAAAACACACAAAAAGAGGCGATTGGAAAAACTTTTGTCCGATCTGAAGCGTAATACTGAATTAAATGGAGCCCAAAAAGTGGCTTTTTAGACAAATGTGAATAACGTTGTGTAGCCATCTCACTACCGTGTGCTTTAATGGGAGGCACTGATACTGAGACCAGTATCGGGTCCGAAACGGCTCAAGGTGCTCTTATATAGGTGCTTGCCAATATAACCCGGCGAGTATTACGTCCCCACAAGTATGCAGTACAACATGAGCGATGTTCGCGGTCTGGAGATTCTTTAATATTAATGAGAATGGCCGTAGTAAGACAGACTGTTAATTATGTTCTGAAAAATTGGTCAAGAGGAGGAGAGAGATAGTTCGTACAACACCAGTAACTCAATCACCAGCATAGCCAGCCGCTTGTCCTTCAGTAGTTTAACTGCTCAGTCGGTCGCTCAGAGCCTTGCTAGATGCTACATGCTACATGCTGCACGCTAAAGGGTTTCAGGGCTCACACACCAGCGATGCTAAATGCTAAACATGATTAAAGTATGACTGACGTAATCATTGCCAGCAAGCTGGAGTGTGTGGCGGCACACGGTGAGCTCGGCCCCTCGTTCTACAGCCAACAATACTGTAGACCAGGGGTCTTCAAATCCGAGCCTCGAGAGCCGGTGTCTTGCAAGTTCTCGGTCTTTCACAGGTGCAACACACCTGAATGCAATAAGGGGCTTGGTATTGGGCTTTTTTTACAAACTTGATTATCGCCTCAACATTAGATTGAGGTGTTCTGAAGCTACAACGTGCAGGACACCGAGTCTCGAGGCCCGGCTTTGAAGACCCCTGCTGTAGAATGTAAAGACTAATCATACTTTGCTCATCTGCGTTTCCGTAGGGTATGTGTTGGTCCCATGTGACCTAAATCATGATCCACCCCTGTGCATAAAGGACTGCGCAAACCCCTCTGCGGTCGACCATACAACTTCTGTGAGCTCACCGACTGTGCATGTGCCAGAACAAAGAAACAACAATGGAGGCCTACTTCGAGAAGCCCTTGTGTGAAGAGATGTGCCAGTAGCCCCGTCTGTACAATCTCAATTTAAAAAGTATGAAGATAGCCAGACGGCTCAGAACTCCTGGCCTGAAATATTAAAAAAAAACTTTCGGGAAGGAAGAGAACGCCGCCACCAGAAGTGGAAATATTTTTAGGAGCGTTACGTTGTGCTATGGAACATGTGCCGACGTGAACACTGAAATGTAGCATGAATGGAACGGCGTGAGCATCCGCGGTCCATGTGCAAGTCGAAGCGGCCTGCGGGCACCTAGAGCGGAAAGTATGGGAAGGCCTTAAGGCTGTTGTGTGTGTGCGTAGCGCCACTCACAACAATGCATAGCCATCGCGTATTGTTTGCGTATGATGTATGAATAAGGCTGGATGTCATTTAATAAGTACTTTTATCAGTACTGGTATCAGCGCCTCCCGAACAACAGCTTAACCCTCCACTTTTTTTTATTATTACTGAGGAAAAATCCCGCTGGCAAAATGTACCACCCCCCACCCCCGATGTCATGAGGAGTGTTTGGATTTTATGAAATGTCTTTTGTAGGAACTGCAGGAGATATGTGACGTCTTGATTGTGATGAAATTAACTTTTGTACAATACTGGTGAGTTATTGATGATCGATCTTATCACCACACCAATAAATGACACCTTGGACAAGACCACTAATCCCCACCAATCAGTGTGCGTTCGTGTCTATGTTGGATATCAGTGTCACCTCATCTCAGTTTTCGCACATCATCTGATTTCCATCTTCTCTGCTGTATTTTGTGTTTTTACTCTCACATTTCTCACATCACCTTCGCGTGCCTCCAACACCTTCCCCCTCTGACTTCATGTCACTTGTGCTTCCTCATCACTCCTCTCCTGTGTTTTGTCAGATTTCGCTGCTTTTTTTTTTTGGATTGTATTTTCTATTCTTTCTCTAAGTTTTCTGACTCGTCTTCCTGTTGTCATGCATTGTTTCCCAAACTTTGTTGCCTGGAATCAACCCAGATTTCCTCTCACTTCTCCGATCTTCCATCCATCCATCCATCCATCCATCCATCCATCCATCCATCCATCCATCCATCCATCTGACTGCCACACAAGATAAATATGTCATGAAAATAGAATATCGGAGTTCAAGCTAATGGATTAATGTATAACATTAATGACGATGGTTTTGGTGTCTTTAATGGTTCAAACCGACTCTTGGCAGAGAGACTGCTGTTACTGTCTTGAGACGCATTGCCACAGCTGATTCCACAGCATTGATGATACAACCAATGACCAAAACAGACATAATTCATTGTTAAATTGAGGATCAATTGACACGACAATGTTTAAAGTGAAAAGGCCTCGTTCTTGCATCTTTGTTTCATAAAAATTTTGTGTTTACATGGTAATGTTATGAAAGCGACCAAACCACACAAACACGGTGAATTGGACGCTATTATGGGCGACTCTCAACTATAAAACTAAGCTATGGACTGGGAGTTCTGCTATTGTTGTCATTGTCCATCTACAAGGGACGTGTGAGTGTTTCTGGAAAGTCTCTTTTTTCTCCCGTTTCCATGCTGATATATGCACCGATTGGACCCAAATTCCCTTTCTAATGGTTTTCCAACAGTAACATGTGTCCCCATAACTGGAATGACGCCTCAGAAGTGAAGAAAGTCGGTCAACTCTGTCCCTGGCTTGTTCCAGTTTTTAAAAAGTGTGTAGCTCCAAAGAGCCAATCAGAAATCAAACCCTATATAGTGTCATCAGGGGTTTAGCCAATCACAATCAGGGTAGGCCCTCCCTTAGACCCTCCCGCAATTAAGCAGCTTTGCTCTGGCACATGGCACCACGAGAGGAAGTACTTCCTCCCCTTCCCAAGATGGGCATGTGTGAGCGGAGCCAGTCCAGCTCACACAGACACAGCAGATCCTGAATATAGCGCCTATGATCCAATATTCAAATTGAGGAAAATCAAGGAAAAGCTGGATTGGGAGCAATAAACTTTGAATATAATGTTTATGGACCAACGGGACCCATGTGAAAGTGTTATAATAGGAGATCTTTAATACCACAATGGACCACAGGCATTGCGCAATAGCTGCCACCGGCTCCTTAGGACGGAGCAAAGAAAAGATTCTTCCTCATAATTCAGTCCCATCAAGGAAAAACTCAATAAATGCAGGACAATCTTGTAATAAAACACTAAAACAAATTGAAGTCGTCTGAATTCTCAGGTCCAAACTGAGGACACACACTAAGACAACATCACAAGGACGCAGACGGGAAAAAAAGTCAAACATGTCTGAGGCCTGTAAATAAATCAGCTTTCTATTATCCTTCACTTTTACTACAGAGTGAGAAGAGCCCGGACGATAAATCTCAGGTCATCGCTGTCACAGTGTGTTCGTTTTTATAACCGCTCCACAGAAATCCATCAGTCGCCGACCACAGCTCGACAGGGCGGGTGGTCAATACTGAGAGGGACAACGGGGGTGGGGGGGTTGTAGGAGAGAGAGAGAGAGAGAGAGAGAGGAAGAGGGCGAGAGAGGCAGGTGATGAATCATAGAAAAAAGGTCCGCTTTGAAATATGTGGCTCTAAATCAACCTGTTAAACTCCAAGAGGACAGGAGAGGAGAGCAGAGGAATCGTCCGGGGACGGATAGAGAGACAAAGATGGAGCAGACGAAGATATAATGCAGGGTGACTTTGTTATGAGAGTCTCGTGAAGTTAAACCCGCAGAGCTGCCGCAGACTAATTTCTCAGAAACGAGACCCGATGTGATCTAGTTCAGCTCTCGCTCAAAGAGCGGTTAGTGACGTTTCCCACCACATCGAGACAGAGCCGACGCCCGGAGCCTCAACCAATCACAGCCAACCTAAACCAATAACTAGCCTCAACCTGCCTCAATCAGCCTCAACTAGTCTAAAGCTGCCTCAACTAGCCTCAACTAGTCTCAAACTCCCTCAATCAGTCTCAACTAGCCTCAACCAGCCTTAACTAGTCTCAACCAGTGTTATCTACCCTCAACCTGCCTCAACCAGCCTCTACCAGTGTCAATGAGCCTCAACTAGTCTCAACCTGTCTCAATCAGCCTCAATCATTCTTAAACAGCCTCAACCAGCGTCAACCAGCCTCAACCAGTGTCAATGTGCCTCAACTAGTCTCAACTAGCATTAACTATTCTCAATCAGCCTCAAGTAGTCTCAACCTCCTTCAATCAGCCTCAACAAGTCTCTACTAGTCTAAAGCTGCCTCAACTATTCTTAGCTAGTCTCAGTCTCCCTCAATCAGCCTCTACCAGTGTCAATGTGGCTCAACTAGTCTCAACTAGCATTAACTATTCTCAACCTGCTTCAATCAGCATCAACTAGTCTCAACCTCCTTCAATCAGCCTCAACAAGTCTCTACTGGTCTAAAGCTGCCTCAACTAGTCTTAGCTAGTCTCAATCTTCCTCAATCAGCCTCTACCAGTGTCAATGTGGCTCAAATAGTCTCAACTAGCATTAACTATTCTCAACCTGCTTCAATCAGCATCAACTAGTCTCAACCTCCTTCAATCAGCCTCAACAAGTCTCTACTAGTCTAAAGCTGCCTCAACTAGTCTTAGCTAGTCTCAATCTTCCACAATCAGCCTCTACCAGTTTCAATGTGGCTCAACTAGTCTCAACTAGCATTAACTATTCTCAACCTGCTTCAATCAGCATCAACTAGTCTCAACCTCCTTCAATCAGCCTCAACAAGTCTCTACTAGTCTAAAGCTGCCTCAACTAGTCTTAGCTAGTCTCAATCTTCCTCAATCAGCCTCTACCAGTTTCAATGTGGCTCAACTAGTCTCAACTAGCATTAACTATTCTCAACCTGCTTCAATCAGCCTCAACTAGTCTCAACCTGCTTCAATCAGCCTCAACCAGACTCAACCAGCCTTTACCAACTTCAACCAACCTCAATCAACCTCAATCAACCTCAGCCAGCAATAACCAGCTTCAACCAGGGTTAACCAGCCTCACTCGCCTCAATCAGCCTCAGCAACTTGGTACTTGGTAGGGAAGCTGAACTAAAACAGCGTGTCGGCGTGTTTGAGTGTTTGAGTTTGGATAAACCAGGTCTAGCAGGTTTAGTGACGTGAGGACGACCCGCGGTGCTTCAGGTTCGGTCTGAACTTCCCAACACAGACGGTGACGGGATGAAAGTGGTTAGAAAAGACAGTGTGGCAGAGGAGACGGGCATTTTCATTAAAATGAGACATTTGCATTAACAAGGACGCAACATGGAGCCCGATAATAACGGTCGTGATGATAATAAGAATCACAACATCCACAGTCGTGTTTGCATTCAGCCGCTCGCTGCTCGGTTATCAGAGCAGAAGATGATGAATATGAATGTCTTGGTGAACCGTCTCCACTCAGTGTTCTCCTATAAATCAGCTGCAATTGAATGGAGTCCTTCAATTTTCTCCAGAATATTTGGATTGTTTTCAATTCAAAGTTTGTGGACATGTTAGAAAACTTCGCTCTCCTTCTTTCTTTCCGGGTTTTGAATTATAAAAGGATCATCAGGACGTGACGGAAGCGATTCTACTGCTTTGATTCCTCCGACATCGACTAATGACAACATGCGTGAGTGTTGACCTTCCACAAATGATCCTTGACAATAAGAGAGGTAAAGGCTCTTCAGCTCCTCTGTGGCAACTCCATGAAGCTCTCAGAGTACTTTCTGTAAATAATCATTTGTAATTTGTAAATTAATATTTTGTTTTCATTTCTATTTGCATTCCACACTGATTTTTTAAAACTGGCCTCATCTCCAGTGTAAGAACTGCTGAATAAGGTAAAACAGGTGAAATAGCCGGAATAGATGGATTTGCTAAAAACATAGAAAAAGGAGATAAAAGTACAATACAGGATGAATGGTCAAACTTATGATAAAATAAAGCTTTATTTTTAAGGAAAAGAAGGAGACATGGAAAAAAAAAGAAAAAAAAATTAAAAAAGGAAAGAAATGTGACAAAAACCTGAGATGGGAAAAAATGATTAAAAAAGGAGAAAAAAATGAATTAAATTTGGGAAATTGCTTGTATGTCTGAAACAGGCTGTACAGAGCTAAATGGCTAAAGTTGGAAAAACCATTAAAAAAAGAGGAAAAATGTCAGGGTGTGTGCGGATGGTCCCAAATGCAGACTCCAAAGTTTCCATAAAAAAATAGGTTTGTTTAAATAATAGTCCAGGGAACACAAGGAAATGCAGGGAACAGAAGCAACACGGAGAGCCGACAAAGACAAGAGAGGGAGACGGGTTTAGATACACTGGGAAAGGGAGGCACAGGTGAAACAGGTGGAACAGGTGGAACAGGTGGAGCAGATGGAGCAGACGGAGGGAAGAGGCCATTGGTTCATTGGAAACATGAGGCGAGACACACAGGGGCAGACAGACACAGAGACCTGACTAACAAAAGCTAAAAATGTAATAACACTGATCTAACTTGTACCTATGGCACTTCATGATTGCATCTATAACAGTTTCATTTGAGACCTTTTTCAGAAAAATTACTTTTTCTGAAAAAAAATATCTCGAGACAAATTTTACTTTTCTTTTGGTCTGAAGGTTGCAGACTGTCGGGTTAAAGGCTGCCTGGTCTCCTGGTGTGTGTGTGTGTGTGTGTGTGTGTGTGTGTGTGTGTAAATAAACACATTCTCATTTTACAAAATACACATTCGGCCCAAAGATCAGAAGACACTGACACAACCTTGTTCTTATTGGTCAGACCACCAAGCTGGAAGTAAGCGCTCCTCAAAGGTTTTATGTCAATGGAATGTACCAAGTGTGGTAGACGGTGGGGGTGGATTCTGTTGATCATTGTAAACTCTTGGATTTCTGTGTTATTGTCTGCCTTTGGTGTCAGATGTTGATGAGGAGCTGCAGTTGGTGTGTCTGTGGCACCTTGGTGAAGTAGATTCATTCTGTTGATGGTTTGGTTGGATGGGAGGAGCAGCAGCTACATCAGTCCTGCAGTCGACGCTGCTGGGGATGAGTGATGGTGGTGATGCCTGCCAGTGGAGAGCTCAGAGTTTTTCAAGGTGCTTGGCTTTAGTTAACGGCCATTGTTAGAGGCCGCTAACTAAAGAACATCACGAGGGTCATCGCACAATTAGGAAAAAAAAAACTAGTTTTCTTTAGTTACAAATACAGCTGGAGTTCTTGCTGTCGCCTCTGGGGAGCGCTGTGAATAAGAACACCCAGAAAACAGCTTTCCTTGCCTGGCTGTGCGCTTCCTCCAACATTCGGTCAACTATCACAGAAGTCACCTGATTAAATGTTGGAACACGAGTTTGAATAACGGCTGTGGCAGGAAATCCATGTGCTGTAAAGACGAACCATAAGGTGCATTCCTATGTGAGTGTAGAGTTCAGCTCAGAAAACAAGAAGCAGGATGTTTGGAAAATTCCATTATTAACATTCAAAGGAACCTGTCTCTGAAGGCATTAAGTTTTAATCAAGGTTTTGGTCAAATAAGCTTTGGTTTGACTTAATTTCAGGTCAAATATTTATTCCAGTATTGTCACACACCTTTGAGATGGAAAATCAGCCGAAAAATAGAAAAACCACAATACTTTAAGGTCAAAAATATCCAGTGGATGTTCTCGCTTTACCTGCTACAATGGTACTTAATTATTACATATCATGAAACAAAAGGCTAATTCTCAATTCATCAATCTTCCTTCAAGGTGTGAACTGAAAATTCCCACCTTCCCAGTTGGAAGTTCAGACTATGACACGTCTCAGTTACTCATCAGTGCATCACTAAGTCCATCTAAGGTCATCTACAATGAAAATCCTGCAGCCACCTCCTTTAAATAAGAACTTTAATGCAGCTGTGATCAATGATTCACTTCACTGTTTTTGCCTCTTGGTATAGGTAAACACACCGAACGTGCATGAAGTATTGAAACCACACACACACATGCAGCAGAGAACAATCCCCTCTAAACATTAACAAAGAGAGAACACGGACATTCTAGTGGACAGACGACCCAGGTGGATTGTTACTACGGTGACTGTCAAAATAAAACTACCAAGTCCAGGAGAATATGGACTGGGAGTCATGACATTATGGAGGAAAAAATTGTTCTGGTTGTCTCAACTGAGCATGTGCACAACTACTAGTTACCATGGTGAAAAGGAGGAGCTTTTCTGAGAAGTTGCATTTCCCCCCGTTTCTATAGAAATTAAGTGTTTTCAACTTTTTGCATTTTCAGTGAATTGCAGCGTTGTCATATCAACAAACGTCCAAACCGCCACTCAAGTTTTGCGTCTCCACTTGAAACGTTGTAAACGGGGCCTTCAACTGACTGAACAATATAAAACTTCAGATATCATCAGTTAAAGTGTCAAATTAAAAACAAAGTCCAGACAAGTGGAGAGAAGAAATGACGTTCAGTAAGAAAAACTCCAGCAGTAAATATCCAGTGGAGCTGGTGAGTATGAGAATGAACGGCTGAAGGTGAAACCATCAACAAGCAGAACATGACGTAGGTCGTGTGGGACTGGTTCGGATCATCACAACATCATGAGGGTCATCGCACAATTAGGAAAAATAGATTTGAATTCAGTGCCACAGAAATCCATCAGCGGGAGAAAGAGCGTTCGATTCCTCTGGAGGGGGTGAGGCCGCATTAGCAATGATCCAAACTACAAGAGGGTGAACAGAGAATCAATAATAGATCTCAAATGAACTCCACCGATTTCTCACAGTCACTTAATTGGAAGGTGGATTAGTGCGAGCCCATAATGATTAACCAGGAAATCCATGGCTCCAACCGATGGCTCGTCTTTGCACTGGTGTTGTATTATCAGGGCGTTTCCGTGTGGAGTTTGCATGTTCTTCATGCGCTGGATTTCTGTTTTTGTTGCACTTGTCCTGGTAGAACCTGCCGTCACTGGTGATCACCTGGAACCAGATCCTCCTCAAGTGGCTCCAAGGTGGGAATGTTTATACGGCAACGGTCTCATGTGGAAACGAACAAATTTCGTAGCGTCTTGGGCGTCCGGTTACACGACAACGCGAGAACACGGGAACTTTTTGAAAACTCTCTGGATCCATCACCGCGTCGACGCTCGAAGCTCGTCTCCTCCTTGAAAGCAGAAATGCGTAATCTGTGTATGCACATCCTAGCTGTAGTAACTAGTAGTTGTGCACATGCTCAGTACATGGACAATAACAACAATGTTTGCTTGGTGAAACTTTTCTGAAATGACAACGATTGTAGCGTCGGCGTGTGATTGCAAAAACCTTTCTGAAACGAAAACACCATAACGACTGAAACGTTGCCGTGTAAACACAAAAGTTTTCTGGAACGGAAATGAAACAACAATAAATTCTTACTGGAAACGTTGTGTAATCAGGGCCTGAGGAACTGGAGCCTCGGAACATTTCTCAGTAGTTACTTTGGACTGGTTGTGGCTGGAAAGAGCTAGAAAGAATCGTCCCAGCCATCAGCACCAGTGGGAGCGCAGAGCAATTGAAAGTAATGAGAAAAATAAATTACCCCGGAGTGGAGAGGGTCTGGATGTACCAAGACCCTCATCAATATTTATACAAGACAGTGGTCTTATTAATTCAGCGGCCCTACACGCTTCCATTGTTATTGAAGAGGAGCCTTGGGCTTTTCATTCCGTGCAGGCTCGCTGCATACATGCATGAGATATGTCAATAGTGGGTTTTACAGGCATGGTAGAGCTCGACACACAACCTCCCACCTCACGGACTCACAAGTTTTTTGTTTTTCATTCCTCAGTTAAAGTCCTGAAATGTTCTCCTCGATGGTGGTGAAAAACACTCCAGAATAAGAAAACGTGGCGGTGAGGCTTTGCTGGAACCAGCTGATTGACTGAAATGTACTTTGTAGGATTTTCCAATCGGCTGGACTTAAAACTACCAACATGCAGACCGACAGCGACAACTCTGAGGAGGAGAAAGAAATGTAATGTGGCTACATGCTAATGCTAACACTAATGCTAATGTTACTGTGTGGCATGTCTCACTTCTCCGTCAGGAGGACTGAGTTTATTCTGGATTAATGTTTAAACACAAACTGTTCTTGACCAGAAAGAAAAGCACTGGATGGTGACTAAAATATGACAGGAGGAAATGCTCGCTAATCTGGATGTTAGAGGAGGAAGATGCTCTATAATCTAGATGTTATTGGAGGAAGATGCTCTATAATCTGGATAATAAAAGGAGGAAGATGCTCTATAATCTAGATGTTAAAAGGAGGAAGATGCTCTGTAATCAAGATGTTATTGGAGGAAAATGCTCTATAATCTAGATGTTAGAAGGAAGAAGATGCTCTATAATCTAGATGTTTAAAGGAGGAAGATGCACTATAATCTAGATGTTAATAGGAGGACGATGCTCTATGGTGTAGATGTTATTGAAGGAATATGCTCTATAATCTGGATGTTAAAATGAGGAAGATGTTCTGTAATCGAGATGTAATTGGAGGAAGATGCACTATAATCTAGATGTTAGAAGGACGAAGATGCTCTATGATTTAGATGTTTAAAGGAGGAAGATGCTCTATAATCTAGATGTTAAAAGGAGGAAGATGCTTTGTAATCTAGATGTTAGTGGAGGAAGATGCTCTATAATCTAGAAGTTAGTGGAGGAAGATGCTCTATAATCTAGATGTTAGTGGAGGTAGATGCTCCACCCTCTCCTCCTCTACCATGACCCTGGTGATCTTTCCTATTTGATTTGGGTTCCATCTCCATCTGGACTCCTGCAGAAACCAGAATTGCAGAGCAGCAACGCCACGCTGCGTCCAATCCCCTCGGCATGCTGGGAAGTTCAGGCGTCTCGGAGGGTTTGGAGAAGTTTGGGTGCTGATCGGAGAGTTGAGGCTCTCAGGATGAAAAGAAAAAAGCTAAATATACTGGGCTCATGTTGGGAGGAGACGGGCTGAGAATCCACTTATCAGTGGTTGAAGTAGGAGGGAGATTTTACCGCAACGCCATCTCATCTCATCTGCAGCTTCAGTCTCTTCTCTCTGGGACCTGATTGAAACCCACTAATGAACTCTATTTTTATAGTTTTGCGGATCAGTTTCCGGGCTGGTTTTGCAAAGCTTTTTACTCCCCAAAGCAAATAATCCACAACACGTTAATGGGAATATACTGTCCACCGTTAGATGTAGAAGGTGTAATCATACGTTTAAATGATGAAATAGACTGAAGTGAACAGTGGAATGCTGTCGGACTGGTTAATACTGAGAGCTTTAACAAAGTCTGTCTAAAAACTAACACCGTCGGCTCGATTTGAACTCTAAACATAACATCACAAAGCTGCGATTCAGAACTCTGAATATACAAAAATAGTCTGCAAAGCTCCACGTTATGGACGGGAATCCCAGCAGCAACTCCTCACAGCTGAAACTCCAGAGATTGCTCCATGACTTAACAGAGATGTACCGAGCAGGAAACGATGCCCGTCCTCCTCCCACATGGTAAGTCACAGCTAATCTACTCGCATCGTGTCTGCAAAAACTTCCCCCCGTCGACCGGCACTCTCCTGTACCAGAGCCAAAGTTTGGTTTATATTTAGTCCAAATCAGACGAGTATAGAGACGTGTTTGGTTTTTGGCCCCAGTTGTAAAACATTCAGCAGCTCTTCATCGACCCTCCGAGTGATGCTAACTGGCTGAGATGGATCGCCTTTGCCGGCTCGTCCTTAATTAATCATTTGGGACAGCTCTGTCCGAGACAAATGGGCGAGCGGCATTGGATCCTGCCGCCGCGATTTAATGGCCGTCAAAAAGGAGAGACGGAATGAAAACCTCATCTATTTCCCTCATTGCTGGTGAAAGGTTCTCTCTCTCTCTCTCTCTCTCTCTCTCTCTCTCTCTCTCTCTCTCTCTCTCTCTCCCCCTCTCTCAGATTGACCGGCTGCCATGTTTTTCTCTTCCTGTCAGCACAGAAAGGATCCCGGTGATCCGTCCTCCTGTTAACATCCAGAGAAACCTTCCTCTGCTCTGTGCACCTTCATGTTCAAGACCCGAATGAGGCAGGTTGAAAACCTTGAAACAGTTATATATATAGAGCATCTTCCTCCTGACAGCTCAACACTACAATCATAATAATAACGCACAGGTTTTATAAAGCACTTTTCTGGACACTCAAAGACGCTTTACATTACATTATTCATTCACTCCATGGTGGTAAACTGTGTAGCCACAGCTGCTCTGGGGTAGACTGATGGAGGTGAGGCTGCCAATGTGCACCATCAGCCCCTCTGACCACCACCAACCACTCCCTCTCACACTGCATTACCCCAGGTTTCCTGGTGTTCCCTCCCAGTTCCCATATCCAGGTCCTGACCAGGCCCTACCTCGCTTAGCTTCCCAGATCTGATGGGATCAGGTTACCACGAGGCGGTATGGCCATAAGGTACCATAATGCAGCATTATGGAACTCGTGAACACACAACACTGCAAAGAATGAAAGCTGCAGCCCAAAGACAAAATAATCTGTGATTTCACGCCTCATTATCACCTTTTGGAAAGGTAATCAATTACAAATCGTCATCATGTTGCCCAACACTGAGAATCAGTAGCATATTCAGAAACAAAGATGAGGCCGGAGGACAGGAGAGTGAAAGAGGGAGGACAGAAGACAATGAAATGGAGGGAAAAAAAAACCCTGACAAAACAGCCATAAATCCAGATAAACACCGGCTGGAGGGGATTGGAAGGAAAAAAAATATAAAAAATAAACACAGTGTAGGCACATCTCGGCAAAGGAAAACATTAATTTACTGCTGGTAGATAGCGATGAAAAGTGAGGACATTCATTTCACAAATAGAAAACTCCACGGTGACGGGGAGCGGAGCAATGAGAGAGGAGAAACAGGGCGGAGGAGGAGGCCGGAGCTCCTCCAGAAGATACTCAGTGACTGAGGTTTTTAACCAACTTTTCAAATTCCATGACAACGTGGCATTTTGCACTGTGGCCGTTGTACGAGACTGTTGACATTTGTCTGGTTTTATTTTAAAAAAGTTTCACCTGTTTGTGTTTTTGGTGTTGATCCAGCCTGGTGGACAGTCGCTGCATTACCCTGCCATACCATGGAAACAAGCGAATAAGCAAACTTTCTGAAAATGTCCTGACTGTCGCTGTGGGAACCATGGAGAATGCAACGAAACAAGGGATAAAGCAACTTTTTGAAAACACTTTGACTCCGTTTTCATGGAAAGAAAAAAACAAAAAACAAATCACAACTTTTTGTCAACACTCCAACTCTGTCTCCATGGAAAATGATACTTTTTGAAAACACTTAAATTCTGTCACTATGGAAAGAAGAGAAAACACAGCATTTTGAAACATTCAACAATGCAACTTTTGAAGACATTTTGACCCCGTCTCAAGGGAAAATACAACTTTTTGAAAACACTCTGACTCAGTTTCTATGGAAATGGGCAAAAATGCATCTTTTTGAAAATGTTTCAACTTCGTCTCCATGGAAACTTGGGAAAGTGCCACATTCTGAAATGTCTCAGACTCTGTGGAAATGAACAAACTACGGAAGAGTTTTAGGGCCACTGAAGAAAAAAAAAAATTCGGAGGCAAAAAAAAAAAAAAAACCTTCATGGCCCCAAAAAAAGTCGAAAATCATATTCGAGATTTTCTTTTTTTTCACGGAGAGACGTCAATCCATCCCTCATCATTTGCCCGTAGATGTGAATTCACATTACATGACTTAATTGTGACTATATTGGGTTGCTTACTGCTTATGGACATGTGATTTTACACAGGATTTCCTTGATTAATAAAAACACATTTAAATAAGCACCCCGGGATCCGTGCCTTTGTCCTTTGTACTTGACGAACTTCCATGACGGAACAAGGCAGCTATGTCTATTACAGTCCTGATACTGATGATAACTGCACCGTGTTTATGAGCTAGATTCTGTCCTGAAGCATCTTTTCATCACTTCATTAAACCGCCTGATGTGCATTTTGAGGAAGCAGTCACATGCTCTGGCATGTGGATGGACAAACTTTTTTTTCCACCGTGAAAAAAAAAAATCTCGAATTTGATTTTTGACTTTTTCTGGGGCCACGAAGGTCTTTTTTTTTTTTTTAGCCTCTGAAAAAAAAATCTCGAAAATGATTTTCGACTTTTTTTGAGGCCACGAAGGTTTTTTTTTTCAGCCTCCAAATTTTTTTTTTTCTTCAGTGGCCCTAAAACTCTTCCGTAACAAACAGGTGACTATAAAAGATCCAAAAATTATTCGTGCATGTACGATATGGTTTCATGACAAAGAAAAGAACCTAAAAAAGCACCCACTAGTCGCCCAACATCAAAACTACATCATTTTCAGCATTTCTGCTGTGGAAACGGACATCACTTTCAAAACGTAGCCGTGTAAATGTAAAACTTCTCTGAAACGAAATCGCAACCTTTTTATTTCACTTGAAGCGTCAAATTCACTTTAGCATCATTAATTCAAAACCAAAATAATCACTTACTTAACATCGCCTCCTCGAGCAACGGATAGGAATTACACCCAACGTGCTGTCGTTTCACCACACACATTTTTATTGATGTTCGAATTTAGTGTTTGCAAAAGCAATGCGTTTTCACTTAAAACGTTGTTGTGTAAAGTGGTTCTGAAGCAGGATCTCTCCAAGTCACGGATACACACACACGCACACATGCACGCACACACGCACACACACACACACACACACACACACACACACACACACACACACACACACACACACACACACACACACACACACACACACACACACACACACACACACACACACACACACACACACACACACACACACACACGCACACGAACCAGTAGTTACAGGTTAATTGCAGGAGGCCATACATCACACACACATTGCTAACACTGTAAAATCAATAGAAACAGTCGATATATTCCGGTTGGCCATCGGGCACAGAGGCTCATAAAGCAACAAGTGTTGGAAAATAAACAACAGTCGGGCTGTGTACTGCCATTACATCCTCCTCTGGGGATTACACCTCGAAGTAGAACCTCCCTGCGATGTTTTCATGTGGAAGAGTGAAGCTCCTATGGCTGAATTTGGGATGTTTGTGCTTCATCTAATGAAGACGACCAGCTGGCGGTAAACGCCCCCGAACAAACATTCCGATACTGAAAGCTTAATCTTATTTTAACGTTCTGTCTCTTGTGCATTTCTGTATTTCAGCTACTTTATTCCCTTCGCCAAAGAAAGAAGGGTGACCGACGAAGGTGGCAAAGAACGTTATATTTTCGTCTGCGCGTATTTTTATTGGTTTGTATGTATGTATGTATGTATGTATGTATGTATGTATGTATGTATGTATGTATTTTACCAACTTTTCGCAATAAATAATGACCCAAATTGCAAAAAAGTTTCAGGGATGATCTGTCATCATCCAAGCACCAATAGATTCAATTTTGTGATAATAATGACAAAGCGTTTCAGAATAAATCCCCAAAACTGCCATAACATTTCCCATGCAAAGCGGATGAGAGAGGCACCTGATGGAGGACATTACAGGAGAGTTGCGTCTGTTGCCTGGAGACGCTCTCTGTTCAGTGTTTCACACAGTGATGTTGCTACCTGACCTACCTAGCTCGCATCGATATGAGCTAACGGCTACCATGCTAGCGACGCTAACTCGGTTCCGCAAACAATGGTGGCGTTGGTGAAGGTCTGCATTCTACCGATTGACGTTCTCGATCCCGATGTTTTGAGATACTTCTGGTCCAAGATTCAGTTCCATGAAATATGAATGACTCGTAGTGATGAGTGAAAACTTACACTTGCACGTTGAAGAGTTCAGTTGTTGCACATTTACAGTAAAGCAGCTTGTGATTATCAACGATAAAGTCCGACGGAGTTTCCGTCTGCTGAGATGAATAAACGGCTGGAACTCAGAGCTGGAAAAGTTCCAGAAACGAGGGCGTCGCGTCGACGTGACGGCTCTTCTCTCTGCCCGGAGCCCGAACTGAGCCGGCGTTTGCAGCTGCAACAATAAAGTTGCTTTCGGTCGCTTTGCGTATTGCTGTTGGTGTCTTTGTTTGTCGTGGCAGGAGCCTTCCTGCTGTTTAACCCACTCGCCTTTCATCTCGCCGAACGCGCCTCTCACACTTTGTCACACATCTACATGCATCGCCTCGTTTGCATTTCATGCTCGTTTCACATGACGCCACGGGACTCGGTTGGCACGCACGCGAGATCGCAACAGAACACACAACTCTTCCTGTAAATATCTGAAGCATGCACAGAGCCCTAAGCCCAGGAAAAAGATATCAAACGCTTGTACATAAATAAGACTCGTAGTTGGAGTGAATTATCAGCTAACGCGTCCTGGAGCGGATGAGCGAGAAACATGTTGTGCTAAAATATGGAAATGGTGATGACGCCGGTGCGTTCATCCTCGTTTGGTTCATTTGGTGACGCTGCAGGAAAAATATCTTCAAGGCAGAGGAGAGAGGAGAGGGGGGGTTGGATGGAGGGAGGGGGTGAAAGATGGCAAAGAGAGAGGACAGCAGGGGAGGGATTGTGGGAATAATACTGGTCTGTTCTACTCAATATTTTAACAGATGGCACACACACACACACACGCACACGCACACGCACACGCACACGCACACGCACACGCACACGCACACGCACACGCACACACACACACACACACACACACACACACACACACACACACACACACACAGAGCATCCCTCACCCCTCATTCTCCTGCTGTGTGTGTTTGTGTGTGTGTGTGTGTGTGTGTGTGTGTGTGTGTGTGTGTGTGTGTGTGTGTGTGTGTGTGTGTGTGTGTGTGTGTGTGTGTGTGTGTCTGTATACACATATAGATTTACTCTCTTTCCTTTTTTCCGCTGTCGCTAAAAGAAACATGGATACTTCAGTTGAATCTGCATTTATTTTTAAAGTGTTTCAGTCGCAAATACAAAAATCTGTATATTTCTGTGAAAACATACACCAGAGAAAATAAACGAGTTCAGTTGTTTACACACGGCCGGGTAATTTCAAAAATGTAAATTTCCCCTCTCTGTGTTTTTTAAAATAACATTGTTCACACCAGAATGTTTAAAAAAAAAATGAAAGACAAAAAGTTTATTCACACAAACCTGCAAAGAAAACCTGGTTAAGAGTGAATATGAGCACGAGAAACCTCTAGGGGGCAGTGTAGCAACAAGCACACGAGCCAATCAGAATGCTGGAAATAAGCAACAGCAAATGACAGGAATGACTCCTTGTTCAGTGATGATGCTGCGATGTGATGTGAGAGAACAAAAACATGCCAAATACAAGACAATATTGACTGGGAATCGTGTCAATATTGTATAGAGACGTAATGGACCATTTTTAAAACAAACTGTAACCAGGTTGCACACTTATGATGATTTATGTCTCATACTGTGACAACAAAGTTCTCAGGAGTGCCTCCATGCAAACGGGAAGACGGAGATTTTACAAATCTTCACTTCACTACATGTTGAACGTTGTACTCCAATCAGCTGACATGTGTGTGTGAGATATAATATATACATATACATTTTTCCTTCAATAAATAAATAAACAAATTAATTAATTAATTAATAACTTGAAAGAGCCAAAGAAAAGATGAAAATTATCAACAAGTAAAATAGCTAATATACCTAAAACTGTGGAAAACATTAAAAACGAAAAAAAAAAAAAGAAATAAAAAAAAAACCCCACAGTGGCTTAAACAAGTCATAATCGCTGACTTGGCAAAATCCATGAAAAGAATGTATGTGAAAGCTGCTAAAATTGTCTCCAAAATGTCACGCAGATAAATGAGAGTCATAGGATAATAGGATATTCGTATGAAACTACATGAGAAACACAAACACTTTCTGTATCAATAGCAACTTGTTTTAATGTTTTGTGGCTCCAGACAGATTTAATTTGGTGGGGAAAAAAAAGAAAAGCTTCTTTTGGCCTTAGAAAGTTGCCGACATCTGGTGTTGGTCCTCTCAGTATCTGTAAGAAATATCCTGCACGTATGCAGATGATGGTGAAGTAAATGTTAGTGAACGTTAAATTCTAAAAACTCCTGTAAACTGGTGTCAATGGTTCTGCACTATTCGCAGAATCATTTAAAAAAAAAAAAAAAAAAAAAGACTTTAATGACTCAATTAGAACAGAAGAAGTGGAAAAGGGAAGAGAACATGTGATGTGCTAAAGGAGCGGGAGAAACTTGGCAGGCAGAGCAAAACACTTTGACACCTTGTCACACTCTGCCCGGAGACACTGGCAGCCTGCGTGTGTGTGTGTGTGTGTGTGTGTGTGTGTGTGTGTGTGTGTGTGCGTGTGTGTGTTGGCGTGAAGCAGGTTTCTAAAGCAGGGAGTGACCGCTACACACACACACACATCATAATACTGTATATATGTGTAATGTTCTAATCTAAATCACGGCACGGACTTCATTAATAACCATCATAAGAGCGAGACCTGATTCTGATGATTAAAGGAATAAATGGACTTGCACATATGCACTCGAAGGAAAGCAGACGGACGGAGGCAGAGCCGTTTATTTTCATTATTCACGCCTTTATCAGGATTTAATGATTTCCACCGAGACGGTAAAGAGAGTCCACTGTCTAATATCTGTGGAACAGCATGAATATGTATTATTTGTATGTGAAGCCTTTTTGAAGAAATGAGAAATATAAAGCTGAGTCGTCAGCCCGTCACGTAAAATGTTATCGAGTGAGAAACCTGAACTGTCCACCCAGAGAAACACAAGCCAAGCTCTAATGAACCACCAGGGGCTCGTTGGCTGAGGACGACAGAACACACACACACACACACACGCACGCACACGCACACGCACACGCACACGCACACGCACACGCACACGCACACGCACACACACACACACACACACACACACACACACACACACACACACACACACACAATATCTTCACACAGTGTTGCAACTTCCTTCTCACAGCGATTTAACCACGACAAATCCTTTCATTCATAGTTTCAGTGTAAAAGCAAACATTTCTGGGCGTCTTCAGACATTTTGAAATGGCCTCATAGGGGCTTTTCTACCGGAAAGAACCAGGTTCTAGTTCGGAACCAGGGCCAGACTGAGCACCAGTTCTTTGTCTTTCCACTACCAAAGCCCTGGCCAAACAGGGGCTAAACTGGTGCTCCGCTGGCCCCACTTCGTTGCTGGGCCAAAGAGGAGCCAGACTGGGACCCGACGCGTCATCAGCTGGGGGCGGAGTTATCTCTGGAGTTATCACTACCTACAAGGCGGAAGCGAGGCTGAACCGGCTTTCTGAAAACTACAGCAAACAAGGAGTGGTTATAGAGAAAAAAATAAAAAGAACGCGTGGGAACGATATAATAAGTCGTTCCCTGAAGTTAATTATACGAGGGAACGGGATTATTTAATCCGTGTTCGTGGAGCCGCGGCTCTCGAGAGCGCTGCCGTGCTCCTCCGCTGTCAGTGAGCTACGTCGGATATAATTTAGAAGCAGTTTTCCATTGTCGTTTTTCTTTCACACTTTTCATGGTAACATTATTTTAACTAACGTCACGTCCAGGTCTTGTTTCACGTTCTGACCGCAGGCTGAGGAGCTGCAGCCGCTGAGCAATGCAGTGTGAGGCTGCATTGCCCTCCGCAACGAGACGCTCCAATATTATTTTCTAACCAGCAGAACTTCTTTATAATGAATACTTTTGGTTCATCAGCAACTAAAAAACAAACTACATACTACTGTAAATGAAAGCTTTGATTTTATAGGCATAAAATGAGCCTTTTAACAGCTTCATGTGAAAAAGAACTTTAATCAGTGTGTTTACGTAGGTTGCCATTGGAAACAGCTTTTAGAGCTACGCTCTATCATTTCACACCTCCATTCTTCTCCGATGTTCAAGCATTTGATTCAGACACACCCAGAAATAAAGTGAAAGGAGCAGAAATTCACTATGTAATGCCCAAATGTTGAAAAATAAGCCCCAAACTCATACATGCGTTATTTTCTTTCCCTCAATGGCCACTCCGGGGCACCGGACTAGAGCAAGAGGGACGTGAAAAAACACCAATAGACGTCCACATAATGATGCAGTTTCATGTAAACGCATCGTTTTTATCCGATCCTCCACACAGCGCGGCGTTTTAGGACCCCTTCTTTTTTTTTTTTTTTTTTTTTAAGAGCGGAGAAATTTGAAAACACCGCCCTGGCTTTGACGTGTGGATTGACAAGACGCATATTAGCCTAAAATTATGATGTCATCACCCCACCTCGTGGGGTGATGACACCCCCAAGCAGGGCCTGAGTCGATCACAGAGCTGCGATCCGCGAACAGAAACCAGAGCTGAGAAACACTGGGAGAACACTGGAGGCAAACACGTCTCTCCTGGAATTCACCATTCCATACAGCAACACGTCACCATGACAGGCGAAAACACACCGAACCCACAGAAACACACAAGAACTGCAAACAGTCTGTCAGAAGTCAGCAGGCGGAGGAGGAAGTGTGAAGCGAGAGACAAACAGCTACAGGCAGATATCAGGAGTCCAGATCGTTGTTTTTTTTTTTCAATCTGTGAAGAAAGTTAGGCTCCGTTTTCATGAAGTTTCAAGAGAAAACAAATTGTTTTTGTGATGTCGTTTCTGAAAAGTTTCACGATTAACACTGTAATGTTCTGAAAACAATGTCTGATTAGACGGAAGCGACAGAAATTCTGGAACATGATGTAGTTTCCCTGTTGGGCCACTAGTGGGTGCTGTTGTTAGTTTTTGTAATGAAACCACACACACATGCAGCAGAGAACAATCTGCTCTAAACACTAATAATGGGAGAACACAGACATTCTAGTGGACAGACGACCAAGTGGGATTGTTATTAGTTCTAACCTCATTCTCAAAAGGTTGTGTTTTCAGTGTCCGAGCATCGCTGTCATGTAAGCAGACACCCAAAACTCTACAAAGGTTTTGCATTTTCACTTGAAAACATTGCGGCGTAAATGGCGTAAACGCCATATAGGCTGCTCGATGAGAGGAAGTACAACACGTTGGGCTGAAACCGTGAGTCAAGACCCGTTCACAAGTGGCAATAATGCGTTGCAGGTAATCAGATCACACGTGGCGAGCGGTCTGTGTCTGGAGGTGGTTGGGGTGGTTGGACGGATCGTACACACAAAATCAATCCAAAGAGCCCTGGATTCAATTCGGAGAGGAGATACAATGAGGTCGCACCATTTCACTGAACACGGGCTTGTGTCCTCAACCTAACCAAGTGGCTTTGATAGCAGAACAGAACAAACTGGCTAAAACTGTCGAGTCTATTCTTATTTCTTCATTTCTGATTCAACGTTACAGAGCAGCGGGACGATGTTTCACCAGTCGGAGTACTGACACGTTGTCATCTACGTTACAACAGCACATCAGCAGGAGCTAATTTTCATATCACTTCTTCCTCGTACTGAACCAAGACCATGCAGGCAGCCAGGGATGGGATGGCTGAGGGGGAGGAGGAGGATGGGGGGGGGGGGGGGGGGGTAATCTAGCATGATGGATTATGACTGACAGAAACGGTGAAATGTTTCATTCTGCATCAAAGCAACAATGTCACCTCCATCTCCTCCTCATATCAAACATTCCTCCTCGTAAATAAACAGAGAGGAGCCGATAGAGTGATGAATGGTTACTGACAGGGGGGGCAGCAAAGACTCACCTCCACTAAATATAACGGGGGGGGGGGGGGGGGGGGGGGTGTTTCAAACCAATGATAAATTTCAGCGCAGTAATCAGCATCACAACACACTAATGCCTCACAGATCCTGACTCCTTCTCATCATCTCTATCCTCATCTGCATCCCGAACCTCTTCCTCCCCCTCCTCCTCCTCCACTTCTTCCTCATCCATCACATTTACCGAGCAGGGCTTTGAGGCCATATCCACACGAGCCAAAATTATATTTTTTCTCCCCGGGGTTCTAAAAACAAATACAGTCGACACGTTACTTTGAACACGGCTCAACACCAGGCTTCAGGGCATGTAGTACATATTCCAGGCCTTTAGGGGCGCTGTGATTCACCAAATACACCAAACACGCACCAAGAAGGAGTCAAAGTTGGAGCATTTACTAAAAGTTCCACCTTGGAAACAGTTTTTCAAAAAGTTTTTAGTGGCTCCGTGTTCGGTTTCAACAGGTTTATGCTGTCGTGTAAACGGGGCCGAAGAGAAACGTACATGGAAACATTTTCATGATGAGTGAAACTGAATAAGAAGTACTCATATTATTAGAATCACGTAGTAAACATTGCGGCATTTTGGCCCTCTTCGATTCTCCCTCTACCTACTTCCCTTTGGATCGATTCTCCGGAAACATCGCATCACTTTTCATTTTTATGCAGACGACAGCCAAATTTTTTTTCCTCTGAATCAAGAAAATGCTTTTTTCACAAAGCCACTCCTTGACTGCGTTGTTGAAATCAAGGCCTGGTTGTCCCTGAACTTTTTACATTTAAACAATGAAAAGACTGAGGTCATGTTGTTTGGGCCCAGTGGTTCCACCAAGGTACATGTTGATCAGGGTCCTCTAAGGCAACAATTAATGCACTCGGCCAAAAATCTGGCTGTCAGACTCTGATCTTAAATTCCATCTACAAATTAAATCAGTGGTCAAGTCCAGCTTTTTTCAGTTAAGACAACGAGCCAAAGTGAAACTTTTCCTGTCCTTGGATCATTTTCAAGATTTTAATCCCTGCTTTTATCACCACTGGTTTAGACTATTGCATTGCACTTTCCATTGGGCTCAGCCAGTCCTCCGTCTCATGTCTTCAGCTGAAACATGAGCGCATCACAGCAGTTTTAGCATCGGTTCACTGGCTCCCTGTTCGTTTTAGGATTGATTGTAAAATTCTTTTATTTGTTTTTAAATGTCTTCATGGCCTCGCCCCACATTATTCGTCCGACCTGCTCCGGCCGTACACTCCCTCGCGCTCTCTCAGGTCGGCAGATCAGTCATTGTCGTTTGTCCTGAGGACCCAGAGGAAGCAGAGAGGTGATCCTGCCTTTTCAGTCGAAGCCCCAATATTGTGGAATGACTTGCCTCTGCACGTTAAACAGGCCGACTCACTTCCTGTTTTTAAAACCTCTCTAAAAACACACTTTTTCTCAACATTTTTACTTATTTTTATTGTTTTTTTTATTGCTTTATTTTGTTTTTATTGTTCTGTCTGTGTACAGCACATTTGTCTGTGTACAGCACTTTGGCACACTGTGTTGTTTTTAAAGTGCTCTATAAATAAAGTTAGTAGTAGTAGTAGTAGTAGTACTTTCGAGTACTTCAAATATTTCTTTCTTTCTAAAACTCGGGTACAAGTCTTAGTGTAATTTTCTTGACTACTTTTATTGTTTGTTGGGAAGCATATGATCTGTATCAATCAATCAATCAATCAACTTTATTTGTATAGGACTTTTTTGTACACTTAATGTAAAACAAAGTGCTTAACATGATTTAAAAACAGTGCAAAGATACAATAGATAAAATGAACTCACACGCACACACGCACACACACACACACACACACACACACACACACATGCAGACATGCCTAGTGGTATGGAGACATGGCAGGGCACTGAGGACTACGTGTATATTTCCCACAGACCACCTCCGTCACCGAGCAGGCTACAGAAATGTGTAGAGTACAGTGTGCAGAGGCCTCAGGGCCTGATCGAGGAGTCATTTGGCAGCAGAGGCCATGAATAGTCTAATTTCCTTTGTGTCGACCTGCAGCTGGCCTGAAGGGAGACGTGCGTTAACCTCAACACTTGATTAGCCAAGAAAAAGACTTTACAAACAGCGTCAGTCATCACGATCCACTCTGAGCTGACACTAACACAAGTTATATCAACGTGATAATGTACACTCTTAACCTCCACCAGTAAAAAGCATGTGCCTGCAATTTAAACTATAATAACTCATGTAGAAGCTGAACTCATAAATAAAATGACTGCAGCTAACAGAAATCTAGTTTTGCGTATTTTCACCTCATGGGTCACCACTTATGGTTGAGTGGTTTCGTTTCTCGTGTTCTTACATCTTGCTATGTCTTGGTTTAATATTCATGGTTTTGTTCTCTATGTTTTATGCATCTTTTAGTCCATGTCTGCTCTAATGTTGTATGTCTGTTGTGTTTTAATATGCACTTCCTGTCACGACTTGTAGCTCCCCCCTTGATTACTCTGATTACTTTGCCTTTGGGCCATTGTTCCATTTTGCCATTGGGCCAGTGGACTATTGCACCATTGGACCATTGTGCTATTGCACTATTGGGCAATTGTGCCATTGGACTACTTCACCATTGTGCTATTGGACTACTGCACCATTGTGCGATTGAACTATTGCACTACTGGGCCATTGTGCCATTGGACTATTGCATTATTGGACCTTTGGGTCATTTTGCCATTGGGTCATTGGACAACTGTGCCATTGGACCATTGTTTCATTACGCCCTTGGGCCATTGTGCCATTGTCAGCTTGCCATTGGACTCCTGCACCATTGGAGTGACCCATAGAACCCGCCCACAGTACCCACAATACTCCCTACCCCTCCCCCACCACCCTCTCTGTTTTATCCTCCTCTCTCGTGTTCGTAGCTTTCCTGACACTCTCCACAACGCTCTGTATTCCCAGCAGTAATGAGCTGAGAGCTGCAGCTGGAAGGATTCAGACAGAAAAGACAGTCTCTTGGTTTCTGAAGCTCTCTGTAGATGTAGCACACCTGTACACACACACACACACACACACACACACACACACACACACACACACACACACACACACACACACACACACACACACACACACACACACACACACACACACACACACACACACACACACACACACACACACACACACACACCTCATTTTCACTGACTTCCCACCTCAGGAAAGAAGCGCCTCCCTGCAGACTACCCACAGTGCATCAGTACATTCAGCACAGTGCTCCCCAGACGGCGCTGAGCTCTGATAGGTCCCTCAGGACTGCACACAGCAAAGGTTTTAGCCAATTGAAACAGGCCATTTTTCAGATGGAGTAAACACTGTGATAATGAAGAGAGCAGTAAATTGAGCTGCTGCGGCATCTGAGACGATGTTCATTTGCTAAAGTATCATCTCTTCTCAGGCATCCAGAGCCGGGAAAAAAGCGGACTCTGCCGGGGAAGCCTGGGGGCCGTGTACTGGGAAATGCTGCCAATCTTTACTGGTTTCCCCTTACAGCTACGCTTTCTCATGTTGGGTTTTCCACTCTAGTGTGTCCTGAACAAGACGCAGGAAATCCTGCCTGTCAGTGGCGATATACCAGCTTACAAGGCTCGGCCTTATCTCCGCTCTCCCTGCTGCTTCTCTTTAAGCTCCTATGGGTGAGACGATGACGACGACGAGGAGGAGGAGGAGGAGAAGGAGGAGGAAGGGCATAGAGTAAAACGGGAAGAACACAAGAATGAGGAGATAAGGGAGCACCTGCAGGAGTGAAAGAAAATGAGACGAGGAGCAAGTTTGGAGGAGTTGGAGATGTGTGGCGGCCATCTTTAGGTTGTTATCGTTCACTTAATTCTGCCTAAGCGGTTTCTACAGATTCCAGTGGATCCAGCCTTCACACACCATTACTGAATGTACGATTTCATACTAAACTCATGCTAATGATTACATCTCTCGATGAAAGAACATGTTGCCTCACATACCTGACACTGAGCGTTGTTAAGCGTCACCCACTTTCAGACCCATAAAACAACATAGATATTCAGTGAAATCATATTTTTCATAACATCACATGTTTTGGCATGAGTACTGGAGACAGTCAGTGGTGAGTTTTATCGCCTCTAATGGCAAATGGATGGAGCAACAGACGTTCTAACATCAATAAAGGTCTGAAAACCAGATGCTTAACAAGATTAGCTTATTTCCAGTTCATCAGTTCAGACAGTTTATTCTGTGTCAAGCATGCAGAGGTCTGTAAGCCAATAAGCAATGGAGCAACAGGACCGACTCGAGTGATCCAGAAACTCCAGCTCAAGAACAGGCCAATGTTGAAACGTGAGCAGACTGAAGCTGGCAGACGTCGGGCTGGATGAAGGACGAACATCTGACACTGTCATGAATCTGGGCTGAACCCCACGTTATGATTTTATACAGTACGTTATGCAAGATCTGGTCTGGTTTCAGTTTCTAGGGTGATTATGTCTTCTATTCTAGAATGTAGTATCTTTCAGATAAATATAAACAATGACCAAAAATATCTAAGGCCCCGTTTACACGACAATGTTTTCAAGTGAAAATGGAAACATTTTGAAAACGGCTCCCAAGGTGAAAATTCCGCAACTCCATCTCTGTGGAAACGGGGAAAACTTTGCTGAAACGCTGCTACTGGTCCTGCTCACCACGGCCGCAGTAACTAGTAGTTGTGCACATGCTCAGTAGAGACAATCAGAACAATGCTTTCCTCCAGAGTGTCATGACTCCCAGTTCATATTCTCCTGGGTAGTTATATTTTGACAGTCACCATTAAAATGATCCGACTTGGTTGACTGTCCACTAGAATTTTTATCTACTCCAATTGTTATTGTTTATAGCGTATTGTTCTCTCCTGCATATGTGTGGTTTCATTACAAAAACAACCAACAGCACCCACTAGTGGCCAAACATGCTAACTACATTGTTTTAAGCATTTCTGCCATTTCTGTAAAATTGCAAAAACGATGCGTTTTCACTTGCAATGTCGTTGTGTAAATGGGGTCTGAACAGGAACAAAACAAATCACTACTTGACAAAGTAGGCCTGAGTGTGTGTTCGATTGTTTCTGGTTTTTCACTCTGAATAACTGAGCAAGTCACGTGTGTTGATGCTGCATGGTGATACCGTGGTTTTGAAAACGCAATCCTCTGGTTCAGGCTTTTCAATGTGGACAGTGCACGATGTCTCTGTGTGGACATGGATGTTTTTGTCGGGTCCCCAGACTTCCATCTGATTTTTAGATCAACTGGTGACTGTGACGCACAACTAACTGGTGTATCGGCTTGTAAAGGATAGAAGGCGGCATTAAACTGAATTAATATCATAAAATTGTCAATGGGGGGGATTACATTTTTATCTTGCCTTACGCAATCAGCCACATTCACACACACAGTCACACTGAAATGACAAAGAATAGATGGATTGGGAACTTTGCTTCTTCCTTTTCACTCATGGTCACGGTTTGTGTGCATGTGTGGTATGAGTGAGGTTATATGCACTTTAGCTGAAGGGATAGGGGTACTTTTATACATGAGCTGCCTACATATTTGTGAATATATTAGTAAATATTTGAGAGAAAAAAAAAAAATAAAAAGTTGAGCTCTGCCACCAAGAGTGAGGAAACCAGAGAAAACGATCCGGTCGACTCGGCGTGTTCATTACACTTTAAAAGCAGCAGATCTAAATCCTGTGCCCGTGGAGAAGTGGGCTGTTGCCATCCTCTTTAATGAGGTCTGCTCAGGTTGGAGTCGGCCCGGAGGCAGTGAGGTGGGGAGGTGGAGGGCAGAGGGAACATGTGTGACGTGGAGAAACCAAGCTTTCATGTCCAGGGTTTTTTTTTTTTTAAGTGGGCAGGTTGCTTCAGCTGTGTACCTGCGTCAGTCAGACGTGTAACCGACCACCCGGCCAACATAGTGTGAAGCCCAGACAGCCTCTGCTTCCCTGTGTCTCCACGTCTGCCTCGAGTCTGGATCTAAGGCCAGAAGTCAGAGTGCTGATGTGTGTCTGAGCCTGTCTGAGCTGCTCTTAAACGCCCCCCCCCCCCCCCCCCCCCCACCCCCCCCCCCCCCCACCCCCCCCCACACACACACACACACATTTTCCAGTTTTATCTCATATCTAAGGGCAAAATGTTCATTTAAATCTTGATATGGACCAAATAAAAGTCTGGAGAAATGAGCATCAGCGGGGTCAGATGATTCACACTGCACTCCAGGGGGGCGCACTCATTCTACAGCCAACAAAAGTGGATGGTTCTCTAAGCTCCGCCCTCTTTCTGACACACACACAGATCGGTGCGTTATCTCCTCCAGAGCACTTCACTTCAGACATAAGGAGGTGTTGTTCATATTCAGCAAGAACAGCCACAGAAACTCAATCCAATCCAGAACTGTGAGGTATCTCACACATGTGGATCAACGTCTGGAGAGAACCTTCACACAGTCATCATTACACTGCCTTTCAAAGAAAATATCCCGCTTTAACAGAACATGTTTCATTGATGTCAGCTAGACAAGAAGCAAACACATGAGGAATGCGTCGGTGAAGACCAGATTCTGAGTAGGTTTCAGATGAAACAAAGTGTTTTTCTCCTGCTCTGATCATAACAGCTGCGAGTTAACCGTACATGGCTCCTGTGGGTGTGAGGAGAAATCCATACACTCAAACATAAACAAACCATGTTGCCCATAGTGTACGCTCTCTCAAAAACACTGCATGAATTTCTAATAGATTGTTGGAATTTGCTTGTTAGTGGGTTTGAGCTGAGCAGCAATGCTGCCCCCTAGGAGCTGGATGGAGAATATTGTAATTATCATGATGATGATGGGATCGTCGTCCACTGGTCAAAACAATATGCTGTTGCATGGCAATGAAATATTGGGACATTGTGAGTCTAAGGGTGTTCAAGAATCTTCAGTCTGGGTTGAAGCAACACCATTTTAATATAAAAAGGCCCTAACGAGGATTAACAATGCATGAATAAAGCATTTTTCAAAGTATAACTCAATGCAGACCAACAAAAATTAAAAGTGTCATATTATCCAGTGTTTAAACATTTTCACATGGTCTCGTTGGTACAAAAATGTTGTAGTCAAAGTTTATTGCCCCAAATCCAGCTTTTCCTTGATTTTCATCCATTTGAATATTGGATCATAGGAGCTACATTCAGAATCTGCTGTGTCTGTGTGAGCTGGACTGGCTCCGCCCACACATGCCCATCTTGATGAAGAGGAGGAAGTACTTCCTCTCGTAGTGCCATGTGCCAGAACAGAGCTGCCTGATTGTGGGAGGGGCACAGGGAGGAGCTACCTTGATTGGGATTGGCTAAACCCCCGATGACACTATATAGGGTTTGATTTCTGATTGGCTGGTTGGAGCAACACACTTTATAAAAATGTAAACAGGCCAGGGAGAGAGAGGACAGACTTTCTCCACTTCTGGGGCGTCATTCCAGGTATGGGGATGATTATTACTGTTGGAAAAACATTAGAAAGTGAATATTGTGTAATATGACCCCTTTAAATATACATTTTCAAAATAAAACTTTTAATTGTCTGCTTGTGACCTTGCACCAAATGATACACAGACAGGTACCGATCTATGGCCTGGCGGTTGGGGAGCCCTGATAAAAACTATACTTATAAGGAACATTGTAATGTTACATGCACAAACTTATTTTCAATCCCATTAAAAGTTTAAAAGGAATAACACGAGAAAGTGCGTCTGCCTAACACTGTCCAGACAATTGAGGTCTAACTGTAACAAGTCCGAGGAGAATATGGACTGGGAGTCATGACACTCTGGAGGAAACATTGTACATTGTCCATCTACCAAACACGGGCAGAACAACTATTTAGTAGGACTGTGGTGTGCATGCAGCCATTACAAAGGAGACAGAATCAGAACGTTTTCAAAAAGTTCTGTTTTCAGTGACTCCAAGCATCGCTGTCGTGTAAACTGATCCCCAACGGAAGTTTTCTGTTTTCTTTTGAAAATTGTCTGAAACATGTCACAAGGGAACAAATGTCTTCAAATTTCACCCCAAAAAATCTGGGAGTAGAATCAGCCTTTTTGAATATGATTGAGGGCAAATATTTTCGTACAAATAGAACAACTTTCATACGCAAGGCAATGCCAGCAGTTACGTACCCGGAAGACTCTCGGTGTCTACCACATATATGTGAAGAGAGGTGTCGTAACAGAGGTTCATCTCCAAAATGAGGCGATGGATCTCCCTTTCCTCTTTATTTACAAACAGTGAGACCGATATTTCGTTGGACCGCAGTGGCACTGTTTCAATAAGCTTCTGCAACGTCACAAGATTTATTTCCATGCAGTGTTGCATTAAGTTTTCACCAAGATCTTATTTTGATGATGAGGGAGTCTGACTATTGCGCAAAGCCTCTCCAAAGACTCTCAACGGGGTTAAAGTCTGGACTCTCTGGCTGCCAATCCAAGTGTGAAAAAGACGCCTCATGCTCCCTGAACCGCTCTTTCACAATTTGAGCCTGATGAATCCAAGCATTGTCATCTTGTAATATGCCCGTGCCATTAGGGAAGAAAAAAATCCATTGATGGAATAACCTGGTCATTCAGTATATTCAGGTAGACGGCTGATCTCATTATGTTGCTGACCGACTGCAGCAACCCCCGGTCACAGCACTGCCCCCCTCAGGTTTGTACAGTCGGACTAGGTATGATGGGTGCGTCACTTCACCTGCCTCTCTTCTTACCCTGATGCGCCCATCACTCTAGAACAGGCCTCATCAGACCACATGACCTTCTTCCATTCCTCCACAGTCCAATCTTTATGCTCCCGAAGCAAACTGAAGCCTTTTTTTTCTGGTTCGCCTTACTGATTAGTGGTTCTCTTACGGCTACACAGCTGTTCAATCCCAATCCTTTGAGTTCCCTTTGCATGGCCTTTAAGTGTTCGCTAATCACGATCATTCAGGACTCGTTCACATTTCTTCCTGGAAGACGATGGTTCCCCACCATCCTTACAGTTTTTTTAATAATGTGTCGGGCAGTTCTTAAAACAATTTTAGTAGTTTCTGCAATCTCCTTAGATGTTTTCTCTGCTTGATCCATGCTAATGATTTGACCCTTCTTAAACAGACTAACATCTTTTCCACGACCACAGGACGTGTCTTTCGCCATGGTTGTTTAAGGCTTGTACCTATTTGATTAGTTAAATCCAGGTGGTGACTTTTTTTTTTTGGGCCAGGCAGTGTAGTTTTAAATTCAGATAGAGAGAAAAACAGTCCATGGTATTTACTGCTGCTTTGCTTTTTGGAAGATTTTCACACAGGAGGTGACGTGTTAATAGATACTGTCTCACACCAAAGAAAAATAATGACTGAAAGAAGAGAAGAGCCATATAAGATGAGTTCATGGTCTTGGTTTGGTGTGTGAGGACAGAAACCAGCCCTGCAAAAGGTTAATTGGTTAAACAAGGATTTCCAGAAGCTTGTAATTAGGCAGAACAATGCTTTTTGTCAAGCAGTAATCCTAAAGCTTTATTAGGTAGTCCACATGCTTTTAGAGAAACAAACATGTAATTAACACACACAATGCACAATTAGTTCAACTCCGGAGACAATCACCTGCAGCGACTACAGAGCTTTTTGGGGGACGTCGCGCCTGTTTAAAGACAATTAGTCATGAAATAATCAGCTTCGGGATGAAAAAGCTCCGTAGTCAGACGAAGAGAATCCACCGCAGGATAAAAAGGGAGAGAACACTGCGGCTCCAACTCTGATGAATTAACCATCAATCTGAGTGCACTAAAGCAGACTATCCACATTCCTGAAGATTCGCAGAGATCTAGCACAAAGCCGGCGGTGCATCCAAACATCCAAACATCAGATCCACATCTGGTTGCACTTTGGAGTTTGGAGTCAATTCAAGGTCTTTAAATTGTCAGAAAATGTTAACGATTTCAAGTGAAAGTAGAAAAGTGGTCTCTGTCTCCATGGAAATGAGGGAAAACACAACTCTTTGAAAATACTCGGGAACCGCAACTTTAAAAAAACCAACAACACTCTGACTCCATCTCCTTGGGGGTGGAGAAAACGCGACTTGTCTGAAACTCTGCTCCTGGTCCTGCTCACCATGGCTGTAGTAACTAGTAGTTCTGCACATGCTCAGTAGCTGGACAATAAGAACAATGTTTCTTCCATGGAGTCTTGACTTCCAGTCCAGATTCTCCTGGAATCGGTAGTTTTATTTTGACAGTCACCGTAATAACAATCCAACTTGGTGGTCTGTCCTCTAGAATGTCATCGACTCCCATCGTTAATGTTTAGAGCCCATTGTTCAGTGTTTCTGCAGTTAATAATCATAATTTTCAGATGGACATCATTTATGAAATGTTGTCATGTAAATGCAAAACTTTTCTGAAACGAAAACACATAAACGATGTGTAAATGTGTTTTCACTGGAATTTATGTTGTGTCAAACAGGGTTGGACTTGACCAGGAGATTTAGACTTTTAGAAAACATGATGATAACATGATCCTACAATAACGTGCAGTCACAGATACAAACGATCATAAATGGCAAACGGGCACTCGGTAGAGCACACCTGAGTGGTAAAAATGTGAGAACCTGAAGAAAAAGGTTGGGGATCACTGGTTTAAAAGATAAATGAAGGTTAAAACGATTCCATTCTGTGACCACGTGATGCTGAAGGTCTCCATGTTGTCATCTAGAAGCCTGAGGCTCCATCCTGTTGCTGCAGATTCAGTTGGTCTACAGAGAAAACAGCTGCATGAAACAACTGCAGCTCATTACCCTCGCCAACGAATGTTTTGTCTGTGTGTATCTATTTATTTATTGGTATGTATGTATGTATGTATGTATGTATGTATGTATGTATGTATGTATGTATGTATGTATGTATGTATGTATGTATGTATGTATGTATGTAATGCATGTATGTATGTAATGTATGTATGTATTTTACCAACCCTAATTACGTGAAGTTTTCAGGGATGATTTGTCATCATCCAAAGATCAATTGATTAGATTTTGGGACGCTAACGGCAAACCGTTTCCCAATAAATCCCAAAAAACTACAAAAGACATCCCATACAAAGCGGATGAGAGAGGCACCTCATGGAGTTAAAAGGAGATCAGCGTCTGTTGCCCTGGAGACGCTCCCTGTCCAGTGTTTCCCACAGTGATGTTGTTACCTGACCTACATAGCCAGTATCGAGATGAGCTACCGGCTATCATGCGAGCGATGCCAACCCGGTTTGTCAAACAAATGTGGCGTTCTACCGAGTGACTTTCTAGAATTTGTTCCACATGGAATGCCCACTCTGGTTTCCTCTGAGACGATGAGACTGCAATCTGCTCAGGTCAGATTGCATCTGACCTCAGAAAGTATATAAAGCTGCAACATCCCGAGTTTCTCCAAGTGTAACACCTCCACACATCCTGCAGGGCTGCTGCTCAGTGGGGTATTAACCTGTCCACTGTGGTTTTATACGTCCTCATCAAGATCCACTTACAGGATTTAATTTCCCTGTTGCATCAGGTATCTCCTTCCTGCACGGCCTCCGTGTTCAACTGTTGTCATATATTACTTCTCTTCCCTTTTCTGATTAAAATCATGAGGATTTAGATGCACACTTCATTTCCTCCCTGTGTTCTCACTGGTCTCATGAAACAGAGGAGGACAAAATGAGAAATGAGAGTGTGAGACAGTCCGGCGGTGCGAAGCAGCAGGCCTCTGCACTGTGATCAGAATGAAACTAATCAAGCTGTCGAACAAAATTTTCTGTGATCGCTGTGGAAATCAAATCCCACCGTGAAGGATCGTGCCTCTCGTTGTGCGTCCCACTGACACGCCGCCGCCAGCTCGGGGACGACGACTTATGGTCTGAGTGTGGTTTAGTCTGAGAGCGTGGAGCACAAAGCTTCAGAAACTCTCATTCACGAGGAGTCGTCGCAGAGACGACGGGGAAGATTAATGAGGCGGAGTCTGAACTGTGAGCAGACGAGCTGAAGACGACCAGATGATCCTCTGTGTCGCTGTGTGCAGGTTTGACTTCAGCTAGAAGGTTTTCTGATCCTCCTCAGCTCCTCTTCAACACTGCAGACACCTGGGATGATGAGTTTCACACAATGAGGTTTCAAGTCGACGCCTGTAGATGGATCTTCAGTCCATCGCGCAGCAAACACGATCACACACTCATATTTAAAGCTGCGGGACACTCAGACCTCGTTTACACTTTCAAGTGAAATCGCACCATTGTTGCATCTTTGTTTAAAAACTGTGTCACGTTTCCACTGCAGTTTTGAAAATGTCTGTTTCCATGGAAACAGGAGAAATGCTGGAAATTATGTAGTTAGCATGCCAGGCCACTAGTTGGTGCTGTTAATGAAACCACACACACACACACACACACACACACACACACACACACACACACACACACACACACACACACACACACACACACACACACACACACACACACACACACACACACACACACACACACACACACACACACACACACACACACATATGCATACTGTACGTGTGTGTGTGGTTTGAACAGCTGAGATCAGAGTAGGTTTAGGTAAGCAAATCATGTTGCTCCATCATCTGGGAGCTGAACTGTGACACACACACACACACACACACACACACACACACACACACACACACACACACACACACACACACACACACACACACACACACACACACACTGGAGGGCCTGTGGAATTTGTTTCAGATGAAGAATGAAGAAATGTCCTGACATTTATGTCCATGTTACAAACAATGGGAGCGACTCGCATGCTCGGGATGAGATTTTTTCTATTTATTAATTTTTTATTTTTTTTGCAATGATTTACTCATTCTTGCTAATTTGGAAGATTAAGGCTGGAATCCCAAGTGAGAGCTCATTTCTCTGAGTCTTTCTCACACAGGGAGAAACAGAGGCGACATGTCTGCTGTTTGGGTTAAGACAAAAAATTCACTGAGAGAGGAGAGGAGGACGAACGGGAGGAAGAGGGAAAAAAGCGATAAATTAGAGGAAGCTTGAGGATGAGGAGAACATAGGGGGACAAAGAAGAAAAGGACATGGGATTGATAGAGGATGGATGGATCAGGAAAAAGAAAAGGGAAAGGAGCCAAAATAGAGGAGAAAGATGAATATGAGAAAAGAAGAAGGGAAGTACCAAGAGGATGAAATGAAAGAGAAAGAGGAGGAGAAAAGAGGTGAAGAGGAGAAGATTGGGAGTTAGGAGGAAATGATGGAGTGGGTTTAAAAGAAGAAGAGGAAGAGAAAGTGAAAAGGATGAGAAAGTTAGAAGAGGAACAGGAGAAAGAATAGAGAGAGAAAGTAGAGGAGGGTGAGAGGAAGAGAAGGAGAAGGGTTTGAAAGAAAAGAGGGAGAAAGAAGTCGAGGATGAGATGAAAAGCAGGAGGTCGTGACAGAGGATGAAGAGACGAGGAGAAAGAGTGAAGAGATACCAGAGGAATAAATACACGAGAGGAGAAAGAAGAATCTGATTAAGAAGGAAGAGAAGTACCAAGGAGAGAAGAAGAGGAGATAAGAGGGAGAATATAATGAGGAGATGGAATTCCGAAATTGAAGAAAAATTGTTGGGAAACAGCAGGAGGAAGACAAAGAAGAAAGGTATGTATATGTGTGTGTGTGTGTGTGTGTGTGTGTGTGTGTGTGTGTGTGTGTGTGTGTGTGTGTGTGTGTGTGTGTGTGTGTGTGTGTGTGTGTGTGTGTGTGTGTGTGTGCGTGCGTGTGTATGTGTGTGCGTGCATGTGTGTGTGTGTGCATGTGTGTGTGTGTGTGTGTGTGTGTGTGTGTGTGTGTGTGTACTGTATCTAATAAGTATAAATAAACTAACTATTGACCTCACAGACAGATTCAAGCTCTTTCTGCAGTTTGTGTTGGTTGTACTGAGATTTGTTCAGAGAAAGTTTCCTCCAGCAGGCTGAACCACGTCGGCCGCCAGCTTTCAGCAGCTCCAGCGTTCTGTCGGGAAACCAGACTTTTTTAAGAAAGTCTGAACTAATTAGAAGAGCTCGATGCTGCAGAGGCTGGAAATAAAAACCATGAGCGTGATTGCAAAAGTGGAGGGATTAAAATCAATGGATCTCATGCTGTGGCGACTTTGTCATACTTTCTGTGGCGTGTCATGTGAAGAAACGCTGAGACGACTGAGTGAAGAGCCTGTGAACGGGATGTGCTCCACCTGGGCAACAAGGAAATCACCACTTTGCAGGTTCACGGTGACATTCCGACACCTTCCAAGGAAGTGAACATTCAAACCGATGGCATGAAGAAGTAAGAAGAACCGGCTGTGCAGCGTCAGCAGCAGTGAAACAACAGTCGACAGAGAAACTTTCTCGTGTGTCTGGATGATTGAAATGACAGCGACGCAGCGTGTTGTAATGTCAGTCCACCGAAAAATATAAATGCTGCTTATCCATCCACTCAATATAATACATGGTAAAAAAAAATATGTGACCCCCGAAACTCTTTAGCATGCAGCATGTAGCATTGCTACTGCGTAAGCCCTGAAAATCATTAGCAGGTAGCGTTGCCAATGCCCAAGCTCTAAAACTCTTTAGCATGTAGCATGTAGCATTGCTACTGCGTAAGCCCTGAAAATCATTAGCAGGTAGCGTTGCCAATGCTTAAGCGCGAAAACTCTTTAGCATGTAGCATGTAGCACGGCTCGGAGTTCGGTGCTGCACCTGATTGGACAAATGTGTCTGGGGTTCTTTCTGCTCCTGGACTTAAAAAACTGGACCAACATGGCGGCCTCGACGCAAACTTTCTCTGCGGTGAGAAATAAGCTGTAGAGATGCTAAATATGTCCTTGTTTTAGTTTCTCTATCGCTGGATTCGATGCTTCATAAAGTTCTACAATGCGTCGGAGCTCCGCGCGCCTCATTTATATGAAGTTGGCTGGATTCAGCTTTAGGCCACTTCGAGAAGACACTACGCAGCCCGAAACCCACCGCACTGCATGCTGGGTGCGGTGGTGCGGTGCGGTGCGGTGCGGTGCGGTGCGGTGCGGTGCGGTGCGGTGCGGTGCGGTGCGGTGCGGTGCGGTGCGGTGCGGTGCGGTGCGGTGCGGTGCGGTGCGGTGCGGTGCGGTGCGTGTCACATAGACAATGAATGGGATTCCGAAAATTGGCAGATGTAGTGGATGTGCCGGTTCAGAAACCATTTGTGCTCTGTTTCTTTGAGCAGCAACACCTGATGTTACCAAGGTTACTGCCTAGTATATCCACTACTGATGACCCACAATGTATTTATACCCGCTTCTAGATTAATTAGTGTACTACACCCACAGACATATAAAACATAAAATGGCTTGTACAACCATTAGTTAATACAACCATACTTAAGTATTTGTTCATTTATCCCAAGTCATATTATCCTTGCAACACTCACAACATTCTCACATGTTTTCCTAATCTCGTACAGCCTTATTGGAGACCACCGATCTGTAACGACTCAAGACTAAAATCAACTTTCGCCGTCTTCTTTGCTCCTTCATCCCACACAGGGCCGGTTTACACTCCAACCATTTCAAGAGAAAAGGCAAAACTTCTGTTGAAAACTGCAATTCCACATCATCAAAAAGTTTGATACATTTAGGATCAGAAACCACCAGATAACCCAGAAAAAAATAAAATAAAAAATAAAATGAAATGAAACCAGGACGGAGCTCAGAAGAAGAAATAAAAACAGCATCACCTATCACAGTCCAAGCGCACTCTCAGAGTCCAGAGTACAAGCGAGGGTTTGACAGCAGCAGCCGGCTGAAGAGGTTTGTCATGGCGGTGCTGCTACACAGGAGATTTACTGCTCACTGGAGGATTAATCCAAACCCCGACAGAACAAAAGCCAAAGGAAGAGCTCCATCAGCACCAACAGAAAGACCTCCATCAGCACCAACAAGACAGAAAGACCTCCATCAGCACCAACAGAAAGACCTCCATCAGCACCAACAAGACAGAAAGACCTCCATCAGCACCAACAGGACAGCAAGACCTCCATCAGCACCAACAAGACAGAAAGACCTCCATCAGCACCAACAGGACAGAAAGACCTCCATCAGCACCAACAGGACAGCAAGACCTCCATCAGCACCAACAAGACAGAAAGACCTCCATCAGCACCAACAGGACAGAAAGACCTCCATCAGCACCAACAGGACAGCAAGACCTCCATCAGCACCAACAAGACAGAAAGACCTCCATCAGCACCAACAGGACAGAAAGACCTCCATCAGCACCAACAGAAAGACCTCCATCAGCACCAACAGAAAGACCTCTATCAGCACCAACAAGACAGAAAGACTTCCATCCGCACCAACAGGACTGAAAGACCTCCATCAGCACCAACATGACAGAAAGTTCTCCATCAGCACCAACAGGACAGAAAGACTTCCTCCTCCTCCTCCTCCTCCTCCTCCTCCTCCTCCTCCTCCTCCTCCTCCTCCTCCTGCTTCTCCTCTTCTTCCTCCTCCTCCTCGTCCAACAGGAAGTCACCTCAGCTGGAGATAAAATAGGCGTTGCATGCAGACAGACCCGCTGGGGCCTGTGGAGCCCATTCTGTGCACTTTATTTGCTCCTCCATCATCAAAACTGGATGTGTGTTATTGCTGAAATCGCACTAATATAATTGACAAACTGTGGCTTTATTCCAGAGCAAAACTTGTAGCGAAAGTTTTTATGCACAGCCAGCAGAAAGTGTACCAGTCGTGCATTGTAGCCGCTGACATTAAGTTAGAATGCGACACGACAGAATCCAAAAAGAAGGAAACTCCACAGCTGTGAGCTGATTAAAACATTGTTTACAGCAGTTAACATTCATTCTATCAGAAATCATTGCGGGAGCAGTACGGTGGTTGTAACTAGTCGTTCTGCACATGCTCTGTAGATGGACAATAACTATGTTTGCCTGCCATTGCTAATGCTAATAGTGCTTTCTTCTCTGTGCGCAACTGTATGTGGTTTCAATAGAAAAGGGAAACAGCTCCCACTAGTGGCCCAGCATGCTCACTGCATCATTTTCAGCGTTTCCATCATCCATGCATATTCACTTGATATTCAGCCGTCTCAAAATAATCAGGCTCAAACTAATAATCGTCACTTATTTTCTTGAATTTGATTCAATCTGTACTCCTGCGAGTTTCTGAAAGTAACGAACAATATGTAACAGTTATCTAAAAACAAAAATTTGTGTTTTTTTCAGGGGTTTTACTTTTCCCCCAAAATGTTCGACGAGGCAGAGGAAATCTGCTCTTCAAGTGAGGAAGGAACTCTTTTATTTTCCATATTTGTTTTCTTCTTTGAGCTTCAAAACTATTTGTTAAAACTGTAAAGAAGATGAGAGTTCCTCTTCCTCCTCAGTCCTCCTCCTCTTTACCTCACTATAGAAGTGATTGTGCTGCTGAGTGACCATAAAGGAAACCCAGCGGCCTACACACTGTAATAGTCCTGTCTGCTTCGTCCACATCGATAGAGTTATAAATTGAGGCGGGTGGAGGAGAGACATGGGGGGAAGAATCGGCTCCAGTTTTCTGTGATTCTGAAACCTTGTTTACACAACATTTGAAGTGAAAACGCATCGTTTTGACTTTTTCATGTCAGAGAAGTTTTGCATTTACGCGGCAGTTTTGAGAACAATGTCCGTTTTGGGAAATGAAGAAACACTAAAAAAGGATGTAGTTTTCATGTTGGGTCACTAGTGGGTGCTGATGTTTGTCTTTGTAAAAAAAACACACACACATGCAACAGAGAACAATCCACTCTAAACATTAACAAAGAGAGAACACGAACATTCTAGGGGACTGACCATCAAGTTGGATTGTTATTACGGTGACTGTCAAAATAAAACTACCAAGTCTAGGAGAATATGGACTGGGAGTCCACCATGTTCTGATTGTCCAGCTACTGAGCATGTGCACAACAACGAGTTGCTAGAGTAGCGGCGTTTCTGCCGTCTACACTGAGCTGGAGCCTGAGTGTTTCCAGAAAGTTGCTTTTCCCTTGATTTACATGAAAACGAAGTCATTTTGAAAAAGTTTTATTTTTTCATCATTCGTTGAATGGGTTCTGTTATCCCTGATATATGGAATGATGATTATGTCTCTGTTTGTATTGTCAGATCTGTCAAGACAGATAAATACCGACATGTCATCACACGTCAGACCACGCTCCGGGGAGGACTGAAGACGCAGTTGAAACATGTCAGCAAGGTAAAACATCTCTCCCTTCTAATATGTCAGTCAAAAAGAACCATTGTCAGTGACTCACACAACCACCTGGCAGTAACATGAGGTTCGGGTGGTCAGATCACATGTGGCGAGCACTAAAGACAAGAGTAAACAGGTACCAAAGCTCTTGAAGACACATCTGAACACAGACACTTTGTAGTGTGTACAGGATGTGTCCCGGGACCTTGGCATCACAGAAAATACGTTATCAGTGTGAGCCATGTTTTCCTTTAAGAGAATGCACCAGTTTGAGGCCACATGTATACATACCTGGGTATTTAAAATATGGTGATATTTCTCTGCACATTTACACATCAACGCAGTTACGACTCACCACAAACAATGATTCCTGAAAACTTCGGCCACAGTGGAGATTATTTATTATCAATAATAATGCTGTCTCCATTTGCATCTAAAGGGGAGTAGACGGAGATGTACATTACAATTAGTGATGTTATTTTTTGATCTGATTGGCTGATCAGGTTTATGCTTCTCGCTGCCCCCTACAGGTTTGTAGGGGGCAGTGTAATAGCTTTATATGCGGGTCTGCGTAAATTAAGATTTATTTTTTGTAAACGTAGAGGAGCAAATATCAGTTTTCGCAAAAACCTGGCGCATGTGAATGTGGCCTGAGTTAAATAGTCTTTTCAAGTTTCCAAATATACGTCATGCCTGGAGGTCTGCTGAGACACGGTCCCTTATAGCGGCCGGGGCAGAGGATCTGAACGATCAGCCTGAAGGAGGATTGAGCCCAATAATCCCAAGGGAGACACATCACAGCACATCTCTTCAATGTGAGACATGGAGGCAGGGATCGAACCACCAACTTCAGGACCAAAGATGGCAGCTTGTTTCACTCTAAAAAGCCAAAGCAGAGATGTAACCCCATTAAGCACAATTTCAGTCCAACTCTAATGAATCCCGACTCCTCCCGTCCTGGATAAGCTGCAGCGTGAAGCGCGCTAATCGACTGTGATCCTCCTGACGTGTGCGTATACGGCTGCCTGGTTTACTGTGCAGCAGCCCTAAAGTTTCACACTGACCTTTTTATTATTGCAATCTTCTCCCTGATAATGGGCCATTAAAAAGTACCACTCCCAGGGCAGAACTTTCTGCTGCCGGGACATTTAAACACATTCACCCTCTCTGAGAAGCAGCTTGGCTGACTGAGCCGCTAATCAAGGTCCAGAATTTGTGGATAAAAACCCCAAAATGGAAAACAGTGACAGTGAGGACAAGACAGTACGTTAGTTTGGGACAACCAATTTTCTCTTCCACTTTGGGAGCCGGATTAAAAACTTAGCGGATACAGTGCATCTGCAACCTGGTGCCATTTAAACGGACCCCCCAAGAGTGAAGAAAGTTTTGCGGATACACTTGAATTCTTTGTCGTGTAAACGGGGCCTAAGTTTCATGGAGATATCTCACAGGTCACGGACGAGGTTAGAAACTTATCACTTCTTGTCTCAAGCAACTTTTGACCTACCTTTGAATCACTGCATCCCACTCAAAATCCATTTTGAGATTTTAAAAAGCACTGTTACCAATAATCAGCACATTTTCCCCATGGAAACGTACAAACACTGATGTTTCTACATCGTGACACTGTGTTGCACATAGTGGAGGTAAATAGCTGGTTCATGGATTTCACTGAAATAGAGCTTTTCTGCTGCCTGAGAAGCACCTAAAGTGCTTTACACTGTTAATCACATTCACCCATTCACACACACACATTCACACACTAATGGAGACAGCTGCCATGCAAGGCGCTCAGCGCATCCATAGGGGGAAGTTTGGGGTTCGGTGCCTTGCTCAAGAACACTGGACAGGGGGGGAGATAGGGAATTAAACCTACAGTTTTCGGCGTTGATGCCGCTTCCATGTCAACGGGCATTGTTTTCAAAACGCTGCGGCATAATGAAAATGCAAAGATGCGTTTTCACTTCAAATGTTTTGTAAATGAGGCCTGAATCAAGACTTTCCACTGCACGCTGTTTCACTTGTATGGAGCAAGAATTCATGTGCCAGAGCCCGGAAATATCAGACATGTCATGGAGAGGAAAATTAAACAACAGACAGGAACGCGGCCATTTTCTGATTCACAAACATAGATTCTGTGAAAATGCCTCGGCTGAACACCTCAGAGGTCAAATGTTCAGATGTCAAGAAGGACTGATTCATTTACAGCTCCGACCAATCAGAAGTCAGCCTCCTGCCACTGAACCTGGATTCGGCTCCTCAGACGACCAACCATCACATGATGGTGTGAAGCTAATAAAAAAGCAAGACATTTGACCCACAGCCTACCTCTTTAGCTGTGGGGGCGGGGCCGTCGTCTCTACTTATTCGGGGCCACGCCCTGGTGGTGGACACGCCCACGGCGCTTTGTTTAGAAGTCCTCAGAACCGATCATTGGCTCAGTCCATCAATTCTCCTGCGGAGAGAGAGAGAGACGCAGAGGATGAGCACTGTGGTGAAGAAGACGATGAGGAGAGCAGGGCGGCGGTGAAACGGTGCCATCGCATCACGTCACCGCTGTATCGATGACACGGTGACAGCGGTCAGAGAAGGTTCCGGGCTGTCAGGTGATCAATCAGTGTCAGACTCCAGCCTTTCACCTCAGATCCTCACAGCTCAGCTTTCTATAACAAACCAATCCAGGATTTTAAGGAAAAATTGAAAAGTCAGAAAGACCGAATGGAAACAAACATTTTTGAAAAGTTACAAGTTACTTACTTCAAAAGTATTAGATGTACTTTTCTAGTCAGTCTGAAATAATGTGCCTAGTTAGTGTCTGGAAGATGTTCTATGATCTGGATGTTAGTGGATGGAGATGCTCTATAATCTGGATGTTAGAGGATGAAGATGCTCTATAATCTGGATGTTAGAGGAGGAAGGTGCTCTATAATCTGGATGTTAGAGGAGGAAGATGCTCTATAATCTGGATGTTAGTGGATATAGATGCTCTATAATATGGATGTTAGAGGAGGGAGATGCTCTATGATCTGGATGTTAGTGGATGGAGATGCTCTATAATCTGGATGTTAGAGGAGGACAATGCTCTATAATCTGGATCATTCGTGGAGGGAGATGCTCTATAATCTGGTTGTTAGTGGAGGGAGATGCTCTATAATCTGGATGTTAGAGGAGGAAGATGCCCTATAATCTGGTTGTTAGTGGATGGAGATGCTCTATAATCTGGATGTTAGAGGAGGAAGATGCTATCTAATCTAATCCATCACTGAGCACAGTGACCAAGATGGTGAGAAACATTTACCTTTTTAAAGTTGCAATAAATTCTGAAGTTTCATTTACAAACATGTTCCTGGCTGAAGAGTTAACATTACAGTGAAACTTTGTTTTAACTCATTTTCAGTATTGGACAGGGATTCTAATGGTAAGTATCATTTGGTGAGTAGTGAAATCATTCTTCTACACAACACACAGGGAGTCTGAGTCCCCACAGCTCAGGGAGAACATGCAACCAATCCGAGTCTCAGCCCGTCTTCAGGAAAACTGTCCTCATAACCGCATGTTGTCGTTCTAAAATGCTTCAAAGCCACAATTACCACCAGATGGCTCTCGGTGGAGTTATTTTTTTCTCCATAATGCATGAATTGGAATATACAGACAGCTGGGTGCAGTCGGAAAAAACACAAACACATAGTTAGGACGCTTTGTAATTTACAGATGGACGTTCACTTCTGTTTATCTGCTGAGCGGAGCAGAAGGAAGAAATCTCTCTCTGAGTTTTCAGCCTAATAGAAAAGATGTTGGGAGGAGATCAGTGCTGATGGAACTTATTGTCTTCGTTATTTAATAAAATGTGAGGAAGATTCTGTGTCACGGTGAAAGGATGAAAGCAGCGAGGCCTCCCAGCACCGGACTCGAACCGTGGACTACTCTGACGTGGAATAAGAGTCCTGACCACTGTTTGTTACAGCAGGTAGATAGAAAGGAAACAAAGGGAAAGTACCGTATAAATTCTCCTGGGACTTGGTAGTCTAAAGTTGACAGTCACTATAAGAACAGTCCAACTTGGTCGTCTGTCCACTAGAATGTCCGCGGATCCCGCTTTGGAGACCTTTGTGCGCGTTGTCTCTCACCATCCTAAGCGGAATAAAGTGTTGTGAACAAAAAGTGTCTCTTCCTGCTGAGAGTCTCTCGTGGCGACGCAGCTCCTCAAATCAAACACTTCTTAAAGAGCATCCTGCAGGGATTCTCATCCTCGCACCGTTCCTACACAATGTTTCTTCAAAAAGATTGTTTGAAAAGTGATAGCCTCATTTTTTGGTGTTTTATTACACTTGGAGGCAGAAGTGCCAAATGAAAAGAAGCATTGTGTGCTTTGTGACATAATTATGAGGCTGCAATCCTTCAAGTATTAACACTTTGAATCACATTAGGATCCGTATTTCCTAAGCTAAGTATCAGGGCTGAGCGGTGTTTTGTTTTTTAAATGGTGACAAATTTGATGAAAAAACAGCTGTTGACGTAGTTATAGTGCATTTCCTCAAACGTATATTTGCTCTTTTATTGGTCTCAACATCAATTTCCTGCCATTTCCCGACTGTAAGTGATGGTTAAAGTGTGAGAGGCTTTAAATCCAGCAGCAGACTGTCACCGGATCCCCCCTCTGCCAACCCGCAGTAAATCCCCGTTGACAGTCCAATATTCAGGTAAAAAGTTGACCTTGTCTGATGCTTGTCAGGACTCGACATGACTGTTAGTGCTGATGGAAAACACGGAGGAGGAAACAGAGCCCGGCCCCAAACCTTTGGGAAGGAACAGATGGTGTGAAGCCGCTGTCACTCACCGTGACACCAAAACTCTCCATCTCTCCGATCTTTCACTCACATCTGTCCTCGCTCAGTCCTCCAGAGGACCGGCGGCCGGACAGGAATACTAAAAGTCTTCATAGGTTGGCTTTTCTGTTGCTGTTAATATTTCGCATGAATGTTGTGACTGTTATCAAACTGCACCTCTGGTTAGCACTATTCTATTCTATTCTATTCTATTCTATTCTATTCTATTCTACTCTACTATCCAGTGGCTGTAGCTGCCATGCAAGGCGCTCTATCCATCCAATAGCAGCGGTTTGGAGTTCAGAGTTTTGCCCAAGGACACTTCTACAGATGGGGAATCGAACCTGCAACCTTCCAGTTGAATGACCACTCAACCAACTGAGCCACAGCCACTGTGCTTGTTAGCAGTTAGCATGGTGCTCCACTAGCCATTAGCGTCCCCCTGCAAACGTCACAGGTCAAACATTAAAGGTCCCATATTATACATTTTGTTTTTTTTTGTTTAGTTTTTTTTTTAAGAAATTTCACATAGGTGTCCGAGGTCCAACAACATTTTCAAATGTATTTTCCCAAATCCAGCCTTGGTCCTGAATTCCAGTCGAAAGGTCCCTCGAGTGAGCTCTACCGAGAACACGCTATGCTAATGAACTGTGTTTGTTTTCCGGCAGCATTTGCGAGGAGAAAAGAATGGCGCCCGCTGGGAGGGTCAAAGGGAGTATCCATTATCAGAGGGAGAGGTTCTTTCCCCACATGATGTCATCAAGTGGAAATCTCTGAATGTCCTGTATGAGCACACATTCACTGAAAAGTGGAGCCAGTGAGGGAGATGACAGATTATCTTCACTTCTGGAGCCTCATACACAGACGATGGGGACACAGATTACTGTTAGAAAACCATTATACAGTCGATTTTGCATAATGTGGGACCTTTAAACATGAAGAAGTGTTTTATCATTTGATGACAACAATGCCACCTTGGATGATGAAGCCCTTGAAGATTTATCTTCCTCTACCGAGTATGGCACTGTGCAGGCAAGAATCGGTGAAGTAAGATCTACTTTTCTTTTGCCTAAACCAATATGGTTTTAGCTCCTCTTAGACTCTCTGCAGACTTTTTAATCCACAAACAAGTAAATGCAGTTGCTGATGTGAGGAGAGAAGCTTTCAATTTGGGATATGATCTGAGTCTCTCTTTGTTTTTAGCCCGCCCATCTTCACTTTGGCCCACTTTCTCAACAGTTATGAAAAGATCCACTGAGACTGAAGTGGAAAAACTTAAATAGGCGACTGCAGGAAATTGTGTATTTTCTAAGCACATTTTCTGGAAGGAAAGTGTCAGTACGAATCATGCAGGCAGTCCTCTGGACACCTTGGCTCATATCGGCTCGCCTCCTTCATCGTCTGTCCTGTTTTCTCTGACTGTCCTCTCAGGACTCTGCAGTTGGCAGAGAAACCCTCCTTCAAATTCATCATAACAGTAAAAGTGTAGCCTTTACATTGCAGTGTGTGTCCTGTTTCCTTTGGGTGCAAACAAGCTCCAGCATTACATAACTTCAGGAGAAAGTGTTTCGTTAATTGCCAAAACCTCACAGGGGGAGAACAAACAGGTCTTTACTGTCTCTGCATTGCTCGCCGCTCTTTAATCGTGGAGAAATGAAAGCAATCAGTATTCCAGAAGGAGACTGAGGGTGGCTGAGTGAGTGTGCAGAGACCAGAAGAGCAAATTACAACATACAGGCCAACTAACCACAATAATCAGCACATATTGACACCATCAAACTGTGTTTGTTGAATTCAATAAGTGCTGATTGCCGTCTTTTCCGATCATGTGTGTTATTATGGTGTTTCAGTGCATTTCGATATCCTGCTGGTGTTAAAGCAGTGAACAAAGGAGGAGAAGCACTCAGCAACAATCAGAATGATGTCCGAGGACTGAAAGGAAACAACTGGTGAAATCAGTGGTTTACTGGAGAGATGATTGTATGGAACTTAGGACATGGAGTAAACATTTCTTTAACCAGATTTATTTTTATTTTTCAACTGACCCAAACCAGCTGGACATGGCAGAACTATTATCACACTTTGTAAAGTTAAAATTAACTTTCTAATGGTTTCCCAACCTTCCCCATACCTGGGAATGACGCCCCAGGAGTGAAGAAAATCTGTCATTTTTTGTTTTATCAATTAATCAGAAATCAAACCCTATATAGTGTCATCGGGGGGGTTTAGCCAATCACAACCAAAGTAGGCCCTCCCTTTGACCCTCCCACAATTAAGCTCTGGCACATGACACCACCAGAGGAAGTACTTCCTCCTTTTCCCAAGATGGGCATGTGTGGGCGGAGCCAGTCCAGTTCACACAGACACAACTGATTCTGAATGTAGTTCCTATGATCCAATATTCTAATGGAGGAAAATCAAGGAAAAGCTGGATTTGGGGCAATAAACTTGAATACGTTTTTGGATCAATGAGAATATTTGAAAATTTTGGAAAAAATGGATGATATGACTCCTTTAAAGCTTGTCTTAAACTCCCAGCACAGAACCTCAATTTGGCACTGCCTTCAGTTGGGATCTTTAAACTCAACCTGACCCGGACTCTTTATAGGCAGACAGACTCTTTCAATGACATTTAGAATCTTTGATCCAGATGAGGACTCTTGACTTTTTGCTCCAAATTGATTCTTAAAACCAGAACCGACTCTTTAACCCTGTAAAGACCTGTGATTGTGGGGTCGACTGAAAGCTTTGCTCTGGGCGGCAATGGCTCAGTTGATAGAGCTGGAGAGTTGCAGGTTCAACCCCCCATCTGTCCATATGTTGAAGTGTCGTTGAGCAAGACACTGAACACTGAAAATGCTTCTGGATGGACTGAGGTCTTCCACTGGTGTGTGAATGTGACTAACATTGTAAAGCACAGCGGACAAAGCACAATAGAGGAACTCCATTTACCATTTGCATCTGACAAGAAGCAATGCACCTTTCATGCAAAGCCCATCAGATTAAACCAGAAACCTTCAGGTCAAAGAAGAGATCACCCCTTTTCTTTCATCGGCTGCTGGTGCCATGTGAGTGGGCGTTGTCACGCTCCAGTCGGGTGTTGGCTGTTGATGGTTTGGACCAAACCATTAGGGTGGGAGGGGCTACAGGGATATAGTGAGTTTTTCTACAAGCGCTGGTCTTGGCCTAAGTTACTGGCCATTGTTAGGGTCTGAGTTTAAACTTTTTTGAGTAGTCATCGCAACAGCCTGAATTCTTTCCGTAGCCTCTGGGGAGCGCTGTAAACAAAAACTCTCCTGCCTCGCCGTGTGCTTCGGACAACAAACAACAATGAAGATCTTGCTTGTGACGATACTAAATAAACTGTGGTTGATATGTTTGTTGAAGCCACCATGAAGCTCTGCAGAAAGCCTGATAACGAGCCACTGGGGTGAACGCTGAGGGTTGAAGCAGGGACACATCAGATCCCTGCAGGACCTGGAGTTTCCACCTCTGTGTGAACAGTGCAGCCACTCAGCGATGCTCTCTAATCTCTAATTCATCAGCCCCAATCTGAATTCTATCCAAACAATAAGTGACTGTGGCAGGACTTCTGACTCTGGCAGGAAGCCACATATCAAATATTTAAAGGCAGGAGTTGTTTCATACAAACTGTGGCTCCATGCTGCACAGGAGTCCTTAGTGCACGCCGCGTTCGGCACAGGTGGCCAGTTTTTTATTTATTTTATTTTTCTGTGAAGGGCAATAAGAAGAAACTGCTTTTTGGTCTGACTTTCAACTTTCTATCATGGCTGAGATCACAAACATCAGAACAAATCAAATTCGTACAAACTCAGCTTTGCAGCTGTTGTGGATGTTTTCGAACAACATTCAGGTTTAAATGTGAACAAGGAGCGAAAAAGACACTGAGAAATTTTGTGACATTTCATAAACTCACAGCACTGATGTGATTCAGCCCAGTTCTGCTTCTGGATCTTATGTTAAAAATCCTGCAGACAGTTGTTTGAGCTCAGCATTTCAGTCTTTTAATCGGTATTTTCTCTCACCTGAGAAATCAAAAAACCATCCTGCAATATGACTCATCTTCATACACAAGAGGATGAGCTTATCTGGCAATACATTACCTTAACGTCTTGATATCAGGATCACATGAAGACAGAGGAAACTGAGACAGGCTGAGTAACGGTCAATTGAATATAAAAATAATCTTTGTCCCTTGCCAGGATGTTCAATAGCCGTTACAATCTTCCTAATCTGACGAAAAAGTGTTCCATCAAACTCGGCAACATGTTCAATGACGAGGTAAAGGGCTGATAATGTAATGACTTTTATCTCTCCTGGTGGAAAGATTAGTGAGACTCAAATAGCCCCAATTGAAACCTGACAACTTCAAAATGGATGTTAATAACGTCTCTCAGGTTAACAGCACAACAAAGCATCCTTAGAAAAAAAAGAAACTTCTGGAACCCCCTCTTTTATGAGCCCTATCACTTGTTTTTTTTTTTTTTTTCACAAATGGCTTCAAATCACTCCAAGGTCAAACATATAACAATTGAAGTTGGCAGCTGAACAGTGTGAATGTTTCCCGTCATCATATCCTGAAGGAAATAAAATCAGGTTGAAGTGGTAACACGGGAAACACCTTTTTTTTTTACACCATTCTACTTGAAACATGTTGCCTCAACCTGGCAACCTGTCATCATGAAGTTGAATGTGTCTGACAGCTTCAACTTGACTCAAGTGGTGTAGATGGATGGATGGATGGATAAAAGGAACAGAAGATCGATGGATAGAATAGACAATGGGTAGATAGATGGATTGATGGATTAATGGATGGAGGCTTGGATGGATGGATGGATGGATGGATGGATGGCTGGATGAAAGGATGGATGGTTGGATAGATGATAGAGGGATGGAATAGATAGATGAATGGTATGGATGGATGGATGGATGGATGGATGGATGGATGGATGGATGGATGGATGGACATACAGTACATCCGTATCAGCGGACATCCATACAGTTTATCGTCCCCCCATGTCCTTATGTTAGTGTCAAGCCCTCCTAACTAGAGACTTGACCAAGACCAGAGCATTCCAGGACCAAGTCAAGACCAAGACCTTGAAAAAGGCCTGGAAGACCAGTCTGGAGTTCTACAACGCTCCCTCAAGTATTTGCATAGTGCTGCTGTATTCATATTTAACTCTCTCTGCCATGACCTGGATACCAGCCTTCTGAATATCGACTCCACACAGAAACTAAACCTTGACTGATAACGTGCAGTAAATCATGCAATAAATTCAGAGCACCGTGGAAAATCTACCGCAGACTCAAATGTAGGGAAAGCAGCACACTTCTGCCTCTGCTACCTTTCATCACTCCATGACGGTTTCTTGAAGGTTTGCGAAGAAAAACCATCCATGAAGTCAGAGAGCCCAGTGAACATGTGCCCCCCCCCCCCCCCCCCCCCCCCCCCCGAGCGCTGAGGAGAAGTTCTCTGCAGAAACGCAGAGTTGGCACATTCCTGCAAAGAAGTGGAGCTTATTACCATAAGTCTCAGGAGGATGAGTGAAGTCATGTGACCACAGCTAATAGCGGAGCGACCTGGTGTGTGAGCGGTCCAGGAACGTCCCTGAGTTTGTTGTTTTTCTGAAGATAGAACTTTACCGACACTCTGCCGTACATCAGAATCCACTCCACACCGACAACCGCTGCTTGAAACCTGCGCCACGTCACAGCCGTCTACCGCAGAGACAAAACTACAAAACCATCCAACCTGCAGCGGGACCGTCTGACACCTGAGAACCATGTACCGACTCCAAACGACCGTCGGTGGAGGAGAACAAGACAAATCTCTCCGTCCACCATCATTTATGAACGTTACAATTTAAACATAAACTTGTTGGCTATTGGATTCAATAATCCTTTTATACTGACGACCATAAAAGTAAAGATGATACACTTCATTTAATGCGCTTCAGCATCGAGTTTTTCTCATTTAGCCAAAGCATCACCTGACCAACATTTAATCTCTCACTATAACCTTTTCACGAGATTACTGGATTAACGTTGCTCCAAACTGGCAACGCTGTCAGAGCGCAGCGTGCCTCAAACATAATTTCTCTGAAACGACCCGGTCCACTTACCTTCCCGGGATGAAGAAAGCAGAGGAGCACGAAGCCGACTCCTGCTCACCTTCAACATACAAGACCCCTTGCTTCAAAGGCTTGAAATACACTCCAACTTGGCAACTTTACCAAATCCAGCCAGAGCGCTTTTTGTTGCATTTTTACTTTCCTGGAAAATTCTTTCCTCCACTTCAAATCACTCCAACATGGCAACTCTCCCCTGCTCATAAAACTCCCCACAACCTGGCAACCGCAGCAGGTAGGAATTCTGTCCTCATTTCGTTTTTTTTTATTTTTTTATTTTATTTTATATAAGCTACATACTTTAGAAAGCTGCAGTCCAACACACCTTCACACAGAACCTACACACATTCCACAGCAGGAAAAAAAAGAAGAAGGTCTTTTCATCGGAACGGTCATAGCACAAGTACACACATTGAACAATCGAACG
>NC_137627.1:24588603-24823603 GCF_963383615.2 Lipophrys pholis | reverse complement strand
TCATTGGGTTACCGTTTATTACCGTCAGATTGATCCGACTGTCTGTCATTTTCAGTCCACAGAGACTCTGAGACCTGGACCGGATCCATATCTGCTTTGTTTTCCACTAAGGACGCGTTGAAGGAAACAACCGAGAATATCTGAACCAGGTGGATCTGCTGAACCAGGTTATGATCCAGAACTTCTTTCAGGTCGAAACTATTACAGTTACAACTTTAAGGCCTTGTTTACGCGATGTTTCAAGTGAAAATTTATCATTTTTGAAATTTTATTTCAGAAAAGTTTCACAATTACACATTTGGAAAAATGTCAGTTTCCGTGACAACAGCGGAAACGCTGATAACGATGCAGTTAGCATTCCAGCCCACGAGTTGGCGCTGTTGGTTGTTTTCATAAGGAAGCCACAAGCACACACATGCAACCGAGATCAATCCGCTTCAAACATTAACAACGGGAGAACGCGGATATTCTAGAGGACAAACTACCAAGTTGGATTGTTATTACGGTGACTGTCAAAATAAAACTACCAAGTCCATGAGAATATGGACTGGCCCCAGCTTTTCCAGAAAGTGTTGTTTTTGTCCTTTTCCCCAATGAATTCAGAGCGTTTTCAAAAAGTTCCACCATGGGAGCTGTTTTAAAGAAGTTCCATTTTCAGCAGCTCTGAGTACCGTTATTGTCTGGAAAACACAGCAAAAGTTTTGTGTTTTTTACATGAAATGGTTGGCATGTAAATGGCCTCTAAGTGAAGTTACAGATCAACCAGCATTTGTTTGGATGAAAAAGGAAAGCCAGAGTCCAGCTGAAGAAACCTCCAGAGGCATGTGGACAACATGTGGACAACATGTGGACAACATGTGGACAACATGTGGACAACATGTGGACAACATGCAAACTTCACAGTGGAAAGACCAAACACTCCACAGCACCAACCTCATATCCCGCTTTCCATTTGCTGTTGAAGAATCAAACACGGAATGGTTTCATCACACAGACGAGACGAGTCCTCTTCTAAATGTTTGAGCGAAACGGCAATCACTTTGTCTGTCAACAAGCGCAGTTTATTCGTCTCAGGCAGGAAGTGATAGCACGCCAACAGCTGCCTTTTTCTGTCCCTCGTCGATTGTGGAAGAAATGATGCGTTTCTCCCCTGTGATTACACTCGGTGCGACTCCAGAGCAAAACAATGTTTCCGGCCAGCAATTACACCTGACATCTCAATTTAGATGACAAAAAAATGGCCGCCGTGTGGAGAAAACCCGCGCACACGCAATCAGTCGGCTCTGTCATGACATTTATTTTAACCTCTCGGTTCATTCATGAAAAGTTCCGCCTTCAGTAAGTTTTGAGAGAGAGAGAGAGAGAAAGAGAGAGAGAGAGAGAGAGAAAGAGAGAGAGAGAGAGAGCTTCTGTCACCAGGCTGTCTGGCAACTGATCACTAATGTTTTGGTTTGTATCACACACACACACACACACACACACACACACACACACACACACACACACACACACACACACACACACACACACACACACACACACACACACACACACACACACACACACACACACACACTCACACACACGGCACATTGTGAAGTCAAACATCGCCTCTGTTGTATTCACGACTGCATTTTCCACTTTGACCGAGCATCACTGTGTCATGAGTGTTGATTCTAAACGTATCAGAAAAACCATAACTTAATGTGTCTGCACAGAAAAACTATTACATAAACACTCAAATTCAGAGCTACAGGACATTTAGGCTCGGTTTATACTATTTTTTTTTGTGCTAATTTTAGACTGATTTCTAAACTACCTTTCCTCTCAAACATACTAGAAACTGTAGTCCACGTTCAGCTGATGGCTTTTCACAACGCTGTGGAGCAGAACATTTTAATCTGGAGTTTGGAGCAGTTGGTGGGCATCAGGGGCACATTACCGGGGTGGTTCATGTCCTACTTGGCAGACCAAACCTTTTGTGTCAGCCTTGGTGACGCTGATTCTTCCTCTGTGTCTCTCTTGGCTCCCACAAGGCTCAGTGTTAGGTTTTTCTCTTTGTACCTGCTCCCATGTGGCTCCATTCTTCGTAAGCACAGGATTCCATTCCACTGCTATGCAGATGACTGACAGATTTACGTGCCACTCACGAAGAAGACCCATGTTCAATTAATTCTTACCCCAGTGCCTTGATAAGCTAAAGGCCTGGATGGCACTGACGTTTTTCATTTTGACTGAACACAAAAACAGAAGTGGTTTTTGGGGACACCACTGGGACCCACCTGGTAGATCTGGGCTGCTTGGTCCAGTTCTCAAAGCCTGTCAGTGCTAATTTTGGGGTGAAAATGGATCTGCACCTAAAAATTGACACCCAGATCAGGGCTGTTGTAAAGTTCAGTTTCTACCACCTGAGGCAGCTCGCCAAAATAAAGCCTCTGTTCTCAAGGTGACATCTTGAAAGAGCAGTCCATGCCTTCATTAGCCGCTCTATATGTCGTGGTTCCATCGCTCGCCTGCAGATGGTCCAGAATGCCGTTGCTCATCTTTTAACTTAACACGTAAATATAAGCACTCCGCCCCAGTTTTAAAATTCTTTTTTTTTTGCTTTTAAATCTGTCAACAGCCTTGCCCTACCCGACCTCTCTGAGCTGCTTCAGACTTCCCCGCCTGTTCACCTTGGTCTTCAGCACCACGTGAGCTGGTGGCATTTTATTGTGTATGGTTTCACTATTTAATGTCTTCTATACTGCCCATGTTTTATCTTTTATTTGTCTGTTGTGTTCAGTTTGATTTGTATTATCTGTATTTTTTCTCTATTTCAGAATGAGTGAATTCTGCACTGTGCAATTTTTTTCACCCAATTTCTTTGACTGTGAAGCACGTTGGTACGCCGCAGATCATTTAAAGCGATATATAAATAAAGTTGCTCGCTTGTTTGCTTACACAACCGCATGAAGTGAAAACGCATCGTCTTTGAGTTTTTGTTTCAGGGAAACTTTCAGACTGATTCAAAACTGATGGTGATCAAATCGATAGTAAATAAAGAAAGAATAATAAAAACAATAAAGCTACACTGAAGTCCGCCGGCTAGCTCAGTTGGTAGAGCATGAGACTCACAATCTCAGGGGTAGTGGGTTCGTGTCCCACGCCGGGCGCCACCTTCCCGTGGGCTCACCACCTGCAGGAAGGTTCTTAAATGGTGCGATGTGATCTGGGTCACAGTGCTCAGACTGTCACCCCCGTGACCCGGAAACGGATAAGCGGAAGAAAATGAATGAATGAATGAATGAAGCTACACTGAAGATGTGATGTTTGAGAGTCATTGGAAGAGGAACTAGTCAGAGTGAGAACCTGGGCTCCTGACCAGCGGTGATCAGCGGTGATCAGCGGTGATCAGCGGAGAAGGTTGTGGTTCATCCAGAGAGTCAGTCTGTCAATGATGCGTTCAGTCGTTCACCCATCAGCAGGTCAGCAGAGGTCAGGAAGCTCGTCATCATGGCGCTCGATACTTCACTAAGATAGAGGGTATGTTCAGTCATCTATCAGTCACACACACACACACACACACACACACACACACACACACACACACACACACACACACACACACACACATACCCACACACACACAGATGGACCTGTTTACCTTGATTTACTCTCCTCAGTGTTAATCAGATGGAGATGACAGGGGAAGAACATGAGAGCATCACGGAGGGGGAGGCAGACGGCGAGAAGGAGGAGAGGGAGAAGGAGAGAGGAAGTGGCGGATGGCGTGATGGAGGTAGCGGGCTGCTGGTTGGATAACGATGTGACGAGTGGTTGTGTAGTGTTCTTACTGCCGGCTGAGAGCCAGTTAGTCGAGGTGGAAACACTTGTGCTCATAACTGTGAAGGACTCCCATTTATAGTCAAGAGGAGCTCTCGCTCTGTCTCTCTCTCTCTGTCTCTCTCTCTGTCAACTCCACCTTGCTGCAAGACGGGAATTATCAGTGAATGTCTAGTTTCAGCGTCAGTAGCACTTTAAGTCATAAACCGAGTCCTCGTTTACGCAACATTTCAGGTGAGAATGCAACATTTCGGTATGTTCGAATTAGAAAAGGTTTCTGAAAACTTTGCCACGTAAAAGCGAAACTTTTTCACGGAAACATTTTCAAAACGATGTCTGTGTCCCCGGAAAAGGCAGAAACACTGAAAACGACATACTATTACCATGCAGTGTAGCAAGTTGGTGCTGTTTGTTTTTGTAATGAAACCACACACACACACATGCAGCAGAGAACCATCGGCTCTAAACATCAACAACAGGAGAACACGGACATTCTAGTGGACAGACCACCAAGTTGGATTGTTATTACAATGACTGTCAAAATAAAACTACCAAGTTCCAGGGGAAAATGGACTGGGAGTCATGACACCACGGAGGAAACATTGTTCTTATTGTCCAGCTACTGAGCATGTGCACAACAATTAGTCACTATGGCCATGATGACCAGAACCAGAACCATTTGAGAAAAGTTGGGTTTTGCTCCGTTTCCACAGAGAGAGTGTTTTAAAAAATTGCCACCTTGGAAAGTTGTTTTCAGAAGCCCTGAGCATCTACAAAACACAACATAAGTTGTTCCTTTTCACAAGAAAATGTTGTAAACGGGGCCTAAGCCCTGTGTTTTGCTTCTTCTGAAAGCTAAAGATCAACTTGTTTCACAAACAAGCAACCAGTGGATGAATGAAGACAGACATGAAGACGTGTCCTCACCACAGATCCAAATGGATCTGGTTTTTCCACAGAACAGAAGCTAATTCTGGTCCGTGTCATCGACCTCAGACGTTTTGGTTTTTCAAGCTGATGGAATCGCACCGCTCTCACAGTGCGACTGTAGTGAAAACCAGCAGCGGGTCTTGTTGGCGCATTTCGTAGAAGCGGTGACCCCCTCTCTGTGAACGGCCGCGCCGACCGTTTAGCATGAAGCAAAAGTGAAACATTATTGATCAGACAAAGTGCTTCAAAAAACTTGGTTTCCGCGACACTCAATTAGTTGAAAAAGGAGATTTTTTGTACCCGGCCGGAAGCGAAGGGATCTGTAACGATCTATAAACCCTGAAGGTTGTGGACACTGAAACCACAAAGCTTTTCAAATCTACATTTCTGGTTCAACGTTTCACAAACGTTTTCTTTTGTCTTGCAGAAATATAAATCTACATCCCATTATTGCTTCATGAGAGCTTCTTGCCATTACTTTAGCGTTTCGCTGCTTCCTTCCTCCTCCTCTCTTCCTCCTCCTCTCTTCCTGTTCACTTTCTTTGATCCCATTTAACACATTTTGGACATTTCGCACCACGACAGACTCGCCCGTTTCCTGAAAAGGCGTAATTGCTGGATTTCTCTGCTTTTGGGAGGATTTGTTGCTGATCTAAACTGAATTGAAGACAGATCATTTCACCACACACAGCACATTCCCCAAATGCTTAAAAAAAAAAAAAGAAAAAAAAAAAAAAAAGAAAACAGGACACAAGCTTATCAATTAAAGCAGATCCGATCAGATTAAAGCTAATTACGTTCTGTCGCGAGGAAGCAGAAACCTGTCATCACATGGTGGGGAAAACAAGTCTTTAAACCACTCATTTCATCATTGCCTCTTTCATTTAAGCTTTAATTAGTTTCCAGTTATTTAAACGAGGAGCAGAAAACACACACACGTCGGTGAAACGGAGGCGGGCTCCCGTAAAAACCGCGACACCCCCGATGTAAAGGCGTTAACGAAGACATTACAAAGAGGAGATTGGTCGTTATGGGAGAAAATGAGGTAAACAAGTTTTACGAGAGGGGGTAAAAGGTGAATAAAAGAAAAACTTCTGCAAAAGTGAAGTAGCAGAGACAGTGAGAGCAAGGAAACGATGTCAGGCCTCGTGCCTTCACTCGTATCCACGGCAAACAAAGCAGCAGATAAGATCACGTCTCATTTTCCCCAAATCTGACTCCAAATCTCTTCTTTCACAAAGTGCTACTCTTATCTTAAAAGAGAAAAGGGTCAATAAGAGATTATTAGAGGGCCACGAGAAGCTGCTAAAGCTTTATTAAACTACAGCTAATAGCCGTTGTCTGGATCGGCCGGCTGACGATGGAAACTCACAGACTCTAAAGTCCAAATGAAAGACGGGAGCAAAGTGCACATGCAGAGATAAAAGAAAGAGTGAGAAGTCCTCAGTGAGCGCTTCAGTCATCACTAATTTATTTGGTTGATGATTTCCTCAATGTTTAAAAACAAAACAAAACAAGGCATTAAAGCAGAAGTGCAGACGGGCAAACAAGTGTGAACGTTTTGTAGAGTAATCGTGTTAACAGCCCTTTTTGTCGCAGAGATGAAAAGAAAACTCACGTCCAACATTGTTTTAAAACAAAGCGCATGCAAAACAAAGAAGAAATACACCGCTTAAGGTGTCAGCTGCTTAATAAAAAAGCCCCAAGTGGCATATTGTGTTCACTTATGTTAACGCTTCATAGCAAAAGGATGAAAGCTTCAAAAAGTCGAAGTGAAAAAGCATATTTTTTGTGTTTTCATGGCAAGAAAGAGTTTTGCGATTACAAGGCAAAGTTTTCAAAACAATATCCGTTTCCACGGCAGAAAAGGATGTGGTTCGCATGCCGGGCCACTAGAGGGCACCATTCAGCAGGCAGCAATCCACTCTCAACATTAACAATGAAAAGAACACGGAGACATTCTAGTGGACTAAGTTGGCATGTGCACAACTACTAGTTACTACGGCCGTGGTGAATATACATAATAGCAGTGTTTCAGAAAAGTTGCGTTTCCAGTATCTCAGTGCGCCGTTGTCCTGGAAACACTACAAAAGGCTTTGCGTTTTCACTTATAATCATTGTGGTGTAAACCGCGCCTCAGTCACTTCCTCACCTCCAACATGAGAGTCCATCAGGATTAAAATGATCTTTTCTATCCAGCTGGACTTCAAGCTTCAGTAGATCCAGTCTGAGAGTGGACAGACCCCTGCAGCTCCTCCTACATCTGACCCTCTGCTGAAGAACATCTCATCGTCCACCAGCAGTGAGGAGTAAATCTTTCATTTACCTTTATATACTGATTGCATGTCTCTGTCTCTGTGAGTGAAGTACACCAGTCACATGTGGCCATTTGGTTCTAAACCAGAGACTTCACCCTGCGGATCTGCAGCCACATGTGGCTCTTTGGCCCTAGATTTGACATAAACTAACATTATATGTTATTTTAAATTTATTTACACACCAGAGTCATTTTAAAAATGGATTTCATTTCTTGGAGAAAAAATACACATAAACTATGACAAATGCCCCCCCCCCCCCCCCCAAAACAAAACAACAACAAAAAATAAAACAAAAGCTAAAATGTTTAAAATGTCCTTCCTTCCTTCCTTCCTTCCTTCCTTCCTGTGGCTCTAATGCTATAAACATATTCATATTAAACATTATTTCTTAAATTTTTTACCTGGTTTGATATTCAACTTTCTTTCTATTTATTCTGTGAGGAGCAACACTTAAACACATTTTCCTCTGGGATTAATATTCTATTCTATTCTGTTCTATTCTATTCTATTCTATTCTATTCTATTCTATTCTATTCTATTCCATTGAGTCAAAATTGTCACAAAAAATGCTGGAAAAGAAGGATTAAATCTCTAAAATCAGGTACAGAAAAGCTGAAAATGTAATAAAATGTTTAAAAACTAAGTGAAACTTCATAAAGCAAAACAAGATACGGTTTTTGTTTAAAAACTAGTGTATAAATGACATTGCAGAAGCAGTGTTCGCCTAATTTTAAAGGTCAAAGTTGTTTTGTGGCTCCAGGTAAATTTGATTTGGTGGAAAAAAACAAAAAACAAATATTTTGGTCATAAAAGTTACAGACATCAGGTCAAGGTTTTTAATAGTGTTGTGCCGATACCGACACCAGTATCGGGAGGGGGGGGCCGATACCACACTAAAAGCTGGTATGGTAGGTACGAACTGTTAACTTGCTGATACGCAGCGCCGTGTGTTTTTCTCTCTCCCGACTCTCACTCACTGCTGCCCTGACTCCTGATCCATGTATGGTGATGTAGTCAGTGCATGCCAAGGAAAGCCTCGTATCTATATTATTTGTTATTTTAATTTAAATGTAACTGCGGTTGCACTACTGTTTTACATGTATTTACCGGTACATGGATATTAAACAATTTTTGGGCATTTGTGAGCAAAAACTCAGGTTTAAGAAAAGTTTATTCTTTTTTCAGTTCCACCCATACCAGGTAGGAAATAAAAAAGTTGTCCAACATTTACTGTGTTGGTGTTTTTTTCCTGTTTCACAAAGGTTTAAGCCAGGGGTCGGCAACCCGCGGCTCCGGAGTCGCATGCGGCTCTTTCATCCTTATACTGAGTGGCTTGGGAAAATAAATTACAAAAAAAAAAAAAAAACTAAGTATTTAATTGAAGTGTATTTTATTTGTGTTAGTTCTTTAATATTTTAGTTCTAAATTGGAAGATTATTGTGATCTTGACATATTAGAATAAATATATTTTATTGTTTTTCGTCGCTCAAAATAAACGTCATACTCGCGAAAGCCGGTATACCCGCCAAAACGCCGTCCATTTGTCGCGACTTTCAACCCCAGCAAGGCCAAGTATGGAGAAATGTAAGAAAAGAAAAATATGTGAAGAAAATAGAACATTCAATGATGCCTGGGCAGATTCATTTGCATTTACCTCTACTGAGAGTGGCCTACCAGTATGCCTAATTTGTGGAGAAAAACTGTCTAACAATAAACGGTCAAATGTCGCAAGACATTTCAACAATACACACAGAGCCTTTGCTGAAAAATATCCAGAGGGAGAAGAGAGAAAAAAAGCTGTTTCGGAACTGATGCGGAAGGCTGATCTGACGAAAAATCACTTCAAGAAGTGGGTGAAGTCTGCAAATTCAACTACATATGCAAGTTTTGTGGCCGCTCAGGAAATAGTCAGGCATGGGAAACCGTTCACAGATGGAGATTATATGAAACAATCATTCCTTAAGTTTTCAGAACACCTATTCGCGGACTTTAAAAACAAGCATGAAATTGTGCAGAAAATCAGAGAGATGCCTCTCTCTGCGAAGACTGTCAAAGACAGAACCATAAAAATGGCAGAAAATATCACAAAACAGCAAATTAAAGACATCAATTCAGCTGCAGCGTACTCAATCGCCTGTGATGAGTCGAAAGACAAAAGTGACATTGAACAAATAGTGCTGTTCTGCCGATATGTGAACTCTGCTGGACCACAGGAAGAAATGGTTGCGCTGATACCACTAAAAGGCCAGACATGGGGGGAGGACATCTGTGAGGCTGTGCTTGATTGTTTACGAGCCAAAGAAATAAAAACAACCCACCTAGTGTCAGTGGCTACTGATGGGGCACCGAGTATGACTGGAGTGCACAGGGGCTTTGTGGCCTTGCTGCAGAAGTCACTGGATAGAAAGCTGCTCACTTTTCACTGCATCCTGCACCAAGAGGCATTGTGCGCGCAAACTTTTCCTTCAGAATGCACAGAGGTCATGAATGTTGTCATTCAGATTGTCAATAAAATAATGGCAAAATGTTTAAATCACCGCCAGTTCCGTTCGTTACTGGATGAGGTGGACAGCACATACTCTGATCTCCTGCTGCACAACAGAGTCCGGTGGCTGTCCAGAGGAGAGGTGCTGAAACGTTTTGCTGCATGTCTGGGAGAGGTGAAAACTTTCATGAGCAGCAAAGGGCTCACCTTTCCTGAGCTGGAACAGCCAGAGTGGCTGGAAAAGCTGCACTTCATGGTGGACATGACAGCGAACCTGAACACGCTGAACACAACTCTTCAGGGGAGAGGAGGCACAGCGCTACACATGCTGGAGGAGGTGTTAGCGTTTGAGCGCAAACTGACAGTTTTAGCCAGAGATTTACAGAGAGGCACACTGTCTCACTTCCCCTCTTTAAGGGAGTTAAAACAAGCTCACAAGGTGATCAATTCAGAGTATTTGCAGTCTGCAATCACCACAATGCAAGCATCGTTTGGGAAACGATTCCGTGAGTTCAGAGAGGAAAAAACCACATTGTCCTTCCCCGTCACTCCCCTGAACATCGATCCATCCCTGCTAAATGTGACTGCATTTGCAGGTGTAAGTCAACCTGATCTGGAGCTGGAGCTGGAGCTGGCTGACATAGCTGACAAAGACATGTGGGTGTCCAAATTCAAACGCTTGACAGAGGACCTTGAAGATGTTGCCCGTCAGAAGGCCACTCTTGCTCAGAATCACAAATGGAGTGATATTGAGAACCTTCCAAGACCGGACAAACTCGTGTTTGAAACATTGAATGCCATCCCCGACACCTACATGAACATGAAGACATATGCCTTTGGAGACCTGTCGATCTTCGGATCCACATATGTATGTGAGCAGCTATTCTCCACCATGAACTACATTAAAAACAAACACCGCTCACGCCTCACAGATGACAGCTTACAGTCCTGCGTAAAGATGAGAGTGACTTCGTACAGCCCCGATTTGCAGACGCTGTGCGCAGAGGTTCAGGAGCAGAAGACCCATTAACCAGGTAAAATAAATATTTATGCAGATAGTTTGCAAATATTTATTTTTCATTGTTTAGTGACACAGTGCTTTTTTCCCCAATTTATTTTTTAAATTCAGGTCAAGGCTCCGCTACTTGCTCTGAAAGCCCAAAGGCGATATAAGGATGACGGCTCACGGCATTTTTTTGCTTTTGTTTGCTACATGGATAATTTAAGTTCAGCTTTTTAATTTATTTGAAAGAGACATTCAGACATTGTATTATTTTTTCAAGAATTCAAAATGTTCAAAATGTGTTCATTACATAGATAAAATTTAATTTTCTCTGCAGCACTTCGTGGATTTCATAAGCAACACACTTTAGTTGTTTATACAAAGTGTAAAGGTAATAAAAAGCAATATATACAGTGTTATCTTCATTTTAGATAAGATGATAGCCCATCTTCAAAAGGGTAGTCAAAGCACTAATAAGTGTACGGCTGGGGTGAACCCCGAAGCATGAAAGGGAAGTTGTTGTTGTTGTTTTTTTAAATATTTTTTCTTTCTATTTAATAAATGCGTTCATAAATAAATTCATTTTAGATGTCAAAAAGTATTTGCGGCTCCCAGTGTTTTCTTTTCCGTGGAAACCGGATCAAATGGCTCTTTCGGTGTTAAAGGTTGCCGACCCCTGAAGCAGTGCCAGATGAAGCCATAATAGCAATGATTTATAGTATAACACCAAGTGAGTATGCAGTTCTTAAGAATTGGAAGAAAGACACAGGCCATATCTTTTTTAAACACTGCGGTATAGGCAAGTATCGGTATCGGCAAGTACCGGTATCGGCCGATACTATGCAATCAGTATCGGGACACAAAATTGATATCGGAACAACACTAGTTTTTAATATGGATAAAAACAAGACTTTAAATAAGTAAACGGAATCAATAAGGAACAGTAACACCCTTTACTGAATAAACCAGTGAAAATCAATAGAATCCAGATGAAGATTTCACACAGGAAGTTCGGATCAGATGAACATCTGAAGGGCTGAGAGAAGACTAACGCCTCCTGTGTGACCTTCACACACTCCAGCACCCCAAAGGAATCCTCTCTATTTGTCTCCAAAAGAAACTAATCAGAATTTTAATTAAACGGCAGCACTCAGGAGGGGCCGCGGCGATCGATGGAGCTACAGTCGAACACAGCGAGCTTCAATCTGCTGACTGGAGAGCAAAACGCTGTCAAACAGCTCGACAGCAGCTGAAAGGAACAGAAACAAAAACATCAGACTTTTCCTGTGAAGATCGTCCTGATGCGTCCACACGTTAAACACATCGGATGATCAAGAACCCCTCGATGACTTAAACTCCGTGGTACGAAATGTTCTCCGTGTCTATAAATATCAGGTTTTATCAGATAAAACTGCACCCTCTAGTGGCTGGACAGGAAAACAACACCGTTGTAAATTTCAAAAAGTTGTCGTGTAAACGTGGAACCTTTCTGGAATGAAATTGCAAAAATGATTCTCACTTGAGTCGTCGTTTAAATGGGGGCATCGCAGTAACATGAGTCTAGAAAAATACGTGTGGTTGAATCCATTGACCTAAATTTCCTTTTCACCACTGTACTGATACACCCATTGTGACTCCTGTCCTATACTGGGATTCACAGCCAGCTCAACCCGTCTCTGTACCGCATCCTTCCAACAAACAGGCCTGTGTCGTAGTTGAACGGATTTAATACAAAGACGCGTGAAACTGAAATGCACATACAAAAACACGGGAATACCTTCGTCAATAACGACACAAATTGCTTCTGATATATTACACCCATCAGTATTATTCATTAGAAAGGTGAGTATAAGCTTAAGTTAAACTACATATTACATGGCCTCAACGCCGTTAATACATTATAACATACCCGGTGAACGACAGTCACAACACTGTAAACATACAACAACTGTAAATAGACATTATAACACATATACTCACTTATTTTGCCACTCAAGGGGCTGGAAACAAATCAGAAGACGTAGAAAGGCAATTAGCATTCAAGCTAAGGAAGCAGGGAGAACTTCTACAAAGTCTACAAAGTCTGCTCAACTGCTGAGAGGCAAAAACTCAAAGAACTGTGCCCCCTAGAAGTCTGGTGGATTAATCGAATAAATGAATAGTTACTTACAACACAATCGCGCTCCTGATACATCAGATCCTGTCACATTTCAGCTCCGAAGCTAATGTTGGTGTAAAGGTTTTTTAGTTTTTTTTTACTGCTTTGTATTTTAATTCTTTTGTGTTTCCATCATATAAGTAAATTACATAGAAACATAGAATACATTAAAGCTAAATTATATTAATTTCATAAGATAGAGAGAATAGGTAAGAAAAGGGAGAAGTACAAAGTAATAATACATTGAACAATAATACAGTAAAGCCAGGATAGAATTACACTCAGATAAAATAAATGATCTACAGGGAAACTCGTGCTTTTCCTTTTAATCATCCCCCTCCCATCCACAGTAATCCCACCCCCTCCCACTAGTCAGGGATGTTGCACTATAAATTTAATTTTGGTTCATGCACGTACTGAGTTCAGATTGGAACCCAGATTTCTACATAGACGTCCGATTTCCCATTTGTTTTATAAATAAGTCTCTCATAAGGGGCAGTTTGTTTAAAAGCTGGATGGTTAGATTAGAGCACATGAGGGATATTGGCTTTATAGAGTATCGGAGGATCAGACTAAAGTGTGTCAAGCAGTGTTGCCACAGTTACCTTCAAAAAGTAATCTGATGACTGATCAGTAGTTACTCCTTTCACAAGTAACTTAGTTACTTCAGTGACTACTTGTTTTTAAAAGTAAGTAAGCTATTTCCAATATATTTTTACTGAGGAAGATTACAAAATAATTGTAACTTCTCTGCAGTTGTGTTCTTGTATAGATATTTGTTGGTGCCGATTTTTTTGTGGTTAGAGTGAGTGTGTGTGTGTGTGGGTGTGTGTGTTCCAACATGCTGTGTGACGCTATATGACAATAGTGACGCACAGTGACTTGGAGAAGTGATTTGGAAACAGTAACGCGCTGGATTACTCGTTACTGAAAAAAGTGGTCATGTTAGAGTAACGTTGTCGAGACATTTCAGTTCCACTTCACGCTGCAACACATTAACAATGAAGAGTTCATTAGTCTCTGTTTCCAGGTTTTTCTTTCATTGCCTCAACTTTCCACTCTTGGTTCAAAGGACACCTCGGTATGAAGAGAGTGCAATCAAAAGTTTGCCAAGAAGTAAAACCATTAAAGTGCAAGGTATTGTGTTGAAATGCAAAGGGTGTCGAAGAAATCTTGACTTTAAACTTTTTTTTTTTTAATTTATTTTTTACCCTACTGCTTTTGTACTTTTATTCATGATTATGGCCTCATAATTAAATTCAATCTCAGTGCAACTGATTTAATTTAAACACACACGCACAAACATACGCTAATTCAGATGAGTGATTTTCTATATACCATACATAGAATGAGTTCAGTTCGTGGGCGCTTGGTCGTCTCATAACAAAAAGTCTTAATTAAACAAAAGCTCCTGACTGGCTGCAAGTCGGTGGCAGCAGCAGCTCAACCAGCTCCGACTCGTCTGGGAATCAATCAGGCTGGTTTTTGCTCGCAGGGCAGCGATAAGCCAGAAAATGGCCGGCTTCTCTCGTCTCAACCACTCGTTTGTCCAGACGACTGGCTTTTTTTCTCTCCAAAGAGAAACTTTGAAGTGACAACAGAGAGAGAGAGAGAGAGAGAGAGAGAGAGAGAGAGAGAGAGAGAGAGAGAGAGAGAGAGAGAGAGAGAGAGAGATGGCGTCACACTCAAACGTATCCGACTGTGACACCCAGGAAACCCGGACCGGTGATCACCAGACACCTCGGCGACAGAATCATCAGAAACAAGCGCAACGTAAAGTCTTAAGTATTCATGACATTTAGGAACAATTCCTTTGAATCAACAGTTATTGAAGTGAGATTTCATTTCCACTGATCAGTTTTAATTGAATTTCCTATTATTATTATTTTTTTCCAATTAAGCTTTAAAAGTGATAAAACTGTCCATCAGAGAGGCTCCGGTGGCGAGGCTAGCATCATTAAATTTTATTGTCCGCCGCATAGCGATCGACTTTCACACTATAGATTAAAAATGTATTAAGCAAGAGAGGAGAATGTGAGTCATTTCATGATGAGAGTTTAAAAAGTTGACTGGCAGGATTTTTTTCGTGCACTGGGTTTCGTCCGATAATGGAGATTTACGGGGTCGTTTCTTTTTTTTTTTTTTCAACAGAGCAGATAAAGTCTGCTCAGAAATGCAAAGTACAAAGAGTCAACAGGAAAGCAAAACTGTTGTAAGGGTATGGATTGGGTCATTTTCATTTGAGTCAACATTTTTGATGGCGCCTTCCTGAGCTACAGGTGCTTCCTAGCGAACTCTCATAGATGGAAAAAGTACGAGGTTGAAGGAAGACTGGCTAACAGGAAGGTTTCATCCAATAGCCATCACCAGAAATGACAAATATACTGACAAACATGATGTTTTTACAGACTGAATATCTTGGTTCAACTCAGCAGCTGAGGAGCACATATCTCAACAAGTTTCACCAGCGATAAGGAGCCCTGGACCGCGAGGCGTTCAGGTACCCACTGCTTGATGACATCAGATGATCATATTTGGACAATAATTTAGCAGTCAGTACAGTGTACGATTAATAATCCTTAAAATTAACAAAACCTGACGACCATTTATTTGACCGTTCTGTGAAGATGTGGCATGTGACGGGTTTCCAGCCGATTGTTTCAGAACAACGGATCACGGCGAACGGGACAACGTCACAGTGGGGCAAATGGAAAAGTTGCATTTTAAGTTAAAAGGTGCTCGGAGCCACTGTAAACAAAACTTTTAGAAAATGCTTAGTGCCAATTTTTCTGAAAATGCGGCTCCCGGTCCTGATTAACCACAGCTGTAGTAACTAGTATTTCTGCACATGCTCAGTAGAGACAATCAGAACAATGTTTCCTCCGTCATGTCATTACTCCCAGTCCTTACTCTCCTGGGACTTGGAAGTTTTATTTTGACAGTCACCAGAATAACAATCTAACTTGGTCGTCTGTCCTCTAGAATTTTGTTGTGTGTGGTTTCATTACAAAAACAAACAACAGCGCCAACTAATGGCTCAGCACACCAACTACATTGTTTTTAGCATTTCTTCCATTTCTGTGGAAACACAAAACTCTTCTGTAAAGGGAACACAAAAATGATGTGTTTTCTTTAGAAACGTTGTGTAAATGTGGCCTGATTGGATCAATTCTTTAAGCCACAAAGGTCTAAACTCACAGACTGCTTTTAATGAGTTTTTTTGTTTTTAATGTATAAAAATCTGACTGATGTTATTGTCCAACGTTGAACACAGTTGTTGTCTTCTCTTGAATTTGAGTCCTATTCCAGATGCTTTTTGCTTTAATGGTCCAGACATGTCGCTTCCTTGGCGGCGAGCCCAGCTTCTCTTCGGGTTTGGAGGTATTTCTGTGCTGGGGTTCCATGTTCTACCTGTGTAGGCTTTCTATCTAGGAGTACTTTGGTTTCCTCCCAACATCCACAAGTATGCATTCCTTGCGATTGTCTGTTTTTGTTGTTCCTGTGAATAACTGATGGCCTGTTCAAAGTGTAATGTTTAAGTGTAAGTGTAAAACCTGGTGTGTAATTCGGACCAATGCCCAGAGGACTGAAGGTGTCACATGTGGAGCTGGTGCTGCTGGAACTATATTAAACTAGTGTGAGCATGATGAACCTGCTACCATTTACTTCCCCGACTCAGTTGTCCGTGTTGTCGATCGAAAATATAAGTTGCCTCATCATTTTTGGATCATGGCTGTAATTGATCCTGCACAGCTCATTTACATCATTGCTATTTGTTCACTTAATTATCTCACAGTTGCCTGTTCAAGCTGGAACCCGACACCATCCCACACTCCGCCGATAGCTCGTTTAACAGTGAGATGTCAGCTGCTCCCACTCACTCCTCATCCTGTGTTTGGTCACTTCCTGCTCAAGTTAGTATAAATATCTGTATATCTAAACTGTATATCGCAGCACGTGCAGGTTTGGCTCTGGGTCCAGGTCCAGGTCCAGGTCCAGGTCCAGTTTGTGGGACACTGTGTTATTGTGTGTGAATGCCGGGTGGGCGGCCCGACGGCTGTGTGGCGATGCGTCGGGACTGCATTAAAAATGCATCGTGCAGAGTGACTCTCAGCACTTCTCCATGATTGCATTGATTTCCTGAGCGGGTGGCTCCGACTAATATCCGACGGTATTAATGCTTGTTAAATATTCATGACGGCTATCTCTTTACATACCCGAGGAGCCGCTCAGATACTCTTTAATGCATGTGCATGCCCATACTGTGCGGACATGCAACCACGACACTGTGATGCTTTGCTTAGACACAGCAGCGCTCCAGTACTTAAAATGTAAATGTCCTGACAGTGGTACTTGGTGGCGATTGTTGATGGGATGACCAAATCATTCATATCTAAACTCTCGACGGGTCTGATTTATGAATATATTAACAGATAGAAGCGCTTACACTTTCAATCGATTATCAATTTTCACAACACCACTCGCTGTGTTTCATTTCTAATGTCAGAATTCTACACAGGCATCAATCAGGTGGCCAAAGAAGAAAGCGACATGGGTGTTAGCCCTGCAGAACCTGTTCAGACGATCCCATACTACTTTTTTAAAGTACCTTTTTAAGTGTGAGTACTAACCTTTAGCTACTTGCAGAGCCATATTTAGCATGTAGCTCTTAGCATGCCTTGGCGTTATATGGTGAGCAGTGAAATGACTGAGCGACATCGTTCTAAATCTGCTGGTACGAACTTTCTTTCTCCTCCTCTTCCTAGTTTGTCGATATAATTCACAGTCTGTCTTTTGTTGGTCATTCTCATTAACATTAAAGAATCACCAACATCTCTCGTGGTCTTTTGCCTACGTTGCTAGGTTGTATTGCAAATCTGTGACAAGTACAAGTACTCCATGCAGTATGTCTTTTTTTTTTGTTTAGAGTGATATTCTAATGTTTTACTGTGTTTTTATTGTGTTTTCGTTTACATTCTTGGAGCTGCTGCACAACAAATTGCTCTTCTAGGGACAAGTGCCTGATGCCGGTGTCAGTATTGGTGCATTCATACTCACTATTGCCCCCTACAGTGATGCAGGGGTACTGAACATCATCATAGAAATACGCTTTCATGTAGAAAGCGAGAACTCCAAATTAAAATGTCTACAAACAAATTAAAATGTCTACAAACAAATTAAAATGTCTACAAACATTGTGTTGGTGAAAAAAGACGCAATCATCCCATGCTGAGCCTCATTTGAGGAATTTGACTATTTTGATTATAAAAATCATTGTAATGATCGTAGTCATGACTGGAATCTATCGCAGCTGCTGAAGGCGATTAGTAGATGATATTAGTGGAAATGATGAAAAACCATCTATTTCTTAAAAGTATGGTAGAAATGAGCGACCTTTAGCTGCTCGGAGAGTTTCCACTCCGGGTTTGTTTGCAGTCTGACTCGAAGGGAGACTTGAGGGCAGAACGCAGCAGCAACCCGACAGGAACTGAATCACACTCTTCTGCGCTGAGTAACATTCGACAGCACGGCATCTCATTTGCATTTTACTCGGCCTCATTATGAAATCCGACACATATCGGAGAGATGAGAAAACCCCCCTCCATGCCTCCCCACAGATCTAAAACTTCTCCCTCTCTGAAATAGTTGATACCATTTGTTGAGGACTTCCAAAATCACAACTTTGAAGCTTTGTCAGTGTGACTAATTGATTTTGCTCGGCGCTAATTAGTTGGACTCGACAGCATTCGACTGATTCGTCCAGTAACCGAGCTGTCACGGCTTTAGGACGACTCTGTGGGAAGCGGATTACGAAACAAATCTCAGTTTTTACAGATCTGATGAGTTATAATAAGATGCAGTCTGCTAATGTGATAAAGAAATATGAGAATCCGATTCGTGCCATCAGTCACAGGTTTCAAAGAGGTTTTAATTTCTCACTGGGAAGTCGAGACATAGATGAAGTGTGTCAACACATTGTTGGGTTTCATCACGTTCACGCTGCTGATGCCATTTGTTCCTCACTTTCTATGAAATGGTGGAAAAGTTTTGTTTGAATCGGTCGACACGCTAGAATTTAAGATGAAAACATCAGCTGCAGGGGACAGTCGCTTTCAATCGCATGCAAGAAACACGCTGGTGTCCTCAAATAAAGGAATCAGAAATAAACACTTTCTCTTTGTCGGAGGAGACTGTCGATCACTCAGCAGGTGGACTTCCAGCACAGAACCAGGAAGACCCCGTTCAGGCCCAGTAAACCCAGCACAGACCCGACCATATTCAGAACAGAACCAGTCAGACCCAGCAAAGACCCAGCAAGATCTAGTTAGACCCCTGTTAGACCCCACCAAAACCCAGCAAAGACCCAGAAAATCTAGCGCAGACCCACTATGACCCAGTTCAGACATACTTAGACCCCGCAAACACCCAACACAGAGCCAGCCAGAACCAGTCAAACCCAGTGAGAACCCACCAGTTTGAGCACAGGCCCAGCAAACCCCGTACAGACCCAGTTCAGACTCAGCACAGACCCAGGGCCCAGAACAGACTCAAGGGGACCCCACCAGATCCAGCACAGACTAAGGAGACCATGTTCATGGATACAAGTCTGCTTTATATTTTAGTGCCCACATGTCAAACCTCCACTTCTCAGAGGACACAAACTGTTCAGCTCCCTGCTCTCAGAGCACATTCTCTCTGCCTCTGGCTTCATTTTCAGGTGTGTGTGTGTGTGTGTGTGTTTGTGTGTGTGTGTGTGTGTGTGTGTGTGTGTGTGTGTGTGTGTGTGTGTGTGTGTGTGTGTGTGTGTGTGTGTGCGCGTGTGTAAGTCTAAGGTCCCAGCACGCTACTCGATGTACGGGGCGAGAGGCAATTAGTTTAAGACAGAACAGCTGTGTCACTTTATCAATTACCCCTCTCCAGCTCTGCTCCCCGTGGCACTCCAAACCACACCTCACTTCGCTCCTTCTCACGCCTCTGAAGTTTGGAGGTAGCACGTGTTTGCTATTTTATTTCTTTGTTGAAAGAATATTTCTCAATATTTACTCAAAATACTTCTTATGCCCTTGGAACCCTGAGTCATTTAACTTTAAGATGGTACTAATGCATTAGTTAGTGGGAGGAAGACCATACTAAATGCTATTTATGCTATTTAAGCATGCTAATGCTAATGCTAACCTCAACTGCCAATGTTACTTATGGTGGAACCTTGTTCTTGTAGTTACAAATTGACTTTACTGACTTTCTTGAAACACACAGAAGTCCGTGTAACTAAAAAAATAGGTGTAATCAGTTACCAGAACGTTGGCGCTGAAGGAAGTTAGCTGCACTGTTTCTGACCAGTTCATTTTCGAATGGTTTGCCAACTGGACTCACATTTCTATGACCTTTCTTTTATCTGACGCGGAGACGGCAAGGCATTTGATTTATTTCATTGGGACGTCAGAGTGTTGGATTGTCAATTGTGCTGGCCGACATTCATCATGGCACTGTCCTCACACAACGAGGTGGAGATGCTCGTCACAGCTGGAAGCACACACATCCGAGCTACAACAGCAAAACACAAATGGTGGAGTCTATTACTGTTTTTTCTTAAAAACAACAACACACTACCGACACATCCATCTTCTCCGTCCATCCTTCAGCCAGGTCAGGGTCATGGAGTTCACTGGATCTGACCTGTGAAGGCAGGTTCTACCTGGATGAGTGAGCAGAGCATCACAGGAAGTTCAGAGACACGCAGTCACACAATTTCACACCTGTACTAACATTTAGCTTCTAGCCGCTTCTAGACTGAGTACCGATAAGAGTACTTATTGAATGCCATCAAGCCCAATTTATACTCCATATTAAAACAATATGTGAAGGCTATGTGTTGCTGCGAACCTCTTCCACACAGCCTCTGCGTCTTGAAGGCTCTGCAGTACACATACATATTGTGGATTGTAGCTCGAGTGACTGAGCTCGCTGATTCCTCTTTCCTCATCTCAATTTATTGCTCAACAACAATGCCTCCTGCTATTCACATTTGGACTTATTGTCTGTTCTAACATTTCTGCTTATGTAGATATAAAACTCTCTGGTTCATGAAGACCATGTGGGCAGTGCCTGGTGGCGTGGTTCGGTACCTTGCAGGTGTTCTAGCACCAGACCAAACTGATAGAAATTGTTTCCTATGGTCTGACATGACACTTTGAGCCTCTCACCTCTTTTAAGCCACGGTTCCACCGCACATTTTGTGCAGGGATGGGGCGGGATGTGGTCAGACTGAAAAAGTTGGAGATGGTAAGGAAAAAAACGTGACCACCGGCTACACGCTACCTCCTCTGTTGAGGTACCTAGCCATGAGGAATCCGCGGAGCTGCGGCTGGGTGAAGCCGGCGGCCGCTTCCGCATTCATTCCCCGACATTCACAACCCCGCCTACATTTTAACCGTACTTTCTGCAGTGGGGGCACGCGACAGAGTTGCGCCTGGGTGCGATTTGCTGCACCGTACCCTCCCACCCCGAACCGCGGCTTTAGATGTGCCTGGAGTCGAGTGTCATTCGTCACCTGGTTCAGTGTCTTTGTCCTGTGATAGAATCCTCACGTGTCCAGGTAGAACCTGCCTTCACAGTCAGCTGAAATCAGACTCAGTGACTGTAGGTTGGATGAAGTAGGCTAGAAGATAGAGGGATAAAGTGATATCTATTGTATGTAGCCCATATAATCACCCATCATTCACACCATCATCCTCTACATATAAAAAGATCTGCCTTTTTCAGCTAACATGCTACTAAAAGGCATTTCCCACCACGATCAAACTATATGGCCATTTTCTTTTTGCACAAATTTGTTCCTCATTCCAACTCCATCTACTTTCTCCTTTATTTTTAGCAAAGACTGAAGCGCTCTGCATGTAATGAGCATCAGCTTCTTACAAGACTGGCTGAGTGGTCACACACTCAAACACACATTGTGCATTAACACGCGCTGTCAAAGGTAAACTTTCTCTCACGATTAAGTCTCTCCTCTTTGCTTCTGAGCAGTCCGTCACAGCTTTGAGTAGATATCTGTGTTTTTACTTCACTTGCTCTTCCTGCAGTGCAGAACAGGCCATTAAGAAAAACCTGCACGTTTCTCCCAGAGAGCGTGCAGTGTCACACTCTCACGGCAGCATAATTAATTCCTTCTCCCAACACCGGGCGTTCGGCTCACACTTATGGGCGGTGACACGACGTCATATATGAACGCTAACAGAAAACAGATGCTTCCTCTCCTGCAGATTTAGCTTTTGTTTCAGAACGCAGACAGTAAACATGTTGAAGATAATAACTCAGCAACTGATGAGCTGCCAGATCACATCACACACACACACACACACACACACACACACACACACACACACACACACACACACACACACACACACACACACACACACACACACACACACACACACACACACACACACACACAAGGAATCAAATCTGAATGCTCACACACTCAGATTGTCTCCCTAATTAAGTGTGTTTGGTTAGTGTCAAAGGGACTGGACACAGCTGCTGCCTTTACCAAGGTCTCTCTGTGTGTGTGTGTGTGTGTGTGTGTGTGTGTGTGTGTGTGTGTGTGTGTGTGTGTGTGTGTGTGTGTTATTCTAACTTAATTGTCTGACACAGCAGCCATATGAACCAGTGGAATGGGCTAATTGACCTGCCACCTCTTCCCCAGGCGGGACACAAACGTGGTGCAGTGTGAGCTAACGGGCTGCGTTGAAAAAAGCATCCGTGCAGCAGGACGGGATAAAGACCCCTGAAAAGGCAACTTTTTGGAATTGGGTCCCAAGGTGGAACTTTGCAAAGACAGTCCAATTCCATCACCGTATGGCCAAATGCCAAATGGAAACGGGTGAAAACACAACTTTTCTGTGACGCGGCTACTTTGCATACGTAGCACATATGCACAAGTAGAAGGACAATAACAAAAATGGCGGCTTCCAGAGTAGCATGACTCCCAGTCGGGAGTGGACGGAATGGACGGAAGGACAATGGGTTGATGAGTAAATGGATGATGGATGCAAGTATGGATGGATGGATGGAAAATGGATGGAGAGAATACTGATAGATTGATGGATGGATGGATGGATGGATGGATGGATGGATGGATGGATGGATGGGTTCATGAGTAAAGATGACTCAGGAACAGTAGTAGTATTTGCACCCTTTACACTCACAGCTTTTGGCTTGGAGAAATATTAGGAGCAGCTTGAAGAATTTACATAGTCACACTGTTGTTTTCCGGATGACTGCATGTTTACTCAGGCTGAAGGTTTGCAGAGTCACGCATGGCCACCAAAATTAGAGCCCTCTCATTTCTTCCTCCTCCTGCAGCGTTCTTTTCTCCTTTTTGTTCCGTCGTATCTACATAATTCTGAGCAAACAGCCGAGATTCATTAAACTGAAGCACACTCGGGGAACGTAACATTAGAAGTGAGATATCTGCAGCATCAGATCATCTCTTCCCTGAAATGCTCCTGAGAATGAACTGTTTGACATAAAAGCAGAAGAAAGAAGTGAAAGCCCACATCTAACGTCTTCATTATCTGCGACTGATTCTGGACGCAGATTGTGTTCTGCCTCGCAGGAATTCACTCTGTGACTAATTTGGTGTCCCACAATACCGAATATAAAAACAGCCGAGTGGAAACCACATCTCTATTTTGCATATCATTCCTCCTTTCGTTTCACTCCTCTTTTTTAATCCTCCTTACACAAGCCAATTAGCCAACACTTGACCAAGCCTGTACGATTCCACCGCTTCAGTCTGGATCCCTGCACAGGCCAAAACATCCAAATGATGAATTGTTATTCTTGTCAAAGCACAGGGAAACAGGTTCTAAATCTACTGGATGCCAGTAAAATACTGATTTATTATATTTACAGAACAGCGACAATCTGTGGCACACACAAGACAATGAACTGATCCAACATGGACTGAGCTGAACTCCATTGGTGTGTGGACGGGAACAACAGTTCCATTCAGTTTAATCCGATCATCATTGAATTTAGTTTGTTCATAAGTATTTTGCTTCCTTCTTTTTAGGTAAGTAGGTTCTTGCAACATACCTTTGGCATATTTTGACATGACTCGACAGTTTTCTTCCGTCTTGACGTTTCCAATAAAGATGGAAGAACACTATGGAGACATGTCAAAGGTATGTTGTAAAAACCTACTTGCAGTGTTCTTCATCGGAAAGTTTTTACAGTATAACTTTGACAATATTCTTCCATCCTTCCTTCATCAGAAATGACATTTCTGATGAAGACGGAAGAACATCCGTCACAGGCAAGTAGGTTTTTACAACATACCTTTGACGTGTTTCGACAGTGTTCTTCTGTCTTGACGAATGAAGATGAAGAACATCAAAATATGTCAAAAGTACGTTGTAATAACCAGCGGCGGCTGGTCAATAGAGGGCGCCGGTTTAAATATAAAATACATGAAAAAACTGTAATACTGTAGAAATTTGTTTATGCCAACAAACTAACAATGGGTCCTGAACTGTATTTGCTTCATTTTCTACAGATAATCTTCAATACAAGAAAGGATTTCTTGATTTCTCTCTCACTAGTAGTCTGTGTGTGTGTGAGCAGCCTGGGGCGCTGAGGAAAGCCTGCCTGAGGAGGCGGGGCTTAGTAGTGATCTCACCAATTACTAATTAACACCAGAGTGACTGACATAGAGTTAAAGCAATCAGCGGCATTTCATATCCTTGGGGAACCTTTGAAATCGCCCATTGCCAGACCTGCTCAGTGATTGGCTTAAAGTCCGTTCTGGTTTGTTTCTATGAGATGTTGAGATGAAGACAACAGGCGGTGAGTCTGTGATTATTAACTCTGTCACATATCTTCAAATTTACCAGTTTGAAAGAAGAAATTTGGCTGAAAAGCTGCAGGTCAGGTTCAACTTTCTCTAGTATAGAATTCTAAAAGGGACTAATGAAACAGCTACTTGTATTTGTTTACAAGTATGTTAATAAAACAGTCTTAATAAGTGCTGTCCATTCACTAGCTGTTTCAAAGAACTGCAATGTTTCCTCACTGGGGGCCTTTCTCAAGGCAAGATTGGTGTTTTATAAACGCACTGTATTTAAATTAAGTTAACATTTGCTGAAATCAAATAAAAACGAAAAGCCTCGCCTAGAAAATGTATTACCAGCCGCCACTGGTAAAAACCTACTTGCCTGTGGTGATGCTCCATCTTCATCAGAAGGTTTTTACAATATATCTTTCAATATTTTGACAATGTTCTTTCTTCAGAGGAACATCATCACAGGTAACTAGGTTTCTACAACATACCTTTGACATATTTTGCTGGTTTTCTTTTGTTTTCATCAGAAATGTCAGATGACGTTGAAACATGTTAAAGGTGTGTTGTAAAAACCTGCTTGCCTGAAAAGGAGAAATCCAAATAATGTTGACTGTGAATAACATTGTCCAGTGCTTCAATCAGTGAAAACTGCTTTGTGAGTACAATTCACCACTTTGCCAAATCAACTGTTTGGACTTCAGAAAGAAAGTGGAGTGAGCAAACACACAAACTCCCCACAAAAAGACCACCAAGCCACTGATTCAACAGCCCCCAAAACATTTTATGATGTCACATTCACCCATTCCAGCACACATTCACACATCAATGGAGGCGGCATGTCCATCCATTGGGAGCAGTTTGGGGTTCGACATATGGGGGATTGAACCTACAACCTACGGTAGCCTGGAAGTGCAAAACTCTATAGAATTTAGAAAACACTACCAAATCCCCCAAAAACCTGCAAAATATAGAAAACACTCCAAAATAAAGAAAACACTAGAAAATACAGAAAACACAACAGAAAGGTCAGATACCTGCAGACAGCAGGGTCGTCACTGATTGGACATGCTGCCAATGACTCATTGGCAGCATGTCCAATCAGTGATGCCAATGACTCATTATTATTGTATCCAAGAGAAAACACACAACTATTTAGTATAGTTAAACAGGAAAGTGCATGTTGAATCAAATCCAAAACAATCTATCAGCCAATCAACAACACATCTCCATTGCACTTAATCTTATTGACCACTAGATGTCCTGCTCGAGCACTATGTGTTATTGAAGCCTCGAATAATGAACCATGTTTAAAATGGACTATCAAAGCTTCAATAAAGCCTCAACCAGCCGTCAGTACCTGTAGGCCACAGTGAGGACAAAACATCTTGTCACCTAATTATGGAAGCCTCTTATCCGTGGACCGCGCTTCGGTGGGCAGGAATGACTTCCTGTTAAAAAGATGGACTGTGCTTCTGTCCAATCAGCAATGAGAGTGTCATTGGCAGCGTGTCCAATCAGTGACGACCCTGCCATAACCTACCGTTTCCGTTGTGTTTTTCTCTCTTTTGTAGTATTTTGGGGATTTGGTAGTGTATTCTCTATTTTGTAGTGCTTTCTGAAGTTTGTAGTGTTTTGTACTTCTAAGCCACTGTACCAACCTTCCAATTGAGAAACCAACCCGCCTGACCAACTGAGCCACAGCCGCACCAATTCAAGGAAATGTGACTGTAAACGGACCAATAAATTATCCTGTGCAGTCCATCACCACCATGTGAGAGATGCTTCCAACTTAATGACTTCTCCCACTAAAACACAGTACAGTGCGTTACAGCACAGCGTTCCACATGTCCATTATCATCTGCGGCCATTATAGTCTGTAGTGTTCATTTTCAGAGCTATTTAGGTCTGTAACTGTTAATTGATAATTCTGCAGTCAATTTGGAGTCGCTGACTTTAGTAGTTAATTTCACAAGTAATTTCAAAGTGCTGCTTTTAGCCGCTTATCCTGGAAGCAATTTTGTTCTCACTGATGGTGGAGAGTCCATTTAGTGACGCTGCTGATTAACTGAGTAGAACAGACACACACTCACAGATACACACATATGCACACACATATGCACACACATATGCACACACACACACACACACACACACACACACACACACACACACACACACACACACACACACACACACACACACACACACACACACACACAATGTCATTAGTGTGTCAGGGTGCAACACAACTAAACAACCAAGACAAAATTTTCCTGCAAAGCAAATTTTTATTTTTTTTTATATTCTTTTTAACCCATGTCCTGTTCGGCTGCTTGGGCAAACAATATTATGTGATTGAGAGCCTTCTGGTGTCAGAACGGTTTTTGCTCTTGCAACAGGAAGAGACCTAGAGTCTCCTCCTGTTGCTGCCTTTATTAGAAGTTGGCATGGCTGCTGTACACGACCGGGGGGGAACACTCAAACAGAGAGAGAAGAGAGAAGATTGAGGGGGAGAGATGGGTGGGGGACAACATACAATACCCTTGTTAGTGCTACATATACTATTTACAGTTATCACACTGATCGAAATACTTTCCAACTATTATTCGATTAAACCAGCCTGAGCAGCTCTATCTAGACAGTAACATGATTTTCTAGATTAAACCAGCCTGAGCAGCTCTATCTAGACAGTAACATGATTTTCTAGATTAAACCAGCCTGAGCAGCTCTATCTAGACAGTAACATGATTTTCTAGATTAAACCAGCCTGAGCAGCTCTATCTAGACAGTAACATGATTTTCGAGACTAAACCAGCCTGAGCAGCTCTATCTAGATAGTAACATAAAGCAGGAACATGAATTAACAAAGAAGCACCAACAAAAGAAAAACATGATATTGATAGTTGAACGAATGATAGCAGAAAACAAGTGACATCAGTAACATATCTTGTGTGTTACACACACACACACACACACACACACACACACACACACACTTGGGGGAAGGGTGAAGCCTCCTGCCACCCAGGCCACCAGGCGGGCCCCTACCAGAACACTGCGAGATCCCATTCGCCAATAATCCAACAGTGAATGGGGAGGGAGAACCGCACCCCAGCCCCCCAACAAGCGCAATGCCTGCGCGAGCACGCCCCCCGAATTCCAGCCGTACTCACCTCGGACCGGGGTGAGACCACAGCGGGAGGAGCTGGGGGGAGCCCCATCTCCCACCTCCCACCTCCCCCACCCTGTGGAGTGTTGGATGCATGTAGGGGTGTGTCTTTGTGTTTTGAATCAAAATTAAATATATTCATCAAAATGTGACGATTCAGTTCAAAAACACACTAGTGGCTTGAAAAGGAAGAAAGGAATCCATTCATATGAAGCCGGAGTGACCGTGTCTAAAGAAACATGTAGGAGCCAGATTTAGTTTTTCATGTATGTCTCTATTACAATGTTAAAACCTTTCTTAAAGAAATTCTTCATTACACTCACACAAACACATACTTTCAGCATTTAAATTTATCGGAACATCCGCTGGTTTGTTGACATCCCAACGGTCATAGAAACTCACCAACGTTTCTGAAGCATTGTGTCACAAGATGCCCTTTGTAAACCCGATCTTGCTAGATCTTAATTCGCAACTGGAAAAGAAATTAACAATCAGTTTCACAATATTTCAGACTGATCTAGTGGCTTAAATACTCGACGCGACGCTATCTCTGATATCCCAGAAAGCCATGCAACAGGTTTCCGAAGATGACGTCAGTTAGCAAAACAAAAGTACAGATTGATGGCTACAAATTCCGGTTTGTTTGTAAACATATTGACTTTGGTGTGATCGATTTGGGGCGACTGCAGGTTGGAAGTTTGTGGAAATGAGTGGTAATTGTCTTGTTTTCATATATTGGTTTAATCTCTGTGCATAAGATTTTTTTTCTGGTAGAGTAACTTTAAACAGACGTACAATGCTCACATGGTTGAAGTTGACGTTCACTTGCTCAAAAACCTTCGTAATGATGTTAAGGACCACAAATCCATTCTGAAGTGATTGATCTATGGATAAAGTCACGAGGCTGTTATGCAGACACCTGCCACGAGTCAGAGTTGCAGAGTAAACAGACAGCAATCCCTCATTGCTGCAGTCTGTAGTACTAATACCAGTACAGTGAATCAAAACGAGGTAGCACATACAAAAAATAATCACGACACTGGAGCACAACACAATAAATGATGGCCGCTGTTGTTAGCAATAGCAACTCCTAACACTCCAGCTCAGACCATGAGGTCTGGGGGCCATGTGTAGCCCTTTAAGTCTTTTTTAAATGTTAAATCTTATTAATGGCTAAATTATATCTAAAATGATCACGTTTATCACATTATTATTCATTAAAAAATTATGAAGAAATATATTTTATTTTTACTTATTTGCTGAACTCAAAATTTAAGAAAACGTAATCATGATTTTCAAAGTCTGGATAAGAAAAAGTGACTCAGAGCAACAGTAGCTTATGAAAATCATATAAAATAGTTTTTTATATACTAAGAGATAATTGCGTAAAACTCAAGTAATTTTATGTCTCAGCCCTCACTAATAGTGCAAAATTCCCCCACTTGTGCTCCAGTTAATATGACATCCTTAATCAAGAGACTGTGATTCGATGGTCTGAAAAGATATTGCAGCTGAAAACAACAACATTAAAATATCTACTTCCACTTAACCTTGTTGAAGGTTTCAAGCCTTCAGGGTGTTAATGGAGTAAATTTAGTCTATGTACTATTTTCTTTGCATTTTTCTTTTAAAACTAGACCATTAGTTTAAATTAAAGAACTTTGTTTACAGGTGATCAGTCTTCAGAGACTGGTGTAAGGAACAGGGGTGATGATGTTACGGTCCCAAAGGCGATGAATGAAACGCAACTGTTGTGTAATCCAGGAATCTTAAATGAAACTGTGGTGGTGTGAAGAGTTATTCTTGGATACTGATGGCCATCCATCGGCTTTTTCCAATTCAGAGCATTGGAGTCAATCTCAGCCAATAGCTGGTGAATACGGGTTTCACTCTGCATATCAGGACAAACATTCACAATCCTTCACAACAAACATAAACATTGCCTCACATAGATGGAAAACCTGTATTTTTGACATATTTCCACAAATACGGTCTCTCTGGGAGATGCATAAAAACCCACACTGGCCTTTTGAAGTGAGTGACTCAAAGTGCCAACAGCTACTCAAAGAAGGAAGCGCTTTACACTAAAGGTCAGCAGCCTTTTAGCTCTGGGAGTCAGAGGTAATCCGGACACTGCGGCACATGTAGAGGAAAAAAAAAAAATATAACCTAGCACTGCGATTCAGACCAACGGTATTCGGAGCAGAAGCAAAGTCACAGGTAATGTGATAAATGTATTTAGATCGCACAGTGTTTTCCAGAAAGTGCTGAGTGCAGCTGTGGATGATTACAGGATTTACTGGAGTGCTCATGTTATTTCTGGATTGTGAGTGTTTACCGTGTCGATGCCAGCAGCTCAGAGAGCCCGAGTTGTGTACAGGACATTGTGCTCTCATCACAGTGGATCCAAGACAGGAAACAGATTTTGTTTTCCCTTCCTCCCTCCCACAGTCCCCGCTTTGTCCCCGACTCACTTCACTTACTCACACAAACAACCGTCAACAGGCGTTCACACGGGAGTCACGTTTACCTGCTGCCATTTTCTGGCCACGCAGAAATTCTTTAGAAGAGAGTAGAAATACTTTATCAATCCCTGGGCAAAATTCTTGAAAGCTAGCAAACTAACAGTAGCCTGAGAGCCATGCTGTCAGGAGGAGTTTGTCAAACACTAACAATGCAAAAGCTATACAAGTTTCTTATTTAGACATTTCACTGAGTTTTACATCAGAAGGTTTCATTAAAATTGTCTTTATTTACTCTGCACTACAACAAAGTAAACTTTAAGTTGAGAGCTTATGCTTTTGGCCGCGTCTATTTATCAATGTTTTGGTTTGTATGTATGTATTTTACCAACGTTTCGCAAAAAGTACTGACACGAATTGAATGAAATCTTCAGGGATGCGCTGTCATTGCCCAAGGACAAATCAATTTGATTTTGGGATCGATAAGCTCCTGGAGAGGTAGGCTATTTCCTCCGTTGTGGACACACTGGAGAGTGAACGTAGGAGCAACTTAGCTGTAAAGAGACAACAACGGAAAGACCGGATAGCACAGCCATCAGACCCAGATGACCAATCCTTTATCTGTCGACACTGTAGCCGAGCCTGCCGTGCTCGCATTGGACTTATGAGCCACGAGAGGTCTTGTGGGAGAAAACGGGGTGGACCTCCTTCATGAATCTTCGTTCGCGAAGCCAAAGCCATGAGAGCATGAGGACACACTGGAGCTCCGCAGTGAGCCGTCAATCAGGGCTGCAGTAAGGAAGCTGCCAGTAGGCGCCTGTTAGCACACTGCTATCTCCACTCTGAAGCTCACAGCCAATATCTTGGTTCGGCAAGTATAAACACCGGCGTGAGCTCATTGACTCGAAGAGTGGTTTACCTGTGTGCCCCTGCTGTGTTTATACAATGATGTTGCTATCTGACAGGCTTGTCAGCATCGACGGCTAACATGCTAGTGATACCAACTCGGTTCTGCAAAAATATGTGGTGTTGTCAAAGGTAGGCGCTCTAGCAACTGCCCGTTCTAGTTATGTCACTATCTTAGAGGTCTGGCCCACTCAGGATGAAATTGTTCTGTTTGTGGCTCCTGAACTAAAGTGTGTTTTGACACGTCTGCTGCAATGCTTCTAACAAAAGTGCAAAGTAACACAAACTATCCATTTAGTGCATCTACTATCATGGATACGACATATTGGGGTGTGTGTGTGTGTGTGTGTGTGTGTGTTCCGGGTCGTGCAAAATACTGGGAGAAGTTTTGTCTTTTCCAGTTAAAGGCATTTTAAAAAGGAGGCACAACTCAGCTCATCTTTCTCACACAGCTTTGATTTCGTAACAGATCATCTCCCATTTTGTGTTTTTGTCTTATTTTGCCAATTTGATCAGTCATCCCACCAACACGTCCAACTCCACAGTACCACATTTGATGATGTGCTTGTGGGGGCTCAGAGCTCCCACCACTCCACGGTGATATGAAGCAAACGGACATGAGATTGTTTTGATGAGCAGATGGTTCCCGTGTAAACTGCTTGATGTTACTCATGTTGTTATTCTTAGACAATCACCCTCAAAACCAAATTCAAGATCTAAGTAAATCAGGACCCAAGTCCATAACTGCATCTTTCAGTCAGAGACTAACTGAATCTGAGACACTGCAATGCTCATTTCTAACTGGGTTGAACATTTCCATGGGAAGTGAAGAAATGCATCATTCAACACCCCAAACATTTATATGTGATATTTTTGTGTTGAACATTAGTAATATATCAAATTTGTTAAATATATTACAACATACTATCATCAAAACGTCACTTTGTCAGAGATGTATGGCTTCAATAGTCCTGTGCTCTGGGCTCAGATGTTTGGTCCAGGATTGTAGAAATCATGTGTGCATGTGATGGAGGAATGCAAAGTGCCTGTAGGGAGCGTGGCCTCAATAGTGTGCATGTGACTGTGGATTGGAAGATATTCAACTGTACTTGCATGAAATGTTTGCAACCATGATTTATAACATTTTCACCATGAATTGTTCCTGCCTTTGGAACAGAAATTCCCTTACAAGTGACACTCCTCACCTTTTTATCAGTCTTCCACCAAACCATAGATAAAAAGGACAGTAATGGCGCCATAACCCGAATCAGATGAGCAGAAACTCATTTCCTGAGATGACCGTAAAGAATAAATGTCGTCTTCACCTCAGCTGAGTGAGAGCCAGGCCGATGTGACCGATGTGACTCTGGGCCGGTGTCGCCTTTCAGCTTTTAATTGCATCGCTGCTTCATTAATATTTTAATGGTAACGGCCCTCGTTGGTGAAACTGTGTACACACACTCTGCATCTAGCATGTGAATAATTAAAGAGCGTACAGTTTGTTTGACAGCTTCATTAAGGCAGTTTGTCGGGGTTGGATTTGAGGGTGTAGGTGCAAACCCTGGGATGTGATATGGACTGTATACTGCTGCCGTGGCAGGAGCGTAATTCAGCCGTAGTGAATTATTGCTTAATCTCCACGACTGTCATCAGCATGTAACCGCGGTCGAGTGTCTCCGAGGGACGACTCTGTTGTGTGACGGTGATTTTGTTAACACGGACAGGACTGTGGGAGTTTGAGGTGAAGGTTTCTGGTTAAGAAAAAATTGTAGTTTAGTAATCACAACCCACAATAAAATAGATCCACAATGAGCCAAGTTGCTGCTTAGCAGTGGAATAAAGTGTTTCAGTCTCTGGTGTCACTTTAAAACATCCAATTTCAGATCCTCGTTCAAGACCAAAGTATGCAATTACACAAACTCGTTGCTAAAGATGCATCGGCCGTCTAATTCGAGTCCTAATTGTGCTTCAAAAAGACATGAAGCAGACTGTAAACGGAAGATAACAATCCAGCTGGAGCTGCGAGGCAGCGCCGGGTTTTAAACACTGCGGTGGTCAGAGGTCGAGCCTCCGACAGCGCTTCAGAAAAATCTCCCTTCACATCTGCCTCCAGTGAGCGGAGCGAGCTCGTCCTTGGCTCGGGATGTGTTGAATATGTAGCAGCCTGCTCCCACACTGCGTATAACTCATCCAGACAGATTTATGACTTTCGGTGAGCCGCAGGCCGCTCGGTGCAGAAGGCTGATGTGCTCTCCAAGAAAAACAAATCTCCAAGATTAAGCCGATACATGAAACGTATTAAAACTAAGGCACACACAGAGAAAACTAAGAGCACGAAAGCAGTCAAACAGAGCACACATTAACACAAATAAACATCCTTTCTCTGCCATAATTGCTGAGTAAATCCATTTGAAGTATCCAGTCTGGAAAAGTCTTCAACCATATCATATAATCTGTTTATCAAATTATATCAAATAATTAGGTTTGGGCTGTTTTTATAATCTGAACCGGCAATCTTCAAGATATCAATTCAGTAAGAAAGCCAGAGCAGTGAAAGAATTCACTCCTGCAGCATCATAAATCCCAATCTCACTTTTGTCTTTTGCTGCCTGATTTATTCTACATCAGACAAATGCAAACGATAAGAAAAGGCTCCGTGTGGCCAAGAACTGCCTCCGCAGAGCCTCGGCGTCCCCTGACACGCTTCTCCAATGATTTATAGATACACATCAGAGATGAAGTACGCAGACAAGGAGGGCTGTGATTGGTCCTCTACTACGTCATGGACTACCAGGGCTGTGATTGATCCTCTACCATGTCATGGTGCATGTTAAGAAATCACATTTGGTTCAGATGATGTTGTAGTAAATGTGGACTTTATTTGAGAGTCCGTTGAATTGATGAGTGACCAACACACCCTGTCCAGCGGCAGGGCAAAGAAATCCTGGCTTCGGTTCCATCCACAGCGCTTCGCACACCTGCGATAAGCTGGATGACACTGTGCAGGAAGCTAGCTTGTAGCTACAGTCGCCTAACTTCACCCGAAGCTAAACTTCACAGTCACTGCTTATCTTTGAGCCAAGTCAGTCTTTATGATATTTGTCACTTTACATGATCACAAATGAAACACTACCATCAACTTTCGTGCGGCTTCAACTTTCACCTTTCTACGCCCCCTCGCTGACCCACTGCATGGCACACACAACCTCAACGCAGAACTTCCAGGGTGAATGGATGGTAGAGGCTACATGCAGACGCAGTCATTTATATACCTGTCGAGTCAAGATGCTAACACAGTTAGCATCAAAGCTAGCACCAAGCTCGTTCCTAGAGGAGATGAAGTCTTGCCTACATCTGTCAGATTTATGAGGAAAAGGATTTTTAGGTTTTATTCAGGAGACACAGAAGGGACACGTTTGCCTTTATCAGGGAGCTAATTCTAGCTTGAAGGCTATAATGTCTTAGAACTGAATCCTCGGACTTCATTCATTACTAAGGTGAAATCTTTTGATGATGCTCTGTGAGGTTTGTCGATGCCACTGGACCTACGACTAGATCTTTCTTGAGGAACCCTCTCTTCTCTGCTGAGGAGATCTGATGAACAGGAGTGAACACTTCCGTGTTTAAGCTTGTCATTTAAAGGAGCGGCACTACAAAGGTCGGAGCAGGCAAATACGATTCAAGACCAAAATAGGTCTGGCTTCCTGTTGTGAAAGCACCGACTCTGTCAGCAGAACTCTTGAAATGATGAAGAGGTTCGATGAAGAAGTTTCTATTCAGGGCTTTGTTTGGTGCTTACCTGCTGAAGTGAAGTGATAAAACTGTGATGGGAAGGAAAAATGACGATACGAGGACAGAACAATTCAACAATGAGGCGCAGAGAGACACCGATGTGGGAGGAGAGCGCCAGAGAAGACAAAGCGTAGGAGAGGTAAACAGATGAAGAGATGGACGGATGCAAATGCACGACATTGTTCTTCCAGCAGGGCTGCTATCGATTGTTGTTCCTGGCAGAGGCGTCCACATGAGCGGAGCAAACACCACAGTGTGCGACCTATTTACAGCTGTTATAATTATAGTCACACACAGAGATCACACACACACAGTGAGGGAGGAAATTACACACATGGACAATCAAACATAAAACTGGAGAACAAACAAAGTGCAAATGAGCTTTGGATGACATGAAACACAGACACACACACACACACACACACACTTATACATCCTGTATATAAACAGCACTGTACCTCTGGACCTCATTAAATCGAGCTTCATTAGTGGTGAACACCACCTTAACGCAGAACTCTGGATTCTAATCGGCTGACCTGTTACTTGGAAGATGTTACACTAAAACATTCATTTCCTGTTTCTGTAATACATCAGCAGTGACGTAGATCCATTAAAGCAAGAGAAAAATCACATCTGCTTTTCTTTTGTTACCTTGAGACCATGATTGTAGTAACTTTCATTTGTTGATTGATTTTGGAAAGAAGACCAGGAAAAGGTGAAGATACGGAAATGAAACCAGACTTTGGGTGATTGGTCTGGATCGATAAAGTCATTTTTTTTTCCCAGCTTCTTCCTGCTCTGGTTTGCTGATCGGGGGTAGGTAATAATTCCATTGAGGGGGGACATGAAGAACAAACTGCTTTGGTTCAATATTAATACATCTTGAAGAAAGTGTTTTAAGACAGTACTGTTCTTTGCTCTGCAGTTCTTGTATTGCACTGAGTTTTGTCTGAGAACGATGATTAAAAGTATGATCCATGAACATTTTGTTCTCTAGAAATTCATCTTTAAATTAATTGTTAATTGACATCTTCTAAAAAAAAATTCAAAAAGCACCTGAGATTTGTTTTTATCAGTCTACTCTGGTGAGAGCTGTGCTCGCTCACGCAGTGATGACACATTCCTCGAGGACCTTTGAGAGGAACAAAAAGGGGTCACATGTGGCTTGGGGAACTGTCCGATGAGCTCATCTGATCCAGACAGAAACCAACCTGCACATCTTCGTCAAAAGATCTTCATCACTTTGAAGCATCTTGGGAACAAACCGATCTGAGACCATTTTAACAGTAACAAACATCCCCTGGGTTCTTTTTCAGCCGCTCATATAGGTGATAGGTGAAGTGTAATTGTTTGTTCCTGATCACTGTAATTTAGAAGAAGTCCTATTTGAGCTTGTGCGCTTTCCTGTGCAGGGTTTGCATGTTCTCCCTGTGCATAGGTTGTTTTCTTTCATGGTGCAGAAACGCCTCGTTTCTGGTTAGCTGGTCGCTCTAAGGCCCAGTTTGCACAACGTTTTCAAGCGTTGTTTTTGTTTCATTAAAGTTTTGCGTTTACAAGTCAACGTCTTGAAAACTGTTCCTTTACATGGAAACAGCAGAAACGCTGAATGCAATGTTGTTAGCATTCCAGGTCACAAGATGGCGCTGTAGTTTGTTTGTGTAATGAAACTACACACACACATGCAGCAGAGAACAATTTGCTCTAAACATCAACAATGGGAGAACACGAACATTCAAGTGGACAGATGACCAAGTTGGATTGTTATTACGGTGACTGTCAAAATAAAACTACCAAGTCCAGGAGAATATGGACTGGGAGTCATGACACCACGGAGGAAACATTGTTTTGATGGTCTCTACTGAGCATGTGCAGAAGAAACATTTACCACAAACGTGGTGCACATGTGCTGGAGCAGAGTTTCAGAAAAGTAGTCATGTTTAGCATGTAGCCTCACTATTGTGTGAGCCCTGACGCACGTTGAGCATGTAGCAACGTAGCAGGTTAAAACCGGACCAACATGGCGGCCCTGGACACAAACGTTCGCTTTTGTTATTGAAACGGGTCGGGGAAATGTATTTCTGAAAACATTTGAAGCGAGAAATAAGCTGTCCAGTTGAAAAGTGAAAATGCTGCTTCACAGGCGTGCGGCTGCGGTGAGGGGGCGTGGCCTGCATGTTCGACAGCTTCTTCTTGAAGTATGAACTGTCCTGCCGAACAAGGATTTTTTTTCGGCAGCTGGCCGATGTCACAGCCAAACTTTTCTTCTTGTTCTTACAGGGGTATGTAGGGGCCTCGGATGTCCTGCTCACATGTCCAGTTGGAACCTAACTTCACATAGTTAAGGCTCATCTGCATCCCTACTAAGGTCAAATATATTAATTTCACTGAATAGTCATTTATATACTGGCAACGCTTCACATACACAACCTCAGAATAAATCTCCCTCCATTCCCTCTCTCTGTGTACGTCTCCATTCCCGACCTGATCTCTCAGACTCCGTCTCGTTTCACCTCGCCGTCTCGCTCCAGTTGTCCTCTGGTTTCACTAAATCCACTTAGACACAAAAAAGAGCAACTGAGCAATCTGAGCACGGAGCACAGCGTGTCGGCTCGACGCCGGCTGTGAGAGAAGAAGGTTGCAGCCCCAGAGCCTGATTGGGGCAGTTATGACAATTCCTGAGAGGCGACGGGAAATTGTGCTCTGTAACAGGAGGGGCAATAAAAGGGAAGAAGTGGACGAATAAAGAAGAAATGCAAAGAGACGAGACACATGGGGGAAATCTTGATTCGGGGTTATTTTCTGTCTGTCTACAGGGCAACAAAAGCGTCAAAGCTGCAGAGGCTTAATCTGACCTTCTGCGCTTGGAATTGTGAGTCATGTGCGTATAAGAGAGGAATGAATCATGTGGAGGAAACAACTATGACCTCTGCGCTTCACCCCGTTGACTTTCAGGCCACGCTTAAACGAATCCCTTTCAACCGAAAACGCAGCATCTTCTTTGCGTTTTCGTTTCAGTAAAGTTCCGTCTTTACAACAAAAGACTGAAAACGATGTAGCGGCCATGCGATGGCAGTGTTGTTTGTTTGTGAAAGGAAACCACACACATGCTGCAAGAGAAAATTACATTTCATTACATAAACAAACAACGGCGCCAACTCGTGGCCTGGCACGCTGGCGAGATTGTTTTCAACGTTTTTGTTTTGTTTCTGGCATTTCCGTGTAACCCGACCATGAAAACTTTTCAAAAACAGAAAGCAGAAAGAAGATTAACCTTTATATTCTGCTATTTTACCTCAATTAATCCTTACCATTGACAAATTAAAAGCAAACAAATATCAAATGAAATGACTATAAAGTCTGAGTGGCCTACATAGCTACTTTCACTTGTATTAGTTATATTTCCCAAAAACAACAGATACTGCAAGCGAGGGCCTGAGCATGCAGAAAATGAAGAATCTATTCTGACGTGTCTGTGGAAACAGTTTTCAAAATCTTTGAAACTTTCCTGAAACGAAAACAAAACACAAATACCAGGGTTGTCGAGTAAATGGCGTTCATTCTGAGTTTTTCACACTTTACAGCGACACACGCACGCACAAAATAATTGAGGGATTATCATCAGTCACATGACTTGCATAACTAATAAACTTCATCAAACATGGTTGATGAGAATCTTTGTTCTTGACGACTTGGAGCAGCGATCAGCTGTTTGTGGAGTTTACCGGATTGTCTAAAGGCCACGCAGCTAAATCAGCTTCCCGCTGTGATGTCTGTGGTTCTACCTGAGGAACACACACACCTGAGAAACACACGATCCTGGTTCTCTTCACGAGCATCAAACTGTGTGTGTGCGTGTGCGTCTGTGTGTGTGTGTGTGTGTGTGTGTGTGTGTGTGGTACAGCTCCCCTATCTCTCTGAGCAGTAATTGTCTCATAATTATTATTCATCATGGAGTCTTTGATCGTGGAACTCTCCAATGATAGTAACATCATTATCTGCAGCAGAGAGGAAGAGATACAGAGGAGAGTCTGACGAGGAGGAGGAGGAGGAGGAGGAGGAGGAGGAGGAGGAGGAGGAAGCCATCAAAGAATAACTTGAAAGTCCAACAAAAGTTTTAATAGAAGAGATATTTGGTGGAAGAACGGAGTGAGTGAGAAGAGACAGGAGTGAAGGAAGAGAGGTGAAGGTGGGGATGATCACTCTGGTACCCGATTAAAAATCAGGACAGAAGAAAGGATGCGAGGATGAACAGACGTGAGAGAGATGGCGAGCAGATTAAAAAGAATAAAAATCGGATGCAGAGAAATTAAGGTTTTTGTTTGAATATTAAACCATCAGAAAATGGTTCAAAGCAACAAACAACACCCAACTTCACTCACAAAGACAAAGATGCTCTCTAATCTGGATGTATGAGGAGGAAGATGCTCTATAATCTGGATGTCAGAGGAGGAAGATGCTCTATAATCTGGATACTAGCTCTGAATGCCATCATTTTAATCTCGCAATGGTTATCAGTTAATGGTTTATCAGCACTCCTCCCTGCCGTCCAGCTTCCACCACATTTATGTTTTTATTTGCTGAATGGGGAATAAAACAAAAGAAGCTCTGAAACAGTTGATTCTCTCTTATTGTTAATCTGTTACTGTTAAAGCAGGAACAGATTACTTCCTCTCCACAAACTGTTTGTACAGTTATGTTTGTGTAAAGCAATTAGCAGGAGGAGGTTGCCAAATCTCAGCACTTGTGTTTTTCCCGGCTGCTGCGGAGAAACGGGAGAATGTGTGAAGCGAGAACTAAATATAGGCGGCGCATGACATTTAAATACTGTCCATTGATTTTCCTTATATGGGAAAGTTTCTGCACACACAGATTAATTCCGGTCCAATAAAACCCCAAAGAGTTAAAGGTCAGACAGAGAGAAATAGAGCCGGAGAGCCACAGATGGAGGGGAGGGGTCAAAGGTCGTCTTCTTCCTCTTCTTATAGCAGACATCGGTACCTGAGATAAGAAGATACCCATGATGAATGGATGTGGCTGTGCGCACATGGCGAGGCGTGAATCACAGTAAAGAGACAGTTTTAGAGTTTCGTGGACTGTGATTTGCTCCTTGGAGACCGAGCGCGGCCCGGAGGAAAAACGGCGTCTCCCGGGCCGCGTGCGACATACATCAGCCGAGTGCTCGTTTCTTTCCAGCGCCTCCACTGAGAGCCCCGCCGCCTCCAGCTCCTTACTTAAAATTATCCATTTGGTTGTTAAATCTGCGGGAGCGGATGGTGTTGGCCCGTTTTACAGAGTAACAGAGCGTCTGAGCCCGGAGGACACAGTCGACGAACCGCTGCCGCCACGGCGACGGCGGATCTGCTGAGGTCGGCAGTCTCTGCTTGCACCTTGTTCTGAATCAAAAGAAACTGGGAATGCTCCGCCGAGCTACCGCTGCACGTGGGACATATTTCTAGACATGTTGCAAAAATCCATTCAGAGAGTCACTGGTGGCAGAATTTAAGCTTTTAGAAGGAGGTGGGGTGGGTAGGGGTGGGGGTGGGGTGGGTGAGGGGTTGTTGGAGTTCGTGTCTCAGCTTTCAAGAGGCGGCAGCTTATGAAATCACGGTGACATTGTCAGCGTATCTTTCGCGGGTACAAATAATACTTAATCATCCCTGAACACGACATTATGACAGAGTGTAAATGGCCCTGTTTGCAGTGGCTGCTCTCTGTTTCCTCCCGAAGCTCACCTCAATACTGCTTTCACAAGGAGGAGGAGGAGGAGGAGGAGGAGGAGGAGGAGGAGGCGTCACTTCTTCCTCCAGCTCCTGTTTCACACCCTGGCGCGCTGCAGCGATCCACTGCCACATCTCTTTCTATCGTGGATGCAGGACTATTTATTCCAGCTTTTGTCCCTGCTCCGCAGCTCTGACCCTTTGCAATCCTCTTACAGTGCGTCTTGCTCTCTCGTACTGTGGGTGACGCAGGGATTGCGATTTGTTACAGCTTATTCTATTGTGAGTCACTCTGGATAAGTTCGCTAAATGACTCCACTGGAGATTTTTTTTTACCCAGATTCTTTCTTTTCGACTGTCGCTCGAATTCACCTTTTGTCTGGGTGAGGGAGAATATTTGGGGACTTCTATACTTCTTCTTGGTTTTTCCAATCCAACGATGCTAAATTTGTGCGCTAAACAGGTGTATTGTATCTTTATTTGGTGATAACTAACAATACATTACATGTTTGGTTTGTACTTATTGGAAGGTGAAAACAGTTGTGATTTTCCTCCTTTACTTAGAAAACACTCAAACTGGTACAAGAACAATGTTTCAACATGCTGATTGTATCTTGGACAGTCTTTATGTGATTATAAAGATCCGGACAAAGGATCCAGAAATAGGACAGTGTGAGGGGATATAAAATAGAGAATACAGCAGTCTGAGGTGAGAGTTCTGTGGATGTCAGGAAGGTTCAGCACTGTTACTATTGTATAAATGATGACCAGGTGTTTAAGTAAGATTCAGAATTGTTAAATTTTTCAAGGTCTGAATGATCTGGAAGAAGATTTAACGTTCGAGTTGGGTCTTTTCAATTAAATAATCGTCTTTTTTTTTTCATGGCCAAGACTCATACTAAAACATTTTTTAAATGATGAGGTAGCTGTAATGTTGACGTATCACAGAGTATTGCAGTTGTTGGGCAGCAAGGGATTCTGAGGTCGAGTATCTCTGAGAGAGTGTCATGACCTCTGACCTAAAGGTTTGGGTGCATTGAGTAGTGTTGTAGTTAAGACCATCAAACCCAAGACCAAGGCGTTAAAGGCTGAAGATCAAGAGCAGTGTTGGTTTTGAAACCGGTCTCCAGTACTAAAACACCGGCACTGTATTTATTTCCACACAAAAAGTGTGGAAATAATTATCAACAGATGTGATCCAGGATTCAGTGTCATTACCTTCGCCAATGAATGTATGTATGTATGTATGTATTTATGTGTGTATGTGTGTATGTGTGTGTGTGTGTATGTATGTGTGTATGTATGTATGTATGTATGTATGTATGTATGTATGTATGTATGTATGTATGTATGTATGTATGTATGTATGTATGTATGTATGTATGTATGTATGTATGTATTTGACCAACTTTTCACAAAAACTATCAACTTGAATTGCATGAAATTTTAAAGGATGATTTGTCATCATCCAAGGACCAATAGACTAGATGTTGGGACATTAACTGCAAACCGTTTCCAAATAAATAAAAAAGAAACTGTGAAAAAACAGTCACACACAAAGCGGATGGGAAAGGCACCTCATAGAGGACCTCAAAGGAGATCAGTGTCTGTTGCCATGGAGACGCATGACTGAGCGCATTGACTTGGAAAGTGGTTCATCTGTGTGCCCCTGCTCAGGCTAGTTAGCATCGATTTGAGCTAACGGCTAACATTGTGACTGTGTGTTGTGTGAGTGTTTGAAGAGGATTGTATATAAACAAAAACAATGTGTTTTCACCTGAAATGTTTTTGTGTAAACGGGGTCAAACTTACAACTAACTTAAAGTTATGAAAAACTGTGAGTAGATTCTTGAGTGCACAATCCCAACACACTTTACATGGCAATTGCCTTAATGATTGCACAATTTTAAAATTATCACCACAAAGTTCCCAGAAATGATCATTTCATGACCTAAACTATGTAGACTGAAACGTCAAAGAAACTCAAACGCAACAAAACTATATGAGTGAAGCTGAACTTGAAGATCAACTGCTGCCACTGCTTCTTCTGTTTGACGCTCCAGTGATACGGCTCACCGCCGTGACCTCCTCTCTCACACCAACATAATAAACCTTTCCGTCTGTTTCCAGCTGATTGATCAGTGATTAGTGACCACAGCTCACCTCGCATCAATCAAACATTCACCCTTTGTCAGGTCGGTTCCTGCCCCGCTGGTCACTGTGCCCATTAACCTCGCAGCTACTTCATGAGAGCGCTGCAGGAGGAGCTCGTTAAGTTTCCCATTAAACACGACCTACCTGAAGATCTCGGGAAGCAGGAAAATGAAAATCCTCCCTGAAGTCGGATCTTTTGTCAGAACTTCAAATTCCAGTCACATCACCACCAAGCCTGCGGTTACAGCAGGACCACCAGGAGAGAGGAGTACCTGAGGAGGAGGAAGGGGGGGGGGGGGGGGGTAATGGGGGGAGGAGATGATGGGGGAATTGAATGTGTAGGGATTGAAAGAGAAGGAGGAAGAGGAGGAGGGGGAGAGAAATGTCAACATGTTGCATCATTAATTCGTTGGTATTAATAAAGATCAGTTCCTTCTGTCTCGTGTCCCTCGTGTCACTTTCTCCCTCCTCTTCATCTTTTTTTCCTCCCTCCCTCCCTCCCTCTCCTGGCCTTTCCTCTGGGGGTTTCTCAGCAGCAGGAGAAAGTACAGTCGCTCCACAGCACACATGAAAAGCAGTGGAATTCTAAGAAGTGACGCATTTTGATGTGAGCTGCTCGAACACGAGTTGAAGGATTTCATCAAAGAAGCTTATGACCTCTGTTCACTTGTTCATCAGGACGGAAGTTCAACATCGGAACACACAGCAGAGATGAAAATATCAATATTTCACCACAACAATTGTGATCCAAAATAAAGACAATATTAAAATAAAGCCTATTCTTATGAAAGACAGTGTCTTGCTCACTTTGACATGTGGATAGATGGGGAATCAAACCTACAACCTTCTATTTGAGACCCTGTTCAAACAAGCCAAAACAACCTTTTGTTTCTTTCCATCGTTTTTACAAAGTTCCCATCCACATGAGAAACATCTGCATCCACTCGACACCATGAAAACTGCCCAAAACGATGTAGTCTATATGCCTGGCCTATAGGTGGCGCTGTAACTCTGCCACAGAAATACAACAAAAACAGAGAAGAAGACAAGGAACGTGCACGAATGGACAAATCAACAAATCTCATATATCACCATATTAAAGCGACTGGCATCAGTCGCTTCTGCAGCTCCACCTGGAGCAGCTAGTCCGCCATGTTGTTGTTGTTAAGTGACGTCGCGGAGAAGGTCGCGGGGTTATCAGGTCGAGAGGTGGGGTGATGACGTCACAGTTTTCAGCAAATGGGAATTCTGTCCATCTACACATAAAGCCGAGGCGGTGTTTTAAAATTCCTCCACTCTGGAACCCGTTGACTGGAACAGTTTTAAGGTTCCTAAACCATGAAGATAAAAACGATGCAGTTAGATGAACCTACGTTGTCGTGTGGACAGGAGCTGAGAGAAGACCAACCGAGCCACCGCTTCCATCGAAACATCCAAATGAATTTCTCCTTTTAGCTGTTGCATTGCGCATGTTTTAACAAACTTCCGTTTGAGCTAATGCTGGTTTGCTAGCTTTCATGACAGCATCAGCGGTATCTCAGCTCGGGTCTCAGTGTTGCGCTGAGTCTGCGACTCTTTAGTGATTTGTTCATTACTTTCATTCAACTATTTACAATGTGCTTGATGGTTCTTCCTGCTGCCCACAGGCCTCATGATTGACGCCCCGGGACAGAAGACGGATGCATCCATTACCCTGAGGAATCTGCTAGTTTTTAATGGTAAAGACGCCGGTGCGCTACTTTCCAGAATAACTGAGTGCGCTCTGTGTGAACCTGCTGACATTTCCTCCAAAGTTCAACAATCATTTGGGAGAAAAAAGAGAAACGATCACAAGAAGAGAAGCCGCCTCCTCTCGCCTCAGCTGAGGAAAAATCTGCGTCTTTCGGTAGGTGGCATGACTTCCCTCAGCGAAAGAATCTGCTCTTATTTTCCTCATCACTCGTCCGCCTACACACGCGAACCTGCAGCCGACTCTTCTCCAGTTTTTCCCGAGGCTGCGGGGAAATGCGAGAAACTGCTGAGTGAAGGTTAAAGGGAAGCAGGCACACCCGAAATATAAATATATAAATTAGGAAAAGACTTGAGAGTAAAACGCTGGAAGACATCGCGGCATCACACAGCAATGACGCTCCGCTCTGCGTCGCCGAGGCGCCCGGAGGAGGGACTTTTACTCAAGTTTGATGTCGGGGCGGCGTGGGTGGCGCTCCGCTTTCCGAGGAACAGTTACATCACATCGCATGCATCGGAAAACATACACAACACAAGAAATCGTGACACGCATTCATGTCATCTAGAGATCTGCAACCTTTATGACCCAAAGAGCCGTTTCCACAGTTTTCCACACAATTGTTCTGGAGCCACAAAACACGTAAATCCTCTGAAATGAAGAAAAATCATCTTTAAAAAGATACAAACAAAAATGGTACTATTTAGATACAATTTGTTAAATTTTTTGCTCATTTTTATAGATTTTTCTTCCTATTTTGGATGACTATTTCCATCTTCAGCTCAGAGCAGGAGTGCTGCTCCGAGAAGTGGAGGTGAGTCTCTGAAGAGAACAGGCTATTCAATATTTGTGACTTATGTTTGTTGGAGGATGAATTTAATTTCATGTTCTATTGTCCACTGTATTATGATTTAAGAATTGCTTTGTTTGAAAAAGGTGTTTCTCTTTTGGTTGGAAGAAGGTGATATGCTCAGTTGGTTATTTAGAAAACAAATGGTTGGCCTGGAAAGATATGTGGCAAAAGCATGGACAATGAAACTGAAATTTTTGAATCCAGACTATTGATTCCGATGAAATGTTTATGTTATACAAACATATACCATGACTTTCATCTTACTATTCATATTTATAGTGTCATATAAGCCCATGTGGGCTGGGCACATGTGTGCATGACACTTAATTAAAAATATTCATTCATTCATTCATTCATCCATTCATTCATTCATTCATTCATTCATCCATTCATTCGTTCATTCAAGTATATGTTTATTATACATCTCCTTGTGGTTAGAGCAGTATAAGCTATTCTACTATTATTTTTTTCATTTCTTCCTTATTATTTTCCTTTTCTTCTTTTTCCTTTTCCCTTTTCCTTTAGTTCCCTTCTTCCTTTACCTATTTTCCTTTTCCCGATTAAACAACAACTTTATACTAGCAATTTAAATACATTTAGTTTAACCATTTTAATATAATTGAAATGATGATAACGATGATGATTATTATTATTATTACTTTTTTTTTTTATTATCATCATCATTATTCTTATTATAGTATATTATATATTATAGTTTTAGCTATTTCTCCTTTTATTGTCAATTCCAGCTATTCCAATTTGACGTTATTCAGCTGTTTTTGGGAAATCTGTGTTCTTTCTGAGAGTGTCAGGAAGCCACTACAGGGGGGCTGAAGAGCCACATGAGGCTCCGGAGACTTCTGCAGACCTGTGATCCAGTTGAACTGGCTCTGGAGGGAAGCGCCTTTTGTTTGTTTAGATTTCACAGTCATAATGTATAGGAGAGGGGTAATTAAGAGAGGAGATAAACCCAGAGAACGCAGCAGAAATACAATTTGTGCCGCAGAGATAAAAGACAGAAGAACAACACGGAGTTCTCTAACGTCCACAAATGAAAATGATCATCCAAATTACGTTCTGACATGATGGAATAAATTCCATTAACTGCCTTTGAGATCCCAGCTCCAAACAGCCAGGGGACTTTCAACTCTACAGATTCGGTTAATCTTTCCCAAACCAAGACAATCCAGAACCAAAGCTCGCGTCTAGGTTTGCTTTAAATGAGGGTGCGTAGAGTGCAGCCGGGGTTCACTGCACACTGAAGTGTCCTGCAAGAGGTGTGGAGTAAATATGGAGTAAATCTGTATTGAGGGTCGACAGCTGCTCTAGGCTGTATCCTTGTGGTTAGCGCTCTCGCCCCACAGCAGGAAGCTGGTTTTTCCAGACTTCTTTCAGCACGCTGCAGTTCGGCTCGCAGCTCGGAGCTGCAGACAGGTTTGAAATATGCAAAATAAAGCCACATTTACCCTCTATACAACCACATATAAGTAGAATTTACTTATGCAGCACTTTCTGTATTGTAAGAAAATGAAAGAAATAACAATAGCAGAGACACAGTCCCGGAAAGCACGCATTCACAATTTCTCCGACGCGTCTTTTCATAAAAAGTTTGCAAGGGAAGATTTATTGTAGCTGAAGAAGCAAAGTTTATGTGAGGTGAAGAATTGACTGTACAAGATCCGTTCTCGGGGAGGAGGTTGGATTAGGAAAAAGATTAACAGCATATAGTCAGACAGAGAAAGAAAGAAGGCTGGGAGGAAGAGGAAGAAAACCCTGGAGATGAAGAGTAACTTGAAGCAGAGTCAGTTTCAGGAGGTGAAGATAGCCTCCGGTGTCTCCAGGTATCTTCCGTCCCTCCACTGGTCAGCTGACTGACGTCCGGATTAACAGTAGCTCCACCACACAACGGCGGATTAGCATTAGCACGGCCCGGCGCTGCAGAGAAAGGGATTAGCTGTAGCGTGAGCTAATGCTGTGGGCTCGGAGATTAGCACTAGCTATAGCATTGCTCCGAGTTACATGAGAAAGGATTCGACATGGCCAAGGCTAAAAACGCTCCATGCTGGAGTCCTCACGCCAACAAATCGAGCACTGCTAACGTAAAATTCATCGCCAACATTAAAATCCATGGAAGAGATTATGTGCTTATGAGCATGTTAGCATCGTTTAGGTCCTGTCACCGTTTCATGTCACCGCATTGTTTTTGTCCGATCATCCACACGGCGTGGTGTTTTAGGAGCCTGAAAATGTTTCCAGAGTGGAGAAATTTGAAAACGCTACCTCGGCTTTGACGTGTGGACGGATAAGACAAAGATTTCCTGAGAACGATGATGCCACTGCTCCACCTCTCAACTTCTAACCCCGCGACCCTCTCCTCGACGTCACATAAGGTGGCGCTGCAGAAACTGCTGATGATATTTGGTCCAATAAGGCAATACGCTAAATTTATCAATTCCTCTGTTTTAGCATTCTCCTTGTCTTTTTCCCTGTTTTTTATGTATGTATTTTATGTATGCAGAGTTACAGTGCCACCTAAGGGCCTGGCATATGTACTACATCACACTTCAAAAACTGAGTAGTTTTCATGGTGTCGCATAGATGGAAAACTTTTAAAGAACGACGAGGAGAAAAATATATTTTTGGCTCGTGTGGACAGGGACTGAGTTCAGCCCAGTTTCCTCTTGAGCGGCCGAACCAGTAAAATAGTGCAATAATAACCTTTAAATTCAAATTATTAAATTAAATTTTAATAGTTTATTTTGTTGTGGCACAGAATATATGAGAAATAAAATTCAACATTTTAGCAAAAAGCAAATAATTACTTACTACAATCTCAACATATAACCAACTTCAATGAAACCTTCTGGTGCAAAATACAGTGCAGTGTTGAAATATAGTCCAAAAGAAAAACACAATCCAAAGTCCAAAAATCAATGTTTTCTTTGAAATATTGACAATTTAGTTGGTGGTTTGGCGGGACTGACTGGAGCCTCTTGCGGGCCGGTTTTGGCCGACGACCTTATGTTTGACTCCCCTGCTTTTAAGGTAAAAACCTTTTCTTGTACCTCATTGGTCTTTTGTCTGCAAACACACTAAAAAGAAGAAACGTTTGTGAACTTAACTAATAAGGAGTTGAAACACATGTTTGTTGATGTAGCAGCTGCAGCATGTAATTGGTTTTTGTCCATTCTTAACAATAAAGCAACTAAAAATAAATTTTATTGTAGAATATGGCTGCTGTTATTGTTCTTTCATGGCCTGAAACAAGCTGATGGACTTTTTAGGAGCTGAAACTGCAAATGATTGTCCTTCAATATCAGATGGAGACCAAAGCTAGAGCGTAAAATGAAGACACAACAGAGAATAAAGTGCAGGAAAGATTCCCAAAAGTAACATTAAAGAAATGGAAAGTACTGTTCATTGCACCAATTGAATAATACATTGAAATTGGGACTATTCCAGTAGACTTTTTGCAAGGTTCAAGAAGTGCTTCAAAATTAATTTCCAAGCATTTTGCTTTTCTTCATTTTAGCCTTTATAACGTACCTTTCGACACCTCTTTCGACAGTGCTCCTCTGTCTTGGTGGGAAAAGTTTGTGATGCAGGTAAGAGAACGCTGTCACAGGGAAGTAGGTTTTCACAACATATCTTTGACTGTCAAAACACATCAAACCTAAGTTGTGAAAACCTACTTGCCTGTGACGACGTATTTACGTCTTCACCAGTAATGTGTCTGAGGAAGACGGAAGCACACCGTCGAAAGTTGTCAAAGGTACATTTTAAAATGGACGCGAGAAACGGACTTGGGATACAGAGTTTGCAGGTTCCAATCCAACAGCTGATAGGCCACCACTGTGGGTCCCTGAGCAAGACCCTTGACACCCATCAGGTGTCGGAGTGGTTAGCGCTCTCACTTCGGGTATCAACTTTCTTTGTAGAGTTTCCATATTCTGCCCATTTGTGTGTGGAGTTCTTCTGGGTACTCTGGTTTCCTCCCACAGTACCAATGGGTCCACCATTACTCCCTGAGCTAGACCCTTGGCCCCCACCAGCTCCACCTGAGCACTGCTCTGTTGGGGCTGCTACTGATGGGTCAATTCAGTAAAGAAATTTTCCCTCTGGGCATTAACACAGTGCAATAAAAAAAAAATTAAGAAAAGACCTATGTCTCCCAGGTATAGTATAGGTCAATGTGGCAAAAAGGAATTTCCCCAAGGGGATCAATAAAGTATGTCTCGTTTAGTTTAGTGATGTTGCTGGTATGACATCAGATGGTGTTTCTGATGAAGACGGAAGAACATCGTTCAAACATGTTAGAGGTAAGTTGTAAAAACCGACTCGTCTGTGACGGCGTTCTCCTCTCTTCATCAAAACGTCCCCGATAATTTTGAAGAAGACAGAAGAACGCCGTCAAAAATTGTTGGATTGTTGTAAAAAATATCTTGACTGAAAAGAAAAGTAAAATAATTTGAAATGATGTTTCCCACTTTTCTGAAGACAGAAGAAATACACAGTCGAAAAATGTCAAAGGTATGTTTAAAACCCTTCTTACCTGAAAAGGAAAAAGCAACATGTGACTTATGAAGAAACTAAAGGCAAAAAAAACAACTGAACGATCCATTTCCACAAAATTAAATTAGTGGTTTCAGCTCAGTCTTTTTTGCTCTGATAACTTAATGTGAACTTTGAGACTCCGTAATCGCTTCTGCCAGCCACCCTGAGATCAAGACAAGTGTTAGAAAGCACCCAGAAAATCTGAGAACTACAACCAGGAATCCGTTCAAAACTTAAGAATAAAAGCATGTTGCATAAGAGAAGTGACAGTGTGTTGGTGAAGTGGGAGTAGCTGTCGAACGTCTGACAAACCAACAGTCGTAGCGCCGTGCTGCGACGCTGCTAACTCTCAGAGCCGAGCACAAAGGACAGAACGCCGGAGAAAGAGAGCGGGAGAACTATCCCTACTGTGGAGGAGGCGGATTTCCAGGTGTTTCAGTTTGAAAATGATGGAAGCCTTCTCAATCACAGCATAGTGAGAGATCTTTAAATGTCAAGTAAGAAGATATCTTCAAGTTTGAAGAATTCTCCTCCTCACATTCAGTGTCGTCTCCTTGCTTCTGCATCGTTCCAGTCCAGCGCCATGAAAATAAACCTAAGGTTTCCTAATCTTCCTATTTACCCAGCAAAGTCTTTAATAAACTGCTGATAAGCCAACCTGCCGAAGCACATGTGAGCGTCGATTCCACCTGTTCGGTCTCTTTATGATCGCCAGTGTGATAATTAGAATTGATTGCAGCTAAATGAGACTTTTGAGGTGCGATAATGTTCTGAGATGTCAAAGGAGGAACAGGAGAAACTTAATTAGGATCGTAACGTTGTTGGACAGACTTCAGACGGACATTTTTACACGCAGGGAAACATGAATACCACCAAACAACCACATAAACACACAGACGTTCAAACGTCGTCCTTCCCTGCAGCAATATGTTTACAGCTGACATTAAAATGTATTTAGTCAGACTGCAGTCAAAGTAGATGCATCCATCACGGATTAACTAAGAACTCAAAACTGATTTCAGATATAGTAAGAAACAGTGATCGTGACCAAAATGAAGACAAGTCTTAACGCAGTTTCTCACCTACCAAAAGCATTTGTCTTTGTGGCCAATACACTTTAAGTGGTTTCCTGTGATCTGAAGGAGGCTCGTACATGAGACGCTACGGCGGGATGTGGTTTTCTGAGCGTGTCATATAAGACCAAGAATCAGTCGATACAGCAGCATCTTGTTCCAGAAGTATCCATGTTGGGATCAAAGGGTCAGCTGATGAGAGAAGTGTTTGTGTTGCTGGTCAGTGTGGAAGGTTCTGAAGGCTGACTGCCTGATGCGCCGCTTAAAACAACAACGTTTCAAGTCAAAACGCTGCGGCAAAACTGCTTTTGTATCAGAACTGTTTTGGGTTTCCACAGGAACATTTTGAAAACGATCGCCAAGAACAATGTAGTTAGCATGTTGCGCCGCTTGTGGGTGCTGTTGTTTATGTTTTGTCGTGAAACCACACACACACATGCAGCAGAGATCAATCCACTCTAAACATTAACAACGGGAGAACACGGACACTCTAGTGGACAGATGACCAAGTTGGATTGTTTTTACAGTGACTGTCAAAATAAAACTCCCAAGTCCCAGGAAGAAATGGACTGGGAGTCATGACACAATGGTGCAAGCATGCGTTGTGTTTCCCCACGTTTCCACAGAGCAGGAGTGTTTTCAAAAAGTTTTGTTTTCAGTGACTCCGAGCACCGTTGGCATGTAAACAAACCCCAATAACTCAGTGACAGTCTTGGATTTTCACATGAAAAAGAGATGTAACTGGGACCTAACATCATACTCTGCTTTAGGAGCTGATAAATCAGTGGGAAAAGTGCTATGATAGTGAACTCCATTGAGCATTTTAGCATTTTACCAATTCCGTTTTAAAATCTCAACAAAACCTAAATATTAATCAGGAATATAGGATGAATCAGCAGCATACAGGTGGTATTATTCTGCACATTTCTTTATTTTCCTGAGTGATCACAGACTCTTCACCTCCAGCTGTCAGTTTCACTACAGCTTGGCAGACCTGCTCGTACGTATCGTCTCACAGAACTAAACATAGTAAATTCAAAAGCTATAACCTTTTAAGGACACTAATGATTTCGACGAAAGGTTTCAACCTCACACTGGACCATCAGAAGTTACTCATTTGACTTAGCGACGATGCTTTCAACACAGGAGTCTGTCAATGTGTGACACAATTTTAGTGCATCTGGATGCTGTGACCACAACTGAAAAAAAAAAAAAAAAAAAGATTATCACAGTAACACAGATTAGAATAGAAATACTTTAATAATCCCAAAGGGACATTCTTTAAACCGACGGATGCCCCAATTCACCCTCACATGTGCGGTGAGGATGAATTCATGTCTGAAGACTAGGCCAGAACGGAAGCCAACCAGTGACCCCTCACATTTCAGGGATCCTGTGAGAAAATGTGAAGCGAGTGTTCAAAGTAGCGGCAGATCTCTGCGCTGAAGTGAAAAAGGCACACTACTACGGTGCGCACGGAGGTTCACGGTATCAGACACGCCACGGTGACACTGAGCTGTCCGAGTCCGTGTTACACGGCCATCAGTGCGACGAGCCGTGTGGTCATTCCCATGTTCCAGTGGTATTAGACCAGATCTTGTCATACGGGCAACTGTCCTGCTGCTATGCTACTTCAGTTAGTGTGTGGATGTTTACGCAGCGACAGAGCTCGAATGAATGCATGTTATGTGGGAGTGCCTCAGTCGATTCCCTTCAGATTGTAAAAGCAACATGAAAAGCTAATATTGCTTATTGAATACAGAGTTTGGCGCTGAGGTATTGTCACAATGGTGAAAGAGCATCCGAGTGATGTTTCCGATCAGACGTCCAAAGAGGAGACGCCACAAGGCCTTTTAACTCCGAGCCGGCTCCTTCCTGAGCAGATCGGCTTTCCATTGACTCGTCCTCAATAGGCAGATTTACTTTGTGTGTCAGCCGCTCGCATGAAAGCGGCATGCTGGGAAACATGATCGGCTCCAACAGTAACTGCCTGATGAGCACATATGTGTTATCTTACAGCTCATGAAATCAGGAAATCTGTGCATTGGCATCATTCTGAAGTGAACCATAAGATCTCAGCTGTGAAGAAAGCAGTTTGTTATAAGTGTGAAGCTATTATGAGGATTGATGCACAGACACGGATATGAATATGGATACGGATGCCAGTATTGGGACTCTGAAAAGTCTTTCCGATACAACCCAGCAAGTATCGCAGGACGCCATGCGTCAGCAACGTCACCAGGAAGTACACCAGACAGCACGTCCATGCTTCTTTAGTAATAATGACAATGGCAAAGGTAAGCTAGTCTGTAAAAAACATTTTGACAAAATATCGACAAAAGGCAAAAACGCAGCAACAGCAACAGCAACTTAATCAGCAGACATTTGGACTGGCAGCGTTAGCCTGATGTCATTTAGTAGCTCAACTGCTCAGCACGTAACTCCGAGTCGTGCTACATGCTACATGCTAAAGAGTTTTGCAGCTCACACACCAGCGATGCTACACAAAATGAAGTCTGACTGATGTTCTCATTACCAGTGACCAGTCCCTTGGCCTGTAGTATGGGGGCATTACTGTTGCAAAACTATTTGTCGAAGCATAAAGAGAGTCGTCTGTGTCTCAATCTGTTTGTCCGAAATTAGATTTCTCAACACAAACCGGAATCTGCAAAAGTCGTCTCAAAGGTTGTCTGTAATTAGGTTTAAAAATGTGTAAACTAAAAGTCAGCTAATCTTCACAAAGATTTGTCAACGCGTACAAAGACATTCAAAGTTGAAAAGTCCTCGTTTTTGGCTTCAGGTGCTGAAAATGCTGACAAATCACCAAGTACGAGTTGAACGGCTTCAGATTTGGTGTTTTTACATGTGACTTTTGCGACGTTCTTGCCATGAGAGGATTTGTGTCTGTAAAGAGAGGGTTTTCCCACCCTGAGCACAGACTCAAAGGCTCCTTTTATTCTGACTGCGTACAAATTGCATGCAAATTCTATACAGATTAGCAGATTAGCCTTTGATCGTTTTCTGTATACTCGTGCTCGTTCTTTTAAAAAGCACTATCTGTGCGTCCATAGTTAAAATGCTTTTCCGCCTCATGAAGATGTGGATTTTCCACAGGTAGCTCCTTGCCAGCCTCCGATATCACAAACATTTCTTTACGTCTTCAGTCTAAATAGCTTCTGCCGTGAGAGAAGCTTAACGTGGATCCATCATGAGTATGACATATATTTATCCTGTAAGCTGGTATTAATCTATGGACTGATCATGTAATGTACCGTCTCTGACCGGGTTCATGCTCCGTGTACTGTAAGTCAGTTTAGCATCGTGAATGACGGAAGAGATTATTCAGACAGACATACTTATCTATGTCAGTGGAGCTGCACTTCAGTAAAAAAATAATAGAAAAGCTGCAAAGAAAAATGTGTCAAACGGCAGAGAGGAACGAATCAAGACGGAGGGACTTTCGACACAGACAAGAACACAATGCTGCGGAGAAGAGACACTTCTTTATGTAACAGTGAAAAATGTGTCAAACAAAAATATCACCACCACTCTGTATCTGAAGTAACAGGTAACTAAATCAACCCATCTTTAACTAAACTAATCTGTGACTAAACACCTTTGTAACTAAACTAGTATAACTAAATTATTCTGAAACACAGCTAATCTGTGACTAAACTCACCTGGAGCTAAAGTAGTCTGTAGCTAAACTAGCAGTCGCATGCAGTCAGGTGCAGTCAGGTGCAGTCGGCAGAAGTCAGGTGCAGTCGGCAGCGGTCGGCAGCAGACAGGTGCAGTCGGCTGCAGTCGTCTGCAGTCGGCGGCAGTTTGCAGCAGTCATCTGTCAGTGCTGACTGATGTCCCAGCTCTCGATACTGTCACGGTTTGATTGCCAGGGTCTTGTTATCTGTCACCCACATGAAGGAGAAACTCAATCTCAGTTTCAGCCCTGAAATGGTTTTCCCGGGCGACGCCCCCTCGCTGTGGAAACACCAAGTAAAGTGGTGCCTGCATTACTGCGTTCAATCCAACAAGCTGCCATCTGTCAATGTCAGTCAGTGTCCCTGCGTGTGAGTGTGTGTGTGTGTGAGTGTGTGTGCACGTGTGTATTTTTATAATTTACAAGCTTCAAAGTGAGCTGCCTGGGTTAAGCGTGACGATGTGTGTCGGGAGGACAGATCCAGTGAGCGTGAACTGGATTCCTGAGTGATCCCGAGCGAAGGAATCCAGAGTCAGTCCACAAAACTCGCAGTACAGACTTTCATCAGACATGTTCCATTTCAGTCAGCTGTTGAGTTGGTTTAGTTTTTCAAACCTGTTGGTAAACATCCCAATGAGGATCAATGTTTTAGCGCTGAGCTCATCTTCACTGACGTGGATCAAAACAAATGTTTCATGCTGAAACTTGAACCCAGAAACGTTTAAACGCTGGATGAGACTCATCACCCCCTCTGCTCTGTATGTCTCGCCCCCCTGCCTGCCACTCCTCCCCCGTCGCCCCCCCTGCCTGCCTCGCCTCCCGCTGCCTCCCCCCTTATGAGTTCTAACAGATGAGTACAGAGCTATCTTAAGCTCTGCTCTTTTTCCTAGAAAGTAATTTGTCTGTGGGTTGCTAAGTCACCCCAACCGCCTCTATCATCAGGAGGCCATCTACCCCCCCGTTAAATCCCTCCACACACACACACACACACACACACACACACACACACACACACACACACACACACACACACACACACACACACACACACACACACACACACACACACACACACACATACACACACACACACACACACACTGCACAGACACATTTAGAGGAAAATCGGTGGAAGCTTTTGCAGTGACTTTAATACGAGTAAAGATCCAGTAGAAGACATTTAACTGTGAGACACAAACAAATAATCACAATCACAACTTGATACACACACACACACACACACACACACACACACACACACACACACACACACACACACACACACACACACACACACACACACACACACACACACGCACACACACACACACGCAGAGACACAGCTGTGGACAAAAAACAGATGGATCGAAAGAAGAGAAAACAAAGTTGGGAGATAAAACAGAAGAAAAGAGACAAAATGACAGAAGAGAGGAGGAGGAGGAGGAGTGATATGGATGGAGGAGTGGTGGGAGACAGAGGGAGGTGCTGCTGTGGAGAGGGAGAACTCTCACTTTAATGAACTGCTCTACATTCAGGTTGCAGCTGCAGGTTTACGGAAACTCCTCTGTCTGGACGTCAAGTGAGAAGGGCAAATGCGACACATCCCTACCTCCATCCCTGTTCACTTTTAGGAGCAGATGCCGAGCCAGGGGTCTTTAACCCTTTCCCACCATAAAACCCGAGACCTGTTCAGGATTTCTGCCTCAGGGGCAAGATTCCAAGTTAAAACGCAAAACGTTTCATGTGTATTGGGTATCTTGTTTACACGACAACGGTGCTGGGAGTCAGTGGAAACACCTTTTGGAAACGCTCGGGGTTGGTCATAGTAGTAGACGGGCGAAAATGGCTTGTTTTCACTTGAAACGTTGTTGTGTAAACAGTTCTTCTTCTCCTTCTTTTGATCAGAGGTTTGTCAAGCCTGTCGGGCGGAGGTGTTCTCGTGCAGTTCCTCGGTCACCCCGCAGGCGAGCCGAGGCCTTAAAGCGCACGTTACCTTCGCTGTGTGAGCACATTCTCCTGCCAAGACGTTAACACGCTGCAGGAGCTGCCAGCGGTTTGTTGGCTCTTCTTCTCATTCTGATATTGAACCTTTGCTCGTCAATAAGAAGCAGACCGAGCTGCTTTAAAGTCCCCTGGCTGTTCCACTTCTCACCTCAAGGTAAACTTGATGTCAGCGTAGTTCGGGGTGGAACAAAGTAACAACTAATGCTCTTTGTATAAAGTAATGGTCGTCAACCTAAAGCGATAGTTGCTATAAAATCAGGAAGTGCAGCGGGGGCCCCCGGGCTGGAAAGTCAGTTTGAGTTCATCGGGTTGAAGTTTTCACACTGCCAACATGTTACTACTGAGGGTTGCTGAGCAAGGCCCAGGAATTCAGTGGTAACAGTCAGCTGAAGTCACATCAGTCAGAGGGAGGAAGATGCTCTATAATCTTGATGTTAGTGGAGGAAGATGCTCTATAATCTGGATGTCAGTAACTATGTGTAACGAGCACAACAGTAGCGAGCTAAAGTTACTTAAAGGGCTTTCTTCTATACACTGTGCAAGGTCTCAGAGCGCCGGCTTGTTAATGTAAAGACCACTTTATCCTCTGCAGAGCGACAGCGAGCTCCTTAAACTTTAATCTCCTTCTAATTTGACAGCAGCGCAGCTCTGTCCTCCGTCTAAAAAACACAGTGATAACAGTGCACATAGCTCTGAGATTGAAATTAATGCATCACACCCTGCACCTTGACGATCCTCCCCAGGCTGCTGGTGTCAGTGTTTTAAATCAATTTTCCGACATAACTTTTCACTGTGAGTAAACCAGCCTGTGGCCTCGGCCTCCTGTTATCAGCAGGTCTCCTCTCATCACTACCACTGTTCTTCAGCACTCGCAGAACTCATTAGTTTTCTTTTTTAAATTAAGCTTTTAAGCTTGTGGTAATCCTAGAAAAGAATAAAAATTGAAGGTGATAAAATACCTTCATCCTACAAAAGCATCTTCAAACTATATGTAATGTTGAGACATCGACCCTCAGTCCACATCGATTTAAAGGTTAGTTTGAGGGACACTGCAGTGACTGCTGAGCACATTTAAATGCCAGCAGGGTGAGAGTCAGAGATGAAACCAGAATCTGATATAAAGTTCACACGACAACCTTTTTAAGTGAAAATGGAAAACTTAAGTTGCATTTTCCACGACTGTTGACATAACTTTGTTCGGATTCGCTCAAAATGCCAGTTTTGGAACGCTTCTCAAGGTGGCTCTATTATAAAATGGTCCAACGCCTCAATGGAAACATGGAAAATGCAACTTTTTGAAAGTGAGATATTTCACATTTGTTACTGCAGGATGAAGATTATTAGATTGCAATATTGACATCTTACACTTCTTGTAATGAATCAGCAGTTGTACCACATTAACGTGACTTTTTTTTTTTTAATGAAAAACAAAAAAACTTTCATTGGATTTTGGCGGTCTTTCTGAAAACGGCTCCCAGATGGAACTTTATGAAAATTGCTGTCTGAAACACTTCTGCTGCAAATGTGCACCACGGTCGTAGTAACTAGTTGCTGTGCATAGACCTGTGACGATAACAAAATTTGCTGGGCGATAAATTGTCCCACAAATTAATGCCGATAAACAATATTATTGTCAACATTTTTTGGAGACTCAATCACAAATGTAATGATAATATATCAAAATAATGCAAATATACCCTTTCAAATGCAATACAATTTCATTTCTCATTTTCACCATCGTAATGTCAAGAACTTTAATATAATTTAAATTAACTTTTTTTTATAAACAATTACAAAAAAAAAGACTCTGTTTGCAAAATCGACTCTTGTAACTCAATAAAAATCACAACCAAAAACCATAAAATAAACCCTGTCTCTGTTAAGAAAAAAAATGACCTAAATATAAAGCGACACACACCCAAAACAATAAATAAATATACTGGCTCATCAACTGTACAATAATCCGTTTTTCTCTTATTTTTTCTACGGTACCTCGTGTTGCTCCTGACAAGGCTGCACTCTGTTATGTTGCTCCTAGCAACTGCCCAGCAACGGCTGGCGCCATATTTGTTTGGGGAAAAACAATATGTCACGGTTCATTGTGTTCTCGGGATAAATTACATTATTTTCAATTTATCAGAATGCCTAAGAGTTGTTTATATTGGTGTTTAGTGATTGCTACTAGGAATGCGGACGTAAAGTTTTCCAAAGCAGCCGGAACGCCGGAAACTGGCTGAATAATACTTGTCAGTGTTCCAGATTACTGACGAGAGGGTTTACTTCGTTCATGAAACAAATGCACTCCGGTGATGAGGCCGAAGCACAGAGTGAAGCCTCTTGTCATTCAGCCTGTTTGGAGGCGAGAGGCGAGGAAAACAAACACTCTGCATGCATATTTGTTTTCCTCGTGGTAATATGGCGATATGTCAAGGTCAGTAAAATTAGAGAGTTAATTTTCATTTATCGTGCAATTAATTGATTTATTGATTATCCTCCGAGGCATAGTTCAGCACATGCTCAGTAGCTGGACAATCACAACAATGTTTAAATGTTTCCTCTGTGGTGTCAAGACCCCCAGTCCAGATTCTCCTGGGACTTGGTAGTTTTATTTTGACAGTCACAGTAATAACAATCCAACTTGGTCGTCTGTCAAGTAAAAGCTCCCAATGTTAATGTTTTCAATCTTCATCATTTTCAAATTGTTGCCATCTTAACGTGGAACTTTTCTGAAATGAAAATTGTTGCATAATCAGTGCCAACGTTGGTCCTCCATGTTGGCCGGTGGGTTAATAACGCGCTGTTAAAAAACCTGCGATTTACAGATACTGAAACTAGATTAATATACTGCACAAAGTCACTGATAGCAGGCCTATGTTCCATCAGGAGCGAAGAGGAGAACATAAGACTAACTGAGGGTACAGGTAAAGATGATTCCAGAATCTGATCACAGGTTCGGAGCTTCTCAGCTTGCAGGACCACAAGCAAAACTCTTTATAGTTGAAGAAACAAAGAAATGGCCACTGTGTCTTACACTCTGGTCACATTTATTAATAACCTTAAAACACAACCTATCTGAGAGACGTTCATGTACGTTATGTTCTACATCTGACAGAAGAAGAACAAAGAAAACACCCAAAGAACAACAGATCTGAAACTATGCAGACGATTCTCCAACTTCAGCTGTCTGTCAACCCGGCCACACGTACCTGATACAAGCTGCTGCACATGAACGCAAATTACACACACCACTTTACACACAGCAAACAAAAGAGAGAGAAGCCAAAGAAAATCTAAAGCTCGGATAAAACTGTGGGAAGAGATGGCAAAGTGAAACCCGCTGACAAGAAGTGCTTGAGCAGCGTATTTGAAGCAAAGAAGCTGTGTGTAGATGCGCCTCAAATTTGACAAGATATTCAACTTTAATCTGAGCTACAGTGGAACAGCAGACACAAATACACCGAGAGGGAGAGAGAGACAGAGAGAGAGAGAGAGAGAGAGAGAGAGAGAGAGAGAGAGAGAGACAAATGAGCGACTTCCTCTGTTCATTTGCGCTGTGCAGAGACCGAACCTGTTGTCAGCCGCCGCTGTCGGGAGAATCTGCTCAACATGTTTAAGATGAAGTGTGACAGACTCTGCATGTCGTCCGGATTCATCCAGGAAAAAAAAAGTCAGCGGCAATAATCTTCTCCAGCCTTTGTGTTGTTCAGTTGTTCGCCGAGCTTTGAAGGTGCTTGACGACTGATTTCCTGTTTATGAGAACGCGGCGGACCACAACGACGCCCCCCCTCGCCCTCCCAATGCTCTCTAAGTTATTAGCGCTTCTCTAAATGAGAAATGTAAACTTTCACACCTCGTCTGTATTTCTACATGTGCGTTGGGTTATTTCTTGGGATGCACCGATACCACTTTTTTAATGGCGAGTACTAACTTTTAGCTACTTGGTGATAGCTAGTACCGATATGAGTACTTGATGCCAAAAATTCTAATTCATGGTTCGTACACAAACAATATGCAAAGGCTATGCGTTTTCAGGAACCGCCTCCGCACAGCCTCTTCATCAACGCCACACACACCTCCAATAGTCTCACAATGTACAGTAGCATCACGCAGTGTGTAGCGTCTATCTGCGCACTACGCTATGCTACTGTAGACTGTAGACAGAGGGACCCAGCTCACTGATAATGTGTATCAGTCATACTTTAATCACGTTTAGCATGTAGCATCCACGGTGTGTGAGCCTCAAGACTCTTTAGTATATACTTGTAGCATGCAGTCAGAGTCACATGCTGAGCAGCTAAACTACTAAGTGACTTCAGGCGAACTCTACTGTTGATTAAGTTGCTGGTGCTGTACGAACTATCTCTCTCCTCCTCTTGATATTTTGGCAGAACATAATTTGCAGTCGTTCTCATTAATATTAGAGAATCGTCAAAACGCGGACATCGCTGGTCCTTTCTTGTGTACTTGCGGGCGACGCTGCAGACGCATGACGTCACATAGTACTCCCCAGGTTGTATCGGGGATCTTTTTCAAAGTACTACTACTCTGTGCAGTTTCAGATTCGATACCTGACACTGGTATCTGTATCCGTGCGTCCCCAGTCATTTTCCATCATACACCCTGCTTCCCCTCTGGCTCAGTGCCGTGTGCGAGCGGTGTTTGTGGTTGTTCCACCTCTCACCTCGCTTTGCTGCGGTTTCATTAAAAGAAGATCAAACACAGAAGTTGAGGCAGTGCTGGACTGTATCCGATCTGAGGAGAACAGAGAGAGGAGATGAATGCCCAGAGGAAAGATTTCTACCTGGGAGGGTGGAAATCTGCTCTCTGCTCAACGGCTTAGCTTTATCTCCCTCCCATAGACACAGCAGGATGGGGACGGCTGGGGAGCTCATAAGTCTGCATCCAGTTTCCATCAGTGCAGCTCAAACCTCCACTGAAACAAGTCACCACTGCAAACTGTGACACACATTGAAGGAAAACTGTTTCATAAACAGAGCTCCATTGGTGTTATCCAGGGTATATGCAGGGATACAACATATACCTATTTATTTTCCAGTCAGCTTTGTGTACAGCCACTTCCAAATCCCCCATGATGCACTGCTCAGCAGTATCTAAGAGGTAGCTTATTTGTTTTCCTAGGATGATAAAGCCATGGACAGATGTCATATAGAATTGTGCCCCCATGAAAAAGTGACCCCCGGGTAACTTTTCTATATAGAATTGTGACCCGCAGGTCACATTTATAGTATGGAAAAATGACCTGCCCCATGGAATTTGGACCCCTAATATGAAACTTTACCTTTTGTCAATAAGAATGTTTTAATGTAGATATTTAATATAAATATTACATGTCGTAAGCCACTGCTTTTGTGTATTATTTGATCTTTCCTTTCATATACTGTATACAATTTCAAAATAAGGCTAAATCCCATCACATGCACATAAATTAACTTTACTAGTCTCTGTATACAAAATAGAAATATAAACTTTAGTTTTTTTTTTATTAATTCTTAAAATAAATTCTAAGACTAAACAATGCTAAATGTGTATTAGTTAGATTTCACATATGAGAGGAACATCTTTATCATTTTTATGCATTTATTATTCTTATAACTTAATAAGAAACATAGGTCTCTTTTCCATGCTATAGGATATTGAATTATGTTTATTATAATGTTATATCATGTAGAAGCCTGGTAGAACTGATCTGAACTGAACTATTGATTTTTGGTATAGCACTGGCAGCCCAGCCTGAGTCACAGCATCCAAATATGTTCACAGTGGTTTGTGGTTTCTACCTTGTAACAAATCTAAAGTACCGATACATTTTGATGCGGTGACAACCGGTAATTGCAGATGTATAGTATTCTTCCTCTGAGTGCTGATGTTCAATTCCTATGATCAGAAAACCTATTGCTACTCTATGTTACTCTCTACTCTCTTTAGTCTGATATACACCTCTGTAAAGATTCTCCAAATGAACAAACACGTGGGTGTTCCACACAGGAAACGCTTTATTTTTTTAAAGCTACATTCACACCGCTAACATTGCAGCCTGGTGTACGTGGGTGTCCAGTGTTCTCTGTCTCACTGCTGGACACGATACAACCTCCACGCCCCCAGAGGTAGTTTCTGTTTATTTTCCACTGATAGAAGCACCTACACATCGTGTCGAAGCGAGTCACTGCTGGGAAAACCCGGACAACACAACCTCTGTGATGCAATACCAACTAACTCTGCCAGCTCCTTTACATAGGTGAATTATTCAACAAGCTGAATTCAGCCAGACAAATAAATTAGGCAATCTATACCCCTTTTATACGAGTGTCATGTTTTCTTTACATTTCACAGACAAAAACGTGTAATCCGGCAGCGTTAACATCATCTTTTTTTCTTAACGGCTTCAGCAGCTGCAAACTCACTGATGTCAAGATCTTTATTACATTCACATGCATGAATTATGCATAGAATTAAGGAAAACAGACACGTTCCTTCAAGGAGACACTAAATATAACAACAGTTTTGTTAAAATCACGTGAGCTTCTCGTATCGCTCCACATGCTGGAAGCACAATACCAGTTTCATCACTTTCTCATTTGTACATTTCTTGTTTTATATTCTAATAAATGGTAAATAATTGTGTGTCTGTGTATCTCTGCAACTGGAGGGGCAGCAACTTCAGCCTCCAGGAAGTGATTGAGGGGATGCTTCAGAACTGCCGAGTATAAGTGTGAATAAATGAGAAGACGGAAGAATGGCAAGGACGAGGGATGCACGGATACCACTTCTTTTAAAGAACAAGTACTAATACTAACCTTTAGCTACTTGCCGATACTGAGTGCCAATATAAGTACTTATTAAATGCCAATAGCAATGGTGAGTTTGAAGGTTCAATCCCCTACAGGTCATCACTGTGGGTCTCTGAGCAAGTCCCTTGACGCCCACAAACTCCCCGGAGTGACCTAACGTGGCCACTGACTGACTGCTCATTGTGGAAAAAAGGAATCAATAAAGTAGGATTAGTTAGTCAGCCTAATTCAACACGCAAAGGCTATGCATTGCGGTGAAACATCTCCGCCCAGCCTCTATGCGCAACTTCAACAGTCTTGAAGGCTCCTGTTTACTACTGCAGTATGCATAGCGCAGTGTGTATCGTGTAGCTACACTCTGCAGATTGCGCACTGTAGATTAGCCCGAGGGACTGAACTCGCTGTTAATGAGTGTATCAGTCAGACTTTAATCATGTTTAGCATGTAGCATGTAGCACGGCTGGGAGTGACGTGCCAAGCAGTTAAACTACTGAGCAACGTTGGGATAACTCTGCTGGTGATTAAGTTGCTGCGGTTGTACGAAGTATCTTGCTCCTCGTCTTGACATTTTGTCAGAAGATAATTTTCAGTCTGTCTTACTTTTGTCTTTCTCATTAAAGTTAAAGAGGTGATATTATGCAAAGTTCCCTTTCTAATGGTTTTCCAAAAGAAATAATCGTCCCCATACCTGGAATGACGCCGCAGAAGTGAAAAAATTCTGTCCTCTCTCTCCCTGGCTTGTTCTAGTTTTTTAAAAGTGTCTAATGAGTCAAACAGGAATCAAACCCGACAGTGTCATCTGGGGTTTAGCCAATCCTAATCAAGGTCGCCCCTCCCTTTGACCCTCCCACAATCAAGCAGCTCTGCTCTGGCACATGGCACCACGAGAGGACATACTTCTTCCTCTTCCCAAGATGGGCTTGTGTGGGCGGAGCCAGTCCCGCTTACACAGACACAGCAGATTCTGAATGTAGCTCCAATAAATATATTAATATTTAAATGGATGAAAATCAAGGAAAAGCTAGATTTGGGGGAATAAACTTTGAACACAATGTTTTTGGACCAACGAGAGCATGTAAAAGTGTTGAAAGGCTGGATAATATGACCTCTTTAAAGAATCACCAAACCGCAGACATCGCCCGTGCACTCCTGTCTGCCTGCTGCTGATGTCGAGTCGTATAGGGCATCTTTAACGAGTAATCCATGCAGCATCGGACCCGATACCTGACATTGGTATTGGTGCATCCCTACCAAGAAATCTATGATCTAAGAAGATGTGGCTTTGATTTTTACGGATCTCGACAGAATTCTTGCAGAATTCCTTCTTGAACTGATAGAGTTCAGCCCGCTGATAAAAAAACAAGGTAGATACTATAAATGTATCACATCATTAGTTGGTCCTCAGTGTTTTGTGCATGGACTATTGACAGCCCTGATCAATACTTAATTGAAGCTGTTTGAGATTAGAGGAAGGACATAAGGACATCAGGAGGCCGACGTCTACAGAACTGACCCTACATCTCCAACAAACCTTCAGTCCTTAAAAAGCTGCCTGCGATGAGAACCATTGAAATCAGAAGGTCACATCACATTTATCATCTTCTGTTCGCTTTCCTTTTTGTTAATTCAATGTCTTTATCCGTCTCTGTAAGCACACCACATGAAAACAGACACAGAAATACTTGAAACGCACGATGTCTCCACATGTTATCTGGAATCTGTCTTCATTTAGTCCGATTTAAAGAGGATCAGATAGTCTCCTGCCAGAATTACCTGCCATTGAACAGCACTGAACAAGTCTGTAAAGCAGGCTTCAACAAAAATAAATCAACTCAGAGACTTGTTCAGGAAGTAAAAATCACTCCAAGCTTCACTTATCAGGCCAATAAATCACAGAGACAAATTCCAACCTCATCACAATGAATCAGCCCATTTAACACCCCAACAAGTCAAACCTTCTCTTTTTCACTAACACAGTCCATTCAGACACAGTGAAGATAAAGTTAGTTGACTGGGCTCAAAATTCAACGACGCTGAACAGCACATTTAATCAAAATGTCAATGATTTTTATAAGAAGGTTTTGTAAGGCTTATCCTTTCATTCCGGGCAGCCGAGTGAAAAGTGAGTGAAAAGATGTGACGTTATTCCTTCTTTAAATGGATCCGTCGTTCATCTGAGTGTAGGTCGGAGAGCGCTTTCAACAGGGACCCGAAGGTGCTGACGGGATCTGAAGGGACGGGACCGGATCTGAAGCAACCTGACTAGACCTGCATAGGGACCTAACATTACCTGGCAGGACATGATCATATAACTGACGGTACCTGACAGGACCTGATGGGACCAGATTGGACCTGACCAGACTTGATGGGACCAGACCAGAACTGACCGAGGTCCTCAGATCACCCGCCTCTTTTGGTCGTCGCTCAATAACGTAATTTGCAGGCAGGAGTTTTGGTTGGACTCTCAGATTGATTAAACGTCTCTGAACTCTGTCAGCAGTCACCAGAACAGCAGCTAAATCACATCCGACTGTGTGTGTGTGTGTGTGTGTGTGTGTGTGTGTGTGTGTGTGTGTGTGTGTGTGTGTGTGTGTGTGTGTGTGTGTGTGTGTGTGTGATGCAGTAGGATTAAAAGCATCCTGGCACTTCAGCGGGAAAACATACCTTTATTTTTCTTTCCCTCTTCCACCTTCTCTCTCCAAGCCTGCTAAGACGCCCACTCATTTAATAAAAACGTCAAAACTTTCACTTTAAAATCTATTCCTCTCAATTTATTTCTCTGGCCAGGCGGGCTTGTGGTCTCAAACTAAAGTGCCGGTACTCACGAGAGTAGTAAAGCCTGCAGCCGGCGGAAAGATTAATTGCACTGCAGTGATCTCCAACTTTTTAGTTTGACGTGTCATTGTGGATTAGAAGTCAAAGTCACATTTCACCCGAGGTTTGAGTTTTGAGTTCTGCATGGGAGTCGTGTCGCATCTGTTCAGGCAAATATCTCCGTCATCTCTACAGTCGCACGGTGGTACATCTTTGAAGTACAAATTATAAATCCATGTGTATTATTAAGAATCACTGCACACACTGAACTCCTTTGTGTTCAGGCCACATAGGCTGATGGAGCACACACACACAGCTCAATAAAGCCTCTGTCTCTCTGCACAGTACGTGCTGGAGCGGGACAGTAAGGCAGAGCATACCCACACCAAACTCACCCACCCCAGAGAATACAATTAATAAGGAGGCAGGGCTGTGAACGACACAGGTATGTGACATAATTACACAACAGTAGACGCTGCTCTTTTTGGAGTAACACGGAAGTTGGGGCCGCAAAAAAGGATTCATACGACTCATGAGATATTTAAATATTGCGTGCTTGTCGAGAGTCACGATTGTTGATACCAATCAGCAGACAGCCGCGTTGTTGTTCCTCCTTATCGGACACATTTTGTGGTGCTGGTACTCCAACGGAAGGGTGACGAAAAATCGTAACCCTTGGGTACTGTTCTTTCTAGAGTAGGGACGCACGAAAACCCATCCCGTCCTGTTCCGTCCTGTCCTGTGCTGTCCCATTCTGTTTAGTCCAGTTCTATTCTGTCCCATCCCATCCCGTCCCGTTCCGTCCTGTCCCATTCTGTTCAGTCCAGTCCTGTTCTGTCCCATCCCGTTCCATCCCATCCTGTCCCGTTCTGTCCCATTCCGTACCATCACATTCTGTCCAGTGGGACCGAGGCTTCAGGTTCTTTCATACATAAGCATTCTCTTTTATTCTGTTCAGGCAAGTAGGTTTTTATCAACATATCTTCCTTGCATGTTTAGACAGTGTTCTTCGTCAGAAGTGTCATGCGGTGGTGGATGAAGTGCCTCTATATGGACTGGCACTATAGAGGCACTATCGAGGAGAGCTGGATTATGGAGGCAGTAGAGATTCGGAAGGACGATGAACCGGGGCGAGGAAGCCTACATGCTGTCCCACACCTGGAGCATCGTCTTGACAGAGTGGACTGACAGCAGGGGGGGTGGCGGATCTGTCAAAAGTGACAGGTCGGCCACACCTCCGTAACACCAGGTGAAAGAAAGACATGTCAAGCATTTGTGCTTGAGGCCAATGCAGGTAGTACATAGGCTGAAACATTGGCCCTATGTGGGTTTGTTCTCAAGCTCCATAATGGCCATTTGACCAATGGGGCCATTGTGTGTTTATTTAGTCAACCCATGTGGTACTGTTACAGGTTGCCCAATCTGCAAACATTTCCAATTATTGACCTAACTGGGACCCATAAAGGAATCCCGCATAAGTGAACCTATATGAGGCACTCTGGGTTTGCCCAATAGGCTGGTTATTGTTAGCCTATGCTGCTTGGTACCAGCGTACCAAGCCTTAAACCATGTGGGGCCCACAAACACATGTTTGCTGGGATTCACCACCATCCGATGGCGGTTCTGACGAAGACGGGAGAACACTGTTGAAAAGTCAAAAAGGTAAGTTGAAAAAAACTTATGTGTCTGAACTGAAGAAAAGCGAATACTTATGGACCACAAGTACATTGCTGCTCAAGTTTAACGCTCACCAACACAAAACCAAGACAGAACAAAAGTGCTTCAGAGACAAAAGGAGTGTCTTTCCTCGGAATTCTGACCACATGGTCGAGTGTGTACCGACTCAAAGTGAAGAAACCAGGTCACACAGTAAGTCTGAGCGAGGTGTAACTCACTCCGCTCACTAACTTGATTTCCTGGAAGAGTCCGTGGATAAAATTAAACTAAACTGAGCTTTAACCCCAAATACGATGAGTATTTGAAGTCAGTGTTGAGTTGGAAGGTGGCAGAAGTTCATTTCACTCTCGGGGTGGGGGGGATGAGGCAGAAAAGTTAACTTGGCACCTTTCTGAAATTCTGGAGTTTTATAAATACTTTCCTGATCCTGCAGGGACTTTGGAAAAAACCCAGAAAGAAAACAGGAGAAGAAGATAAGGCTGCATTTGCGTAATAAATACACGTGTTAAAAATACCACAGTGATAACAGTTGGTATTTGTCTATCCAGCTCTAATCACAGTGAATGTGTGAGCAGTCAGATGGGAGAGGTGTATTTCTGTATGGAAACATGCATATAGTGGTGCACAAACCAGTTTTTATAGCTGTAATTGTTTATCTTTATTTCTATTATATATTTATTTGTAATTATTCAGATTGCTTTTATTATATTTGTATGAGTTCAGATATTTATATACAGGATAGGAAATACCTTGATGATGGCGTATATAGAAGATTTGTAATAATGATTTTCTTTTCTTTTTACCTTTTTTATTCATTTATTTAAGTAAATTTATTTATTTCGCTTTTTAATTCTATTTCACTCAGGTTGAGTCTTAAAAAACTGGTGACACGAGCACAGAATTGTGAGCAACATGCATAATCTGTGTTTTTTCAAATAAAAAGTTAAATAAAAAAAAAAATGTTTAGGGTATATTGTTCCCGGTTCATGTGTGTGTGTGGTTTCATTACAAAAACAACCAACAGCACCAACTAGTGGCCTGGCATGCTAACTACATCATTTTCAGCATTTCTCCCCTTAGTTGCCCAGTAGTGGGCGACATTAAGAGTTAGACTACTGCTGAAACCTGAGACTTAAGTTGACATGAGTTTTGCTCAATAAGAGATATCTCTTGAACAAAGCTAATTTTAACATGATTTTTATAACAATAATAATAATAATACTTTACTTTTTATTGCACTTTACATTCATCTACTCAAATTGCTAAAATTAATAATAAAAGCTGTGAAATAGCTTACCAGTTTTTTGTCTGAAATCGTCATTACATCTTTCTAAATCTTGAGTTCAGTAAAAATGTAAATAAAAACTAAATTTGTTTCATTAACTGTCTCTCCACTGAGAAACAGACCCTTTTCTGAGGTGTTAATAATCGCTAGCTCTGCTACCCAAAATGCTAAACCCATCCAATAATGTGCTAACGGCCAATAATGTGAAAAATGTGCCCATTTTAGATGTGATTAATCCAATAACAACAGTAAATTTAATTTGACTGAGGATTTCCCAGCCACCCTGAGGGCCGGTCAAGCAGAGTTAAAGGGCTCCCGACTTCATGACGCCCACGTTTGGTCTCGTTTCCAGTTTGTATTTGTAACAGTGCAACATGTCTGCTTCATTGTGACACTTCACGGTGTTAATGATGTTCTTATTCAACCCAGCAGTATGTATTATTAATGTGCCGTCAGCTGGATAAATGAACGTGTGAATGTTAAACGTGTTGAGGAGTCAGCTGCTGGGTTCAGCCTGCTCCCCGGTGACAAACTCATTCATTAGCCGCAGACATGTCGACTGCAGGCCCGACATGTTGTTGTGTTTCATTGACTAATAAAGCTGACCTGAAGATTCTCTGCCTTATTAAATTTTCATACCGTTAATGTTGTCAGTGGACGTGCAGAGGGTCATTATAGCTTCAGGCTCGTCAGCCGCAACAATGAGAACGCTAAATAAACTCTATTAAATCCAGAAGTGTCATGAAATGTGCTTCCTGTCATCGACAGCTAACTGCTGAAAAACAAATTCGACCTTTGTCCCTTAATTCACAACAACAGAAGATGAATGAGCTCAGTGGTTATCAATCTTCACAGCAACATGTCGTCAAACAGTTATTCTCAGAGCAGAAAAACTAATTTTACTTCAGGAGACACGTAAAACCAAATTTCATCTTGAGTGGCCGGGCAGGTAATATGGAGCCATAGTAACCATTCAATTTCAACTTTTCACATTTTCTTTTTGTGGTGCAGCATAGATGACCAACATGTTCATATCTTTTGCTAAACCAAACATTTACTACAGAAAACGACTACAATCTCAACATAAAACCAATTTATTTAAACTTTCTGGTGCAAAATACAGTGAAATGTCCAGAAAACTTCTCCTGTAGGTGTTGCATTATGGGAGTTTTTACACCCTGACAGCATGGCTTTAAAACTGATGCTGCTTTGCTCACTTTCATGCCAATATCTCAGCATTGGAACGGGAAGAAGAAATGAAGAGGAAGCGTCTGTGCTCACTACTCTTAAACAATTTGCTAATTTTAATGTTTTCTTTGAAATTGTGACCTTTTGCCGGGTGGTTTGGCCGGATTGGAGTCACTCTCATGCCTGTTTTGGCCCACAGGCCTCATGTTTGACACCGCTGGCCTGGACCGTGAGGAGCACAGTGTAGTGTTGTTCCTCCTTTGCTTGGAAAGCAAATTGGACTGATAGAGAAACAGAAACCATGAGATAATTCAAGTGTGCTGAGATGTGTGGCGCCGACATCTCAGCAGCAGATCCTTTAAATCCTGGGAGTTGTGAGGTGAGGCCTTCATGAGAAAAAAAAACGCATTAATGAACCATGATGGTTGCTTTTTCTTCTTTGGATAAGTTTTGATGGATACTGGCCACAGTAAACCAGGAGACCTGGAGCAGGTGGTCTGGAGACGCTCTGACTGAGGTCAGTTCTACTTCTAACATCAACTCTGTGGACAAAATGTTTCTTCTCTCGCTGATGTAGCCCACCCGGGAAGCTTCATACAGACATTTAGTGTCTCTGATTCCCTTTTGCTGGTGAAACTGTTCTGACTGATTTATTTCTCCTGGGAAAACCCCGACATTTCCCTTGGAGTTGATAAGATTTTTACCAATGCCATTCCATTTTCGATTCTGCTTAATAATGCCGTTCTTCATCAAGTCTGGTATCGACTCTCGAATGGAAAAAAGGAGAACAAAGTAGTTGATTCGCATCAACGCGACATTCATCCAAATTTCTTGCTCCTCTGTGAGCAAATGTTTCTTCATATTGGTCGTATTTCTTCAGTTTGATGAAACATCCACTTTGCAGGTATTGGAAATTGCCCTGTCGTCATCCTTACTCGTGAAATGGAACCAAACTTTTGAGCGTCTGTGCTGATTGGCCGCCGTGTTGAACTTTTGGTGCTTCGTGAAATCGTGAAATTGAACCCGAAAAGCGACAAGTATCAAAAAGCAGCACCAAGAAAACAAACAGAAAGTTCGAGTGAAGCACTTTTTTCTTTTCTTTTACAGACGATGACATCCGTATTGACAAGACAGCGGAGGATGAGATGTGTTTGGTGGTGATCCGCGGCTGCAGGGTGAAATCTGAACAGCAGCAGTTTGGCTGCAGGCTGGGCGTCGGTTCTCCCTCCGAGCCGGCAAAAAAAACCCAGACGCGTCTACTTCACAGACACCTGATCCGAGTCCTGCCTGAGACATCAGACACCGTCACACTGTCCTCGCATCTGCCGCAGCGCCGCCTGCCACATGTGCCACTAACAAGCCAGCGAGGAGGCTGTAATCTTCTCTTCTGCAGCTCCGGTGAGGCAGTCCGAGTTGGAACGGGAAGAAGAAATGAAGAGGAAGCAAAGAAACGAAACCGAAACATGGATGAATAAGTAATGAAGCAGCCAACGCCGGCTCCAACCACACGCTGCGTTCGCCTGTGTGCGGTCAACGTTTAGAAAGGAAGAAAAGTTTGGAGGGAGTCAGAAACTTTTAAGAGCAGTCAAACTGACGGACCACCGAAAAATAAAGGAAATAGGACGCAGACATCGCAGTGATCACAAACGCTGCCTTCAGTCGGAGAAGCACCGAGAACCCCCAACAACCGCTGCAACAGAAAGAGAGGAAGTGCACGTGTCCATAAAATCATAATGAGTGGCGGCCGGTGTGTCTGTTGCGAAGGAAAACCGGAGCCAGGGTCAACACAGGGGATCTGATACTGTGACTGTGATGGTTCAATGTTTGTAATGAAAATAATGTGCCGGCGCAGTGGTTAGCACTCCCGCCTCACAACAAGAAGGTCCTGGTTTAAATCCATCGGGAGTCTTTCTGTGTGGAGTTTGCATGTTGTCCCCGTGTGTGTGTGGGTTTCCTCCGGGTTCTCCGCTTTCCTCCCACAATCCCAAACACATCAGCTCCCCCTGAGCGCCGCGCTGTGTGGCAGAAAGGTTTTGCGTTTATACAGCAATGTTTGGAAAACAAATGTCAATTCCCTTGGAAACACGGGCATTCTAGTGGACAGACGGCCCCGTTGGATCGTTATTATGGGGACTGGCAACTATAAAACTACCATCATTTCTTTTGAACTGACAAAAGGTAAAACTTTCATTGCTAAATTGTCGGTTACCAAAAAAAACCAAAAACAATATCATAAAGTCACGACAAAAAAATGGTCATAATTCAGCTACTAAACTTCCAGGTCCAAGGAAAATATGGACTGGGAGTCATGACACACTGGAAGAAACATTCTTCTGATTGTTCATCTACTGAGCATGTGCACAACAGCAACACAGCCGTGGTGTGCATGCAACTTAGCAGCATTTCAGAAGGTTGTGTTTTTCCACAGAGTTGGGAGTATTTTCAAAAAAGCTGGATTTTCAGTGTGAGCCTCAAGACTCTTTAGTATATACTTGTAGCATGCAGTCAGAGTCACATGCTGAGCAGCTAAACTACTAAGTGACTTCAGGCGAACTCTACTGTTGATTAAGTTGCTGGTGCTGTACGAACTATCTCTCTCCTCCTCTTGATATTTTGGCAGAACATAATTTGCAGTCGTTCTCATTAATATTAGAGAATCGTCAAAACGCGGACATCGCTGGTCCTTTCTTGTGTACTTGCGGGCGACGCTGCAGACGCATGACGTCACATAGTACTCCCCAGGTTGTATCGGGGATCTTTTTCAAAGTACTACTACTCTGTGCAGTTTCAGATTCGATACCTGACACTGGTATCTGTATCCGTGCGTCCCCAGTCATTTTCCATCATACACCCTGCTTCCCCTCTGGCTCAGTGCCGTGTGCGAGCGGTGTTTGTGGTTGTTCCACCTCTCACCTCGCTTTGCTGCGGTTTCATTAAAAGAAGATCAAACACAGAAGTTGAGGCAGTGCTGGACTGTATCCGATCTGAGGAGAACAGAGAGAGGAGATGAATGCCCAGAGGAAAGATTTCTACCTGGGAGGGTGGAAATCTGCTCTCTGCTCAACGGCTTAGCTTTATCTCCCTCCCATAGACACAGCAGGATGGGGACGGCTGGGGAGCTCATAAGTCTGCATCCAGTTTCCATCAGTGCAGCTCAAACCTCCACTGAAACAAGTCACCACTGCAAACTGTGACACACATTGAAGGAAAACTGTTTCATAAACAGAGCTCCATTGGTGTTATCCAGGGTATATGCAGGGATACAACATATACCTATTTATTTTCCAGTCAGCTTTGTGTACAGCCACTTCCAAATCCCCCATGATGCACTGCTCAGCAGTATCTAAGAGGTAGCTTATTTGTTTTCCTAGGATGATAAAGCCATGGACAGATGTCATATAGAATTGTGCCCCCATGAAAAAGTGACCCCCGGGTAACTTTTCTATATAGAATTGTGACCCGCAGGTCACATTTATAGTATGGAAAAATGACCTGCCCCATGGAATTTGGACCCCTAATATGAAACTTTACCTTTTGTCAATAAGAATGTTTTAATGTAGATATTTAATATAAATATTACATGTCGTAAGCCACTGCTTTTGTGTATTATTTGATCTTTCCTTTCATATACTGTATACAATTTCAAAATAAGGCTAAATCCCATCACATGCACATAAATTAACTTTACTAGTCTCTGTATACAAAATAGAAATATAAACTTTAGTTTTTTTTTTATTAATTCTTAAAATAAATTCTAAGACTAAACAATGCTAAATGTGTATTAGTTAGATTTCACATATGAGAGGAACATCTTTATCATTTTTATGCATTTATTATTCTTATAACTTAATAAGAAACATAGGTCTCTTTTCCATGCTATAGGATATTGAATTATGTTTATTATAATGTTATATCATGTAGAAGCCTGGTAGAACTGATCTGAACTGAACTATTGATTTTTGGTATAGCACTGGCAGCCCAGCCTGAGTCACAGCATCCAAATATGTTCACAGTGGTTTGTGGTTTCTACCTTGTAACAAATCTAAAGTACCGATACATTTTGATGCGGTGACAACCGGTAATTGCAGATGTATAGTATTCTTCCTCTGAGTGCTGATGTTCAATTCCTATGATCAGAAAACCTATTGCTACTCTATGTTACTCTCTACTCTCTTTAGTCTGATATACACCTCTGTAAAGATTCTCCAAATGAACAAACACGTGGGTGTTCCACACAGGAAACGCTTTATTTTTTTAAAGCTACATTCACACCGCTAACATTGCAGCCTGGTGTACGTGGGTGTCCAGTGTTCTCTGTCTCACTGCTGGACACGATACAACCTCCACGCCCCCAGAGGTAGTTTCTGTTTATTTTCCACTGATAGAAGCACCTACACATCGTGTCGAAGCGAGTCACTGCTGGGAAAACCCGGACAACACAACCTCTGTGATGCAATACCAACTAACTCTGCCAGCTCCTTTACATAGGTGAATTATTCAACAAGCTGAATTCAGCCAGACAAATAAATTAGGCAATCTATACCCCTTTTATACGAGTGTCATGTTTTCTTTACATTTCACAGACAAAAACGTGTAATCCGGCAGCGTTAACATCATCTTTTTTTCTTAACGGCTTCAGCAGCTGCAAACTCACTGATGTCAAGATCTTTATTACATTCACATGCATGAATTATGCATAGAATTAAGGAAAACAGACACGTTCCTTCAAGGAGACACTAAATATAACAACAGTTTTGTTAAAATCACGTGAGCTTCTCGTATCGCTCCACATGCTGGAAGCACAATACCAGTTTCATCACTTTCTCATTTGTACATTTCTTGTTTTATATTCTAATAAATGGTAAATAATTGTGTGTCTGTGTATCTCTGCAACTGGAGGGGCAGCAACTTCAGCCTCCAGGAAGTGATTGAGGGGATGCTTCAGAACTGCCGAGTATAAGTGTGAATAAATGAGAAGACGGAAGAATGGCAAGGACGAGGGATGCACGGATACCACTTCTTTTAAAGAACAAGTACTAATACTAACCTTTAGCTACTTGCCGATACTGAGTGCCAATATAAGTACTTATTAAATGCCAATAGCAATGGTGAGTTTGAAGGTTCAATCCCCTACAGGTCATCACTGTGGGTCTCTGAGCAAGTCCCTTGACGCCCACAAACTCCCCGGAGTGACCTAACGTGGCCACTGACTGACTGCTCATTGTGGAAAAAAGGAATCAATAAAGTAGGATTAGTTAGTCAGCCTAATTCAACACGCAAAGGCTATGCATTGCGGTGAAACATCTCCGCCCAGCCTCTATGCGCAACTTCAACAGTCTTGAAGGCTCCTGTTTACTACTGCAGTATGCATAGCGCAGTGTGTATCGTGTAGCTACACTCTGCAGATTGCGCACTGTAGATTAGCCCGAGGGACTGAACTCGCTGTTAATGAGTGTATCAGTCAGACTTTAATCATGTTTAGCATGTAGCATGTAGCACGGCTGGGAGTGACGTGCCAAGCAGTTAAACTACTGAGCAACGTTGGGATAACTCTGCTGGTGATTAAGTTGCTGCGGTTGTACGAAGTATCTTGCTCCTCGTCTTGACATTTTGTCAGAAGATAATTTTCAGTCTGTCTTACTTTTGTCTTTCTCATTAAAGTTAAAGAGGTGATATTATGCAAAGTTCCCTTTCTAATGGTTTTCCAAAAGAAATAATCGTCCCCATACCTGGAATGACGCCGCAGAAGTGAAAAAATTCTGTCCTCTCTCTCCCTGGCTTGTTCTAGTTTTTTAAAAGTGTCTAATGAGTCAAACAGGAATCAAACCCGACAGTGTCATCTGGGGTTTAGCCAATCCTAATCAAGGTCGCCCCTCCCTTTGACCCTCCCACAATCAAGCAGCTCTGCTCTGGCACATGGCACCACGAGAGGACATACTTCTTCCTCTTCCCAAGATGGGCTTGTGTGGGCGGAGCCAGTCCCGCTTACACAGACACAGCAGATTCTGAATGTAGCTCCAATAAATATATTAATATTTAAATGGATGAAAATCAAGGAAAAGCTAGATTTGGGGGAATAAACTTTGAACACAATGTTTTTGGACCAACGAGAGCATGTAAAAGTGTTGAAAGGCTGGATAATATGACCTCTTTAAAGAATCACCAAACCGCAGACATCGCCCGTGCACTCCTGTCTGCCTGCTGCTGATGTCGAGTCGTATAGGGCATCTTTAACGAGTAATCCATGCAGCATCGGACCCGATACCTGACATTGGTATTGGTGCATCCCTACCAAGAAATCTATGATCTAAGAAGATGTGGCTTTGATTTTTACGGATCTCGACAGAATTCTTGCAGAATTCCTTCTTGAACTGATAGAGTTCAGCCCGCTGATAAAAAAACAAGGTAGATACTATAAATGTATCACATCATTAGTTGGTCCTCAGTGTTTTGTGCATGGACTATTGACAGCCCTGATCAATACTTAATTGAAGCTGTTTGAGATTAGAGGAAGGACATAAGGACATCAGGAGGCCGACGTCTACAGAACTGACCCTACATCTCCAACAAACCTTCAGTCCTTAAAAAGCTGCCTGCGATGAGAACCATTGAAATCAGAAGGTCACATCACATTTATCATCTTCTGTTCGCTTTCCTTTTTGTTAATTCAATGTCTTTATCCGTCTCTGTAAGCACACCACATGAAAACAGACACAGAAATACTTGAAACGCACGATGTCTCCACATGTTATCTGGAATCTGTCTTCATTTAGTCCGATTTAAAGAGGATCAGATAGTCTCCTGCCAGAATTACCTGCCATTGAACAGCACTGAACAAGTCTGTAAAGCAGGCTTCAACAAAAATAAATCAACTCAGAGACTTGTTCAGGAAGTAAAAATCACTCCAAGCTTCACTTATCAGGCCAATAAATCACAGAGACAAATTCCAACCTCATCACAATGAATCAGCCCATTTAACACCCCAACAAGTCAAACCTTCTCTTTTTCACTAACACAGTCCATTCAGACACAGTGAAGATAAAGTTAGTTGACTGGGCTCAAAATTCAACGACGCTGAACAGCACATTTAATCAAAATGTCAATGATTTTTATAAGAAGGTTTTGTAAGGCTTATCCTTTCATTCCGGGCAGCCGAGTGAAAAGTGAGTGAAAAGATGTGACGTTATTCCTTCTTTAAATGGATCCGTCGTTCATCTGAGTGTAGGTCGGAGAGCGCTTTCAACAGGGACCCGAAGGTGCTGACGGGATCTGAAGGGACGGGACCGGATCTGAAGCAACCTGACTAGACCTGCATAGGGACCTAACATTACCTGGCAGGACATGATCATATAACTGACGGTACCTGACAGGACCTGATGGGACCAGATTGGACCTGACCAGACTTGATGGGACCAGACCAGAACTGACCGAGGTCCTCAGATCACCCGCCTCTTTTGGTCGTCGCTCAATAACGTAATTTGCAGGCAGGAGTTTTGGTTGGACTCTCAGATTGATTAAACGTCTCTGAACTCTGTCAGCAGTCACCAGAACAGCAGCTAAATCACATCCGACTGTGTGTGTGTGTGTGTGTGTGTGTGTGTGTGTGTGTGTGTGTGTGTGTGTGTGTGTGTGTGTGTGTGTGTGTGTGTGTGTGTGATGCAGTAGGATTAAAAGCATCCTGGCACTTCAGCGGGAAAACATACCTTTATTTTTCTTTCCCTCTTCCACCTTCTCTCTCCAAGCCTGCTAAGACGCCCACTCATTTAATAAAAACGTCAAAACTTTCACTTTAAAATCTATTCCTCTCAATTTATTTCTCTGGCCAGGCGGGCTTGTGGTCTCAAACTAAAGTGCCGGTACTCACGAGAGTAGTAAAGCCTGCAGCCGGCGGAAAGATTAATTGCACTGCAGTGATCTCCAACTTTTTAGTTTGACGTGTCATTGTGGATTAGAAGTCAAAGTCACATTTCACCCGAGGTTTGAGTTTTGAGTTCTGCATGGGAGTCGTGTCGCATCTGTTCAGGCAAATATCTCCGTCATCTCTACAGTCGCACGGTGGTACATCTTTGAAGTACAAATTATAAATCCATGTGTATTATTAAGAATCACTGCACACACTGAACTCCTTTGTGTTCAGGCCACATAGGCTGATGGAGCACACACACACAGCTCAATAAAGCCTCTGTCTCTCTGCACAGTACGTGCTGGAGCGGGACAGTAAGGCAGAGCATACCCACACCAAACTCACCCACCCCAGAGAATACAATTAATAAGGAGGCAGGGCTGTGAACGACACAGGTATGTGACATAATTACACAACAGTAGACGCTGCTCTTTTTGGAGTAACACGGAAGTTGGGGCCGCAAAAAAGGATTCATACGACTCATGAGATATTTAAATATTGCGTGCTTGTCGAGAGTCACGATTGTTGATACCAATCAGCAGACAGCCGCGTTGTTGTTCCTCCTTATCGGACACATTTTGTGGTGCTGGTACTCCAACGGAAGGGTGACGAAAAATCGTAACCCTTGGGTACTGTTCTTTCTAGAGTAGGGACGCACGAAAACCCATCCCGTCCTGTTCCGTCCTGTCCTGTGCTGTCCCATTCTGTTTAGTCCAGTTCTATTCTGTCCCATCCCATCCCGTCCCGTTCCGTCCTGTCCCATTCTGTTCAGTCCAGTCCTGTTCTGTCCCATCCCGTTCCATCCCATCCTGTCCCGTTCTGTCCCATTCCGTACCATCACATTCTGTCCAGTGGGACCGAGGCTTCAGGTTCTTTCATACATAAGCATTCTCTTTTATTCTGTTCAGGCAAGTAGGTTTTTATCAACATATCTTCCTTGCATGTTTAGACAGTGTTCTTCGTCAGAAGTGTCATGCGGTGGTGGATGAAGTGCCTCTATATGGACTGGCACTATAGAGGCACTATCGAGGAGAGCTGGATTATGGAGGCAGTAGAGATTCGGAAGGACGATGAACCGGGGCGAGGAAGCCTACATGCTGTCCCACACCTGGAGCATCGTCTTGACAGAGTGGACTGACAGCAGGGGGGGTGGCGGATCTGTCAAAAGTGACAGGTCGGCCACACCTCCGTAACACCAGGTGAAAGAAAGACATGTCAAGCATTTGTGCTTGAGGCCAATGCAGGTAGTACATAGGCTGAAACATTGGCCCTATGTGGGTTTGTTCTCAAGCTCCATAATGGCCATTTGACCAATGGGGCCATTGTGTGTTTATTTAGTCAACCCATGTGGTACTGTTACAGGTTGCCCAATCTGCAAACATTTCCAATTATTGACCTAACTGGGACCCATAAAGGAATCCCGCATAAGTGAACCTATATGAGGCACTCTGGGTTTGCCCAATAGGCTGGTTATTGTTAGCCTATGCTGCTTGGTACCAGCGTACCAAGCCTTAAACCATGTGGGGCCCACAAACACATGTTTGCTGGGATTCACCACCATCCGATGGCGGTTCTGACGAAGACGGGAGAACACTGTTGAAAAGTCAAAAAGGTAAGTTGAAAAAAACTTATGTGTCTGAACTGAAGAAAAGCGAATACTTATGGACCACAAGTACATTGCTGCTCAAGTTTAACGCTCACCAACACAAAACCAAGACAGAACAAAAGTGCTTCAGAGACAAAAGGAGTGTCTTTCCTCGGAATTCTGACCACATGGTCGAGTGTGTACCGACTCAAAGTGAAGAAACCAGGTCACACAGTAAGTCTGAGCGAGGTGTAACTCACTCCGCTCACTAACTTGATTTCCTGGAAGAGTCCGTGGATAAAATTAAACTAAACTGAGCTTTAACCCCAAATACGATGAGTATTTGAAGTCAGTGTTGAGTTGGAAGGTGGCAGAAGTTCATTTCACTCTCGGGGTGGGGGGGATGAGGCAGAAAAGTTAACTTGGCACCTTTCTGAAATTCTGGAGTTTTATAAATACTTTCCTGATCCTGCAGGGACTTTGGAAAAAACCCAGAAAGAAAACAGGAGAAGAAGATAAGGCTGCATTTGCGTAATAAATACACGTGTTAAAAATACCACAGTGATAACAGTTGGTATTTGTCTATCCAGCTCTAATCACAGTGAATGTGTGAGCAGTCAGATGGGAGAGGTGTATTTCTGTATGGAAACATGCATATAGTGGTGCACAAACCAGTTTTTATAGCTGTAATTGTTTATCTTTATTTCTATTATATATTTATTTGTAATTATTCAGATTGCTTTTATTATATTTGTATGAGTTCAGATATTTATATACAGGATAGGAAATACCTTGATGATGGCGTATATAGAAGATTTGTAATAATGATTTTCTTTTCTTTTTACCTTTTTTATTCATTTATTTAAGTAAATTTATTTATTTCGCTTTTTAATTCTATTTCACTCAGGTTGAGTCTTAAAAAACTGGTGACACGAGCACAGAATTGTGAGCAACATGCATAATCTGTGTTTTTTCAAATAAAAAGTTAAATAAAAAAAAAAATGTTTAGGGTATATTGTTCCCGGTTCATGTGTGTGTGTGGTTTCATTACAAAAACAACCAACAGCACCAACTAGTGGCCTGGCATGCTAACTACATCATTTTCAGCATTTCTCCCCTTAGTTGCCCAGTAGTGGGCGACATTAAGAGTTAGACTACTGCTGAAACCTGAGACTTAAGTTGACATGAGTTTTGCTCAATAAGAGATATCTCTTGAACAAAGCTAATTTTAACATGATTTTTATAACAATAATAATAATAATACTTTACTTTTTATTGCACTTTACATTCATCTACTCAAATTGCTAAAATTAATAATAAAAGCTGTGAAATAGCTTACCAGTTTTTTGTCTGAAATCGTCATTACATCTTTCTAAATCTTGAGTTCAGTAAAAATGTAAATAAAAACTAAATTTGTTTCATTAACTGTCTCTCCACTGAGAAACAGACCCTTTTCTGAGGTGTTAATAATCGCTAGCTCTGCTACCCAAAATGCTAAACCCATCCAATAATGTGCTAACGGCCAATAATGTGAAAAATGTGCCCATTTTAGATGTGATTAATCCAATAACAACAGTAAATTTAATTTGACTGAGGATTTCCCAGCCACCCTGAGGGCCGGTCAAGCAGAGTTAAAGGGCTCCCGACTTCATGACGCCCACGTTTGGTCTCGTTTCCAGTTTGTATTTGTAACAGTGCAACATGTCTGCTTCATTGTGACACTTCACGGTGTTAATGATGTTCTTATTCAACCCAGCAGTATGTATTATTAATGTGCCGTCAGCTGGATAAATGAACGTGTGAATGTTAAACGTGTTGAGGAGTCAGCTGCTGGGTTCAGCCTGCTCCCCGGTGACAAACTCATTCATTAGCCGCAGACATGTCGACTGCAGGCCCGACATGTTGTTGTGTTTCATTGACTAATAAAGCTGACCTGAAGATTCTCTGCCTTATTAAATTTTCATACCGTTAATGTTGTCAGTGGACGTGCAGAGGGTCATTATAGCTTCAGGCTCGTCAGCCGCAACAATGAGAACGCTAAATAAACTCTATTAAATCCAGAAGTGTCATGAAATGTGCTTCCTGTCATCGACAGCTAACTGCTGAAAAACAAATTCGACCTTTGTCCCTTAATTCACAACAACAGAAGATGAATGAGCTCAGTGGTTATCAATCTTCACAGCAACATGTCGTCAAACAGTTATTCTCAGAGCAGAAAAACTAATTTTACTTCAGGAGACACGTAAAACCAAATTTCATCTTGAGTGGCCGGGCAGGTAATATGGAGCCATAGTAACCATTCAATTTCAACTTTTCACATTTTCTTTTTGTGGTGCAGCATAGATGACCAACATGTTCATATCTTTTGCTAAACCAAACATTTACTACAGAAAACGACTACAATCTCAACATAAAACCAATTTATTTAAACTTTCTGGTGCAAAATACAGTGAAATGTCCAGAAAACTTCTCCTGTAGGTGTTGCATTATGGGAGTTTTTACACCCTGACAGCATGGCTTTAAAACTGATGCTGCTTTGCTCACTTTCATGCCAATATCTCAGCATTGGAACGGGAAGAAGAAATGAAGAGGAAGCGTCTGTGCTCACTACTCTTAAACAATTTGCTAATTTTAATGTTTTCTTTGAAATTGTGACCTTTTGCCGGGTGGTTTGGCCGGATTGGAGTCACTCTCATGCCTGTTTTGGCCCACAGGCCTCATGTTTGACACCGCTGGCCTGGACCGTGAGGAGCACAGTGTAGTGTTGTTCCTCCTTTGCTTGGAAAGCAAATTGGACTGATAGAGAAACAGAAACCATGAGATAATTCAAGTGTGCTGAGATGTGTGGCGCCGACATCTCAGCAGCAGATCCTTTAAATCCTGGGAGTTGTGAGGTGAGGCCTTCATGAGAAAAAAAAACGCATTAATGAACCATGATGGTTGCTTTTTCTTCTTTGGATAAGTTTTGATGGATACTGGCCACAGTAAACCAGGAGACCTGGAGCAGGTGGTCTGGAGACGCTCTGACTGAGGTCAGTTCTACTTCTAACATCAACTCTGTGGACAAAATGTTTCTTCTCTCGCTGATGTAGCCCACCCGGGAAGCTTCATACAGACATTTAGTGTCTCTGATTCCCTTTTGCTGGTGAAACTGTTCTGACTGATTTATTTCTCCTGGGAAAACCCCGACATTTCCCTTGGAGTTGATAAGATTTTTACCAATGCCATTCCATTTTCGATTCTGCTTAATAATGCCGTTCTTCATCAAGTCTGGTATCGACTCTCGAATGGAAAAAAGGAGAACAAAGTAGTTGATTCGCATCAACGCGACATTCATCCAAATTTCTTGCTCCTCTGTGAGCAAATGTTTCTTCATATTGGTCGTATTTCTTCAGTTTGATGAAACATCCACTTTGCAGGTATTGGAAATTGCCCTGTCGTCATCCTTACTCGTGAAATGGAACCAAACTTTTGAGCGTCTGTGCTGATTGGCCGCCGTGTTGAACTTTTGGTGCTTCGTGAAATCGTGAAATTGAACCCGAAAAGCGACAAGTATCAAAAAGCAGCACCAAGAAAACAAACAGAAAGTTCGAGTGAAGCACTTTTTTCTTTTCTTTTACAGACGATGACATCCGTATTGACAAGACAGCGGAGGATGAGATGTGTTTGGTGGTGATCCGCGGCTGCAGGGTGAAATCTGAACAGCAGCAGTTTGGCTGCAGGCTGGGCGTCGGTTCTCCCTCCGAGCCGGCAAAAAAAACCCAGACGCGTCTACTTCACAGACACCTGATCCGAGTCCTGCCTGAGACATCAGACACCGTCACACTGTCCTCGCATCTGCCGCAGCGCCGCCTGCCACATGTGCCACTAACAAGCCAGCGAGGAGGCTGTAATCTTCTCTTCTGCAGCTCCGGTGAGGCAGTCCGAGTTGGAACGGGAAGAAGAAATGAAGAGGAAGCAAAGAAACGAAACCGAAACATGGATGAATAAGTAATGAAGCAGCCAACGCCGGCTCCAACCACACGCTGCGTTCGCCTGTGTGCGGTCAACGTTTAGAAAGGAAGAAAAGTTTGGAGGGAGTCAGAAACTTTTAAGAGCAGTCAAACTGACGGACCACCGAAAAATAAAGGAAATAGGACGCAGACATCGCAGTGATCACAAACGCTGCCTTCAGTCGGAGAAGCACCGAGAACCCCCAACAACCGCTGCAACAGAAAGAGAGGAAGTGCACGTGTCCATAAAATCATAATGAGTGGCGGCCGGTGTGTCTGTTGCGAAGGAAAACCGGAGCCAGGGTCAACACAGGGGATCTGATACTGTGACTGTGATGGTTCAATGTTTGTAATGAAAATAATGTGCCGGCGCAGTGGTTAGCACTCCCGCCTCACAACAAGAAGGTCCTGGTTTAAATCCATCGGGAGTCTTTCTGTGTGGAGTTTGCATGTTGTCCCCGTGTGTGTGTGGGTTTCCTCCGGGTTCTCCGCTTTCCTCCCACAATCCCAAACACATCAGCTCCCCCTGAGCGCCGCGCTGTGTGGCAGAAAGGTTTTGCGTTTATACAGCAATGTTTGGAAAACAAATGTCAATTCCCTTGGAAACACGGGCATTCTAGTGGACAGACGGCCCCGTTGGATCGTTATTATGGGGACTGGCAACTATAAAACTACCATCATTTCTTTTGAACTGACAAAAGGTAAAACTTTCATTGCTAAATTGTCGGTTACCAAAAAAAACCAAAAACAATATCATAAAGTCACGACAAAAAAATGGTCATAATTCAGCTACTAAACTTCCAGGTCCAAGGAAAATATGGACTGGGAGTCATGACACACTGGAAGAAACATTCTTCTGATTGTTCATCTACTGAGCATGTGCACAACAGCAACACAGCCGTGGTGTGCATGCAACTTAGCAGCATTTCAGAAGGTTGTGTTTTTCCACAGAGTTGGGAGTATTTTCAAAAAAGCTGGATTTTCAGTGGCTCTGAGTTGTCGTGTAAACGGACCCCAAAACAAAAGTTTTCACTTGAAATGCTGTAAACGGGGCCCGAGTCTCATTCAAGTCTGATTCACTGTGAGGAATCGGGCAAAATAGAGCATAGTTCTGCACAGATCATGAAGCGAAGAAAGTCATGGAAGAGGCGTCCCTGATCAGAGTGAAGCCATTTTATCTGCTGCTTCCACTGCGATCATTTGACCTCATCACCACAGACAGATAACATTCATGAGTGATTAAGTGAAATGTACCGGCTGTGTTCATTGTTTGGAGAAAAACTGATCATAAAGGTCCTGCTGCAATCATTTAACACGTAAGAAGAAATATGAGCATTACAATTCGTCCCCTTTGCAGACCAATTCTTAAATTTTCCCATTATCGCACATTGGCCCGATAAAATGGTGTTTGTAGTTCTTCTTCCTGCCTTCCTTTTCTTTCCGGACCGCGGGATAAAAGCATCAGATGTAAATTGGCTCAGAGAATGGGCCTCGGCTCCCCCTCTGCTCTGCCTCCAGGAATAAAGAGATAAATTGAAGCTGAGCCCCGGTGATGAATAGGTGTCATGTCCGGGGGCCGTGCAGGTACACCTAAGCTGCTTCCAGCTACACAAACAAGAGATAAGCTGCTGGCCTACAAGTCACCTCGGCTCAGGCTTAATTCATAAATTCACTTCTTATGGCAACCTGCGGGGGAAGACGAGTTCGCCTGTGAGATGTTCAAATCCTCAACTGGATGGATTAAGTGGATCAGAAGTCTGCTGCCTCCCCCAGAGAAAGGTTCCCCCCCGTCCCCTCCCCCACTTACCAAGCATTAACAATCCTGTGATCTTCTACACACTTTACTAATAAAATGAATAAACAAATATTGGGGAGGCCGATAGGAGTCGACCACGGTTTATTTACTGTTATTTACAAGGTAAACATTGTTCCTATTGCCCATCTATTGAGCGTGTGAGCGCTTGAGAAAGTTTGTTTTGTTTCAATAGAGAATGGAATCAGAGCATTTTCAAATAGTTCCACCTCAGAAGATTTTCAAAAACTTGTGTTTTGCAGGAAACTTAAGATGCTAACATGGCAGTCTAAGACCTTGTCCGAGCAAAAACGGTCTTTTTTTCTCCCCGTCATTCTCCAAAAGAAAAAAAAAAACTCCTGTCCACACGTCACTATGAACAAAGCTCAAAACAATGTAATGTGCCAATAACATATGCCAGGCCTTTAGATGGCACTGTAGCGGCCACAAAAATAGACCTTAAACACAGAAGAAGACATTGATAATACTAATGCTCGTCCTCGTATTGGACAAATCCAACATGTGGCCAACTAGCATCAGTAGCTCCCGGAGCGGGTAGTCCGCCATTGCTATTGTTGTTAAGTGACGTCAAGGAGAGGGTCGCAGGGTTATCGGGTCGAGGGGCGGGGCGATGACAATGTGCGTCTTGTTCATCCACACCTCAAAGCCAAGGCGGCATTTTAAAAATTTCCCCACTCTGGAATTTCAAAAAGATCCTAAATCGCTGCGCCATGTGATGATCAGATACAAATAATGCAGTTACATGATATGGCGTTGTCATGTGGATAGGCCATAAGAATTGTCATGCTGCTGTAAGAAACGTGAAAAAAGTTGCTCACAGAGCATATCGCCTCACACTAAACACAGGCATTAGGCAGTTATGTGTTGAAGGAGCCCAGAGAATCGTGGCGTGATCTCTGCTGGACGCCTGAGCTCCTGCAGTGAAACAACATGTGACTACTACACTGTGAGGCTCTGCCAGCGTGTCCCAGTCCCCTCCCAGCATCCACCACGCCGCCACCTCCGGAAAACCCTGCCTCCCCCTCTTCCTCCTCACTCGTCCATTTCACCAGAATGACGATGCAAACACATCAGAGCCAGACATGAAGCGGAAAACCTTTCTGAGCCATTAGGAATGTTGAAGCAAGCATCTCTCTCTCTCTCTCTCTCTCTCTCTCTCTCTCTCTCTCTCTCTCTCTCTCTCTCTCTCTCTCTCTCTCTCACTCTCTGGACTGGCACCAGGACCCTATACGGATTGAGTGGTAAAAAAGATGGCTGGATGTTTTCTCATTTTCAACAAGGGTTTTTGGTTCTTTTGCAGCATGACTTAGTTTTTAAATGCAGGTCCAGGTCTTGAACAGAAGCTCTGGAGTTACAGAGTCTGTTGAACCTGGAACGATCCAGAGGAAAGTCGGATTTTAAGATCTCTCTTTATCTTCTTGACATGAGTGAAGAGGACTTCTGATGATGATTCTGTTTGAAGAATTCCCTCGATACACACCTTCTCGTCTTAGTAAAAACATTTCAATGGATCATTTCTATGCCATATCTTCATCTATTGAACATTTACAGGGACAGATCTTCACACTATTATATACAGTATGTTAATACAGAAGGAAGAGTTTGCATGTCCTTCCTGTGCATGTGTGGATTTTCTCTTTTCTCTTTATTGAGCAGTTTACTCCTGTAGAAAGTAACTCTGTTATTATTCCATTAAATCCCTGTTTACTTTGGATAAATGTGTCACTATTTATGAACTCCTGAAGGCGACATGAAAGACGTCGCACCATATTAACATTAGCAGTGACAGGAGCTACGATTAGCTTTAGCACTGTTAAAAAAGACAATATCTTTTAAAAGAGCTGTCTGCATGTTGGTCGTTTTGTTGAAGCTTCCTCTTCTTGCCAATGCTTCATAACACTACCCTCCAGATTATAGATGCAATACCCATTTTTCTACCTGCAAAAACAAAGCAAAGTCTGATTTTGTTGCATTTATAATCCAGAATATTTGCATTTGTTTTGTTTTTCGTTAGACTCGCATCATAAATAATGGAAACTGTCAGCAGATGGAGTTCAGGTCAGAAGTGAGTCGAGTTTCACTGTTGACTGATGCGAGAGCGACGATCAGAACTAAACCCATCCCGTCGAGAAAACATGAAGATGAATATCATCTCGGCCCTTTCCCCTTCCTCCCTCCGATCCCGAGCCGCGTCATCCATCCTCTATATTTAAGGTGGACAATTTCAGAGGGTTATTAGGATGGAGAGGCCGAGCCTGAATGCAAGTCAATCCCAATATTAATGTAATTCATCACACTATTGATGCTTCACCCTCGCCACATTCTGCATGCTGGGACTCTGTGTGTGTGTGTGTGTGTGTGTGTGTGTGTGTGTGTGTGTGTGTGTGTATGTGTGTGTGTGTGTGTGTGTGTGTGTGTGTGTGTGTGTGTGTGTGTGTGTGTGTGTGTGTGTGTGTGTGTGTGCAACTCAAGGCTTAGGGGCTAATATTGCTTCATAACAGACTATTTTCCATGCCACATTAGCCCTTCCTCCCTCACTCCAATCAATCTGCTTGTCTTGTCTCCAATAATAAAATAAACCAGCGAGCGTTAAGGGCCACCGCCGCCGCCGCCGCCGCCGCCGCCCTGCGACTGTTTGTTCAGCTGATCAATAGAAGCTGTGAATATTTTCCACTCATGTTTGTCCTGTTGCAGTGACCCATTGATCCGGGCTCGGTTACAAAGATGCAGGGGGAGACGGGCGGCGAGGCAGACAGGTGGCCCTTCAAAACTTCTGGGGCCTGTCGGAGCTCGAGACCCATTTCCTCCGCGCTTCGCCTGGCGGATCGCTCACTTCATGTGCAGATGACAGCCAGAGAATTGGTAGAAATGCCTGAGCTCCGATGTGCGGGAAGACAAACGAGGGGAGGACGGTGTCAAAACCCCTGATACGAACCAGCTGGATGGAAATACGAATGTGGATGCACACACATAAAGAAGCGAAGGAGACTATTTACCCATGAGCAAGGCGTCAAAGACAGAGATGGATATTATAAGAGTGAGCTGGCTGAGGCTCAATGCTAAGCTTGTTCACGTCTGTGCACCTTCAGGTGATATTTACACAACGTTTCCAGCGAACACATATTGTTTTTGTGTTTTTGTTTCAGGAAAGATTCACGTTCATGCGGTTTTGAAAAGGATGTCTGTTTCCACGGAAACAGCAGAAACATCCACTGAGCATATGTACAATTACTAGTTACTATGGCCGTGGTGTGCATGCACAGTTAGCAACGTTTCAGAAAAGAGTTTTCTCGTTTCCACGAAGACAGAGTTGGAGCATTTTCAAAAGTTTCGTTTTCAGTAGCTATGAGCCCCATAAATGGGCATAAAAATGCAATGAAAATTTTCCTTTTTCCCTTAAAAACATTTACTTGGATCTGCTGTGGCGCCTCACTGACCTCTGGTTTGACACAAACATCGGCCGACGCAACAACTTTCACCAACATACCATAAAGACACCGATCAGTCGATGCATTTGCTTCTGCAACGTCCCGTGTTTATGCTGCAGCCTCGGTATATTACGTCAAGAAAGATGTCTGGCCTTCAATCTCCTCGAGCCCCCCCCCCCCCCCCCCATGGGATCTCTACAGAGACCTTAAAGGGGGTCCTGGACCTGATGTTGCGAAACCATCAGGACACTTCATGCCTGTGTCTCTTGGTTTGAAAGACTTAATATATCAGAGATCTAAACTTAATCGTAATAATTTCCCCCATCGGTCAGAGTTTCATCTGACACTTTCACAACAAAGTTTGAACAGTCTGAAGGTTTGAGCTGAAAATCGTTTTCCACTTCCATCTCTATTTCTTCCTCAGTTGACAGACAGACAGACAGACAGACAGACAGACTGACAGACAGACAGACAGACAGACAGACAGACAGACAGACAGAAAGCCACAACAAAAGGGCTGGAAAAGAAATTGCAAAGACGTTTGGAGGGAAATTGCAGAGTTTGATTCATGCAGGATTAGTGCCATCAGGAAGGAAGGCTGTTTTATAAATTGCACACACTGCAGATGTGTGGAAATCACTGGCAGCTTCTGCAATTATTACAACTCTCCAGACGTTCCCCGGGTCGTGTTCAAGCTCGCTGAACAAGTTCAATTCTGAGGTTTTAACCCAAAGACAGAGAAAATGTAAAAACTCAGGGGAAAGACGTGTTTATTGTCTGTGGTGTTTTTGCACCATCAGTCATTTTATTAATGAATAAGGCCTGGTTAACCCGACAACATTTCAAGTGAAACAATATTTCTTTGACATTCGCATGGGCAGATGTCCAAGTTGGATTGTTATCATGGTGACTTTCAAATATAAAGCAAATTCGATCGTTTGTGTCCGCAGGGTCCGCATTGGTGGCAGTAATGTAAATATCATCACCCATCCCTATGAGCAAGAGTACATGTGGACCCCTCTACGGATGACCGGCACAATACAATTGTGATGCGTGTACTGAATGCACTGACCGTGCATGCACCGGAGCAATCAACAACAACAATAGTCGCCTACTGCGTCACCTACATCTATCATTGGTGGAAATGAAATCCCAATCCAGAACGTGGATATGGATCATGGAATCTTCCATTGCCTAACAAATATCTGAGGTGAAAATTTCACCAAAATCCGTGCAGTAGTTTTGACGTAATCTTACTAACAGACATACAGACAGAAAGACAAATATACTCCGATGATTTGATAACGTCCTTGGCGGAAGTAAAGGATATACAGGTAGCCAGATGGCTCAGAACTACTGGAGTGAAATATTAACAACTGTAGCAAAAGAGGAGAATGCCTGACAACAGAATTGGAAATATTTTTGAGATCTTTATATTAAGTTAAGGAACACGAACCGGTGTGGACACTGAAATACTGTATGAATGGAACCACGTGCGCATCCGCTGCGTGGGTGCAAGTCAAAGCGGTCTGCGGACGCACAATGTGGAAAGTGTGGAAGAGCCTTAAAACCACCAAGTCCCAGGAGAATATGGACTGGGAGTCATGACGCTGTGGTGGTAAACATTGTTCTGACTGTCCATCTACTGAGCATGTGCACAACAGCTAGTTACCACAGCCGTGGTGTGCATGCGACTGAGCAGCATTTCAGAAAGTTGTGTTTTCCCCCCATTTCCACAGAGTCAGAAGTTATTCAAAAAAGGTGCATTTTCAGTGGCTCTGAGTTGTGTAAACGGTCCCCACGGTTGAGATGACCAGGACCAATAGCTACGTTTCTGCAGTCAACTTGGCGCGGAGCCAAATCATTTACAGAAAGTGTCCACCTTGGTAGCTGTAGCAAAAGATTAAGATTCCAGTAGACAGTATGGTCAGTGGTTGAAGGAAACACTCAGTAAAACACTTATAGATCTGGAGGTTAAGATGCTTTATTAATTGTTTTAATGTGTTTCTTTCATTTCTTTTAAAAATGTGATGTATTCATTTTAGTGATATATTTCTTATTTTTTTTCTCTGTAAAGCCTTTCTGTATTTATTAAATTTCTTTGTAAAGCACTGTGAATTGCCCTGCGTTTGAATGGTGCTCTATAAATACATTCGCCTTGCCTTGCCTTGCCTTGCACCGAGCACCATTGTCGTGTTTCTACAACAATCTGAAGGTGGCAGGTTCTGTTCCCATGGAGTAACAACGCCTTGCATGGCAGCTACCACCGTTGGTGTGTAAATGTGTATGTGAATGGGTGAATGCAAAGCCTTTTGGGACTGCTCACGCAGTTGAAAAGCGTCATATAACTGAAGTCCATTTACCATTTAAACAGAATCAAAAATGTAATGAAAGCTTTGTGTTTTCACTTGAAATCGTTGCTGTGTAACCCCCAAAGCCTCAGAGTGTCTGATTTCAGTGCGAAGGCTCAGCGGTTGAGGTCACAGTGGGGGTCCATCTGAGACGGTGCCTCCCTCACCTGAAAAAACCCTCCCGTGACTCCATGAAGTTCCTGCAGTTATTAAAGTTGGATCACGCTGATAAAGGTTATCCTTTCGCTTTCCACCTCTCTGCGGCTCTTCCCGGAGACAAAAGCTTATTTTTAGCTGAGTAATACAAATACACACTCACAACCTACACACAGTCTCTCTCCGCTCTCCTCTCTCTCTCAAACAGACACAGAAACACAAACAGGAGAAACTTTCACTGAGACACTCGCTTGTGCACGCAACGCAAATCCTCTGAATCATTTAAGAGACTCTTTCTTTCTTCCAATCTCAAAGAAGACTACAGAAACATCAAGTTTGTAAACGTCCAGGAAAACTTCCCCTTCAGTAGGAATATGTAGAAAAAATTATGAGAAAAGAAAGACATTTATCAATTCCTTGGATTTTTACCAGTTTGAGATGCATTACAAGTACTGGCTAATAGTGAGACTGTTCTAATCCTGTTCACATCAGGTAACCTGAGAGACAAACCTCCAACTGGACGACGAAAAACTGACATCAAATATTTCAAAAACCTCTCAGGTTCAAGGAAACGGTGGTCGAGTCGAGCCGCCGTTATTCAACTAGTCATAAAGGAGCATTGTGAATTTGCCACGAGAAAGATATTAGTGTAATTAACCATCAGCTAAACAAAGATGAGGATAAAATGGTCTTTGGCATGGAATAGTTAGCTGTTATCTCATTAGCTGGTCTTTTGCTCTTTGACGCCGTTTCCACAAACACATTTCAAGTAAAAACCCATCGTCATCATGTCTTTGTTTTAGAAAAGTTTTGCGTTTAGGCGTTTCGAAAATGATGCCAGTTTACAGAGAAACAGATGCAAGGCGGGATGCGAAGTAGTTTTCCTGTAGGGCCACTAGTAGGTGCTGTTTTTATGTGACAAAACTACCGACGTGTGCACACAGAGAGCAGTCTGCAATAAACATTGAACCTCCTAAACTGACTTTGTTTGTGTAAGAAATAAACTGTATGTTCTCCACATATGCAGATGATGGTGTAGAATATGTTACGTTATTAGAGTAGTGCTAGTGAATTCAAGGGTGAACAGCACACGGTGCATTCATTCCATGAGTACAACTATTTGCTACGGCTGTAGTGAACATGCGCAGTAGCAGCGTTTCAGAAAAGTTCCATTTTTCCCTGTTTCCATGGAGACGGAGTGGGAGTTGTGTCTTCAGTGTCTCAGAGCACCGTTGTTGTCTAAACGGACACTCAAAACGATGCAGACATTTTACGTTTTGACTTGAAAATGTCATCGTGTAAACGAGGCCTCGGACAGGGGGTGTTTGCTCAAGACTCAATCTAAAACGGTATCATGGTGAGTTAGCATGTTCAAAAGGATGATGGAACTGAACGAGCAGCTAATGCTAATGTGAGAAAGTGTCTAATGCTCACATCGGCAAAGCTGTGACGCTAATGCTAGTGCTCAGTAACCTGCTGTATTTCAATCTCTGTCCAGTCTGATCAATGTTAGTCACAAAGTCGTCACCGCAGAGGAAGCTGCTAATGCTAATGGCCATGTGCTCCACCAACTTGGTTCCAAACTAAATGAGAAGATTTGAAGACGGAGACCAGCACCCCTTGATACATCAGTGCCGATTATACACACAGATCATTTCTTTTTTTGGCCCTAATTTCCTTCATTCCCATTAATTGTAATACTTTAGTGATGAGCTGCAGAAATGTGACCCAATGATACCATTAAAAACACACTGATGCATTTATTTGGCGCCTGAATATCGCTGATCATAGTTTCCAAAAAAGTACATAATGATGACAAGGAGGAAAACCACAAAACCAGGAGTAAGAGCATGAGACAATAACGGGGAAGGAGCAGTGGTGCCGAGTCAGCAGATTAAAACGGCGGGCAGTCTCAGAGACTCTGTGATCAGCGCCTCCAAAGCGAAGAGAGCGGCTCATTAAAAGTCTAACAGCACCTTTCAGCTCCGTTAGATCAAGAGTCCTTAACCTTTTACAGGCAAGAAAGTCCCTCAGCTGCGCCAAGGCTCATTAAAACATACAGTAATACTTCTTCACAGAGAAATGCAAACCAAACAAGAAGGTCAAAGGAGCAAACATCTCATTAACAATCTGACATTTTAAAGAACTCGGGATCGGTCCCGCCTCCACGGCCACGCTCATTACTGCAGTTTAACTGTAGAGTTTCCCAACTTCAGGACCAATTATCAGCCCGATTTCACCAAATAAGCAAATAAATTACTGTTATTGTCATGATGGGAAGTTGAAAAGTTGCTGGAGCCAAAAAAAAACCAACAATCCACGACTGAGGAAAATAAATTAGAATCTAAATTATAATTTAATGAAGTGAGACATTGTCATCAACTCCAAAATGTGATCATTTCACAATTTTACAGAGAAAATGTGTGAAAACATCATGAGGACACACTGTAGGACCAGCTGATATTGAATGAACCATTTGGCAAGTTAGCAAACCTACACAGAATTGATTGTACACAGAAAGTCATTAGAGATCATTTCCAATTGTTCAATGAATGACCAGTTGGTCAGTGAAAACACTCTGTCACTCCATTTATATATATATATATATATATATATCTACACACACAAATTTTGTACATATTTTGACATTTCTGGAACTTATTCTTAATAGCATTATTATTATAATTATAAATATTTTTAACAACACAGACAAAAAACAATAATAATAATAATAATAATAATAATAATAATAATAATAATAATAATAATAGTAATAATAATAATAATAATAATAACGATAACAACAACAATACTAATACTACTACTACTACTACTACTACTACTACTACTACTACTAATAATAATAATAATAATAATAATGATGATGCTTAGGTATGAAATGCTGTTTTTCTGGACACTCAAAGACGCTTTACATTGCATTATTCATTCACTCCATACTCAATGGTGGTAAACTACGTATGTAGCCACAGCTGGTCTGAGGCAGACTGACGGAAGCGAGGCTGCCAATCTGCGTCATCAGCTCCTCCGACCTCCACCAACCACTCCACTGCATCCACCCAGGCTTCCTGGGGTTGCCTCACAGTCCCCCATCCGGGTACTGACCAGGCCCTACCACCATTATAATATTAATGAGGGAGGAGAGAGCGATGAATACCCCTCGCTACTACACCCTGGGGACTCTGGTACCCCCCGCCCTTCCCTGTCACTTTCTCTTCCACACACATCCACAAACACATATGAATGTCTTGCACACTCACACAGGTAGAGATATGGAGGTGGGGGGTGGCCAACATTAGGCACTAATGGTTCGCTCCATTAATCATACAATGATGAAGGACATTTCCTTTATTTAATTGGCTGCCAGTATCTCTGTGTCTTTGTTGCATGTCATTTCAGACTCTCTTGCAATACGCTTGTGTGCACTACACTCTTTTAGCTGGCAGAGTGCAGTATCAGGGCATGGCTGAATAATAATAATAATAATAATAATAATAATAATAATAATAATAATAATAATAATAATAATAATAATAATAATAATAATAATAATAACGATAACAACAACAATACTAATACTACTACTACTACTACTACTACTACTACTACTACTACTACTAATAATAATAATAATAATAATAATAATAATAATAATAATAATAATGATGATGCTTAGGTATGAAATGCTGTTTTTCTGGACACTCAAAGACGCTTTACATTGCATTATTCATTCACTCCATACTCAATGGTGGTAAACTATGTATGTAGCCACAGCTGGTCTGAGGCAGACTGACGGAAGCGAGGCTGCCAATCTGCGTCATCAGCTCCTCCGACCTCCACCAACCACTCCACTGCATCCACCCAGGCTTCCTGGGGTTGCCTCACAGTCCCCCATCCGGGTACTGACCAGGTCCTACCACCATTATAATATTAATGATAATGCATCTTCACTTGTCTTTCATATGTGGCTGATCTTGGTCCACAAAGGTGTCAATGTCATTAGATCGTCCCCGTAAAGACCAGGTGAGCTTTCGTCCTCGTGGTCCAGGCTTTAATTAATTTGAACCAAGTCTCCAGGGTCAAACTCTGCGCGGGCCGTCCAAGACCAATAACAGAGACCCTCACACACTTTAAAGTGGAGAGGGACTTTAATTCATCTCTATTAAATCCTCTTATCCTCGTCTAACACCACAACTGCAGTGTGGGCGCCGTGGCAATCACCGGTCAACCAGAGACTGCAGATTAGAGCAACAATCCCCTCGAATGATGAGTCTGGAACAGGATGAGATGGTAATTAGGATTTCTCGCTCATACATTAGAGGGATGGAACAGTTTGGATCACAGTGAGCTGCTCCTAAGACAAATGTATGAGATGAATAGTTTGGGCTACTTTCATCTACACACTCTGGAAATGTCCCAGCCTTTAGATAATGCTGTAGAGGCACGTTTTACACATTATCTACAGTTCTTCATGCATACTATTAGGCAGAGAATTTCAGAAAAAGACGGCCGAACACATTGCGGACGTGTTGGTCAAAGCTGTCTGAACAGCGGGCCGTGCATTTCAGACCCAGGCCTTCACAGGTGCTGGTCTGACTCAATCCACCCCTCAATAACGTTTTTATGGCTACAAAAACCATGTTACCATGCAGAAATATAGTATAAAAAGCCTTTGCATTACAGATAGATACTCGTGTAGCCAGAATAAATACCTTTATGAATGAAAAAAATTCAAGTTCAGTCTCACCTTCAGCTGTGGCTGCATAAAATAGCGGCTGCTTTTCCCAAAACTTCTTGGGGTCGAGGACGTGACAAACGTCAGCTTTTCGTGGTCTTGAAAATAATATAATGGCAAATAAAATAACCCTGAATCCTGCCATTGAGTTTGTAGTGAGCGCAGATAAATTGCACCGGACCGCTGCGCTCGAGTGCTGCAGTGCGTTCAATGACCTCTTTTAAAAGTCCAAGTCTTGAAAATTGTTTTGACGAAAAATCTGCAACCAAATGTCTTTATCTTCTTCTTTAGTCATTGTGGGTTGATAAAACCGCTATTAAAGCAGAGAGTGAGAGTGGAGAGTGAACACTCTGACGATCCAATCAGAGGGCTTGAATACACTGACGTCACGCTAGGCCTTCTAGAACATAGGCATAAACACTAGACGCCGCGCAGCCTGTGTCCGCCCACCGCTCTGATACGTCAGAGCGGCCGCCATCTTGTGAGTGGCAAGTCTGACCTGTCAGCCTAAACAAGTCTGTGTGACAGCGATGTGTTTTCTGAAGAAAACCACGCAAATATACATTTACATGACTGTGAAGAATCATTGCTTTCATTTTTAATCTATTAAATTACTTTTTTTTTCTTTTTTTTTATTTATTGTAGCATACTTATAGAAAGTATTGAGAGGAAATGGAAAAAGTTTGCAAATGGGACATTGTGACTGCTATACTCTCTTTTTAGAGCAGCAACATGATGTAGTCCATGACAAAAATATGCAAAAGTGTTTATTTACACACAATGCGACATTTATGTACAATGAACAAGTACATTGGGGCACAAGTTATAACATTTTTGTGTAACAAATTTAGATTTTTTTTTAACAGATTTACACACAATAACATATTTACCTATTATACTGTCATTTATTTGTACATATTTACCTTTAATATTACATAGAAAATAATTGTTAGCTATTTACCTCTTACATATGTATTTATTGTTACACATTTATCTACATATTATATGACATATTCTCTTTCAGCGCTTCATTTATTAGATTTTTCACTCTCAGTTCCTCCAGAAGACCACACACACTGTGCTCTTTGCCCTCCGTTCTCCATCTTTTCATTCCTCTTCTCTCTTCTCAGACTCTCCACCTCGGCCATGGCTTCACTGAGTCTGGCTGTCAAAGCATCAGGACATGTGGGCAGTGCATAGGAGTGGTCCTAGTGAAGAAAAAAAGGATTTACATGTTATGTAACGTTATCACATTAATTCATTGCTTGTGCAACGTGCAATCAATTGATCTGCTATCCTAATCAATATATATAATATATTATAATATAACACAACAATAATGTTTGTGTACATGTCAGTATGTCTAAAAGGAGTGACGTGTTACATGTTGCTCACAGCTGTTTGAGCACAGCCAGACAGCTGTCATACATGACCACAGTTCAGTTGAAAGCAACTGATTTCTTTTGAAATGTAATATTCTACACACTGCAACTAAAATAGCCTCCGTCAGATGAACCGAATAGATGTTGATATTGTTGTTTGAGGGTGGCTTAAGCCACGGAGTAGATAGCATTTCCCACGGCTCCAGCTCATCTATGTCCCAAGTTAATGTTATATGAGCTAAACACAACGACAACAACAAAAACGGTGTTTTTCCTACCTGTGGAAGGTAATCCCACGCAGTCCATTGTCCTTATTTTGTCTGTTTGTCCAACCAAAAGCAGAACAGTGATGCGGTATCGTCTCTGAAGTCCTGACAAATTCCACTCCCAAGATGGCGGACGCACTGACGTATGTTCCTGCCAGTCTGTGAGGTGTCTTGTGTATATGTCTATGTTCTAGAAGGGCCTGAGTCGTCAATATTAAAATCTGATTGGTTGAAGCAGCAGCGTGTTTTACACTGCAGACGCCTGCAGAATTGAATCTGAAGGCCTCAGGCAGATTTCTTTACCCCTGGCAACAGGTGATGGCTGAAATGTGATTGGTTAAAAGCTTTAATATGGAAGTACACGTCTGGAAGCAGAAGCTATGAGAGGAAGCGGACAGACCACTTGGAATTATTTAATAAGTATTAAATGGACAAAATATAATCAACATCAGTCTGTGATTCTGATGCAGGCCCTGATGGGATCGGTTCGTGTGTGGTGAACTCCGTAGTCACACCACACACTACCAGATCAGAAGAGGAAGATCTTGTGCGATCTGTCTTTTGTGATCAAGTGTGTGGTCTCTAAATCTGTTAAGATTTTAAAAAACCTGTAGTGTGTGCCACGCTTAAGACGTATTAAAGATGTAAGATGAAAATGAAAACGTGGTCTTGAGCACCACAACACTACTTAGAATTTGGGCTTCCTCTCACAGTCCAATAACAAGTGTCTGAGGTTAAGTGGAGACTGTGTGTTGTGTCTGATCTCTGTGTGATTCCTTCACTCTAAAGCAGCAGGATGACTGGATGAATGACTGCAGCTCCTCTGTGACATTGCTCAGCTCACCCATTGTAACCTCTTGTTCCTTTTGATGAACTCAAATGAAGCCAGTGATGGTGCATCCACATGATCAGTTAACTTCCCGTCAAACTTTTTCCCTTCTTCCAGACCCTTTCGACTCCACTGCCGCTGACTTTATCTGACTCCCATCCTTTCAGCTCAGGACAGGCCTCTCCATCTTCACTGCAGCATTAATTCATATGAAGACGTCCTTTTTTCCCTTCTTCTTCCCGTTCATCCTGTAATTGATTCATGGTGTTTTACTCATAAGTATAAGATTGATTTTGACATTTTATGGCTCCGGGGGGTGAAACTCGCCAGCTCTCAACTGCTATCAAATCAAAATGGAATATGAATAATGCATATTAAAAGTTTGAGAAGTACAATATTATTAGATCGAGGACGGAATTTTATATCGGTCCTTCAAGTGTCTCTTTATAGGTCTAGTACCTAGAGGACATTGAGTGCTGTCGTCGTGGGTGCAACGGTAATGAACAAAGGTATGAGGAGAAGAAGTGGAGAAGCTTTTCTCACTGATGTGAACACACTCTGAGGTAAAGAATACTGTCAATACTGTAACACCATGAGAGTGGAGGTCCTGCCTGAACTCAGATTACTCAGTAAATGACCAGAGGAAAGACTCCAGGTTCTGGTTCTGTCCTCTGAGGCTTTGTTTTATACAGCATGTGTGAATGTAAAGAGACGACTGGAGCAACACTGACACACATCTGGCTACATCAGGGTGCATGTGAACATGTCAGGCTTCAATCGATTGCTTTGCAGGCTGTTCGTCTGTTGACCCGTTTACACAACAACGGTGCTGAAAACATAAAACATTGAAAACTTTTCCGGATCACTCCGACTCCGTTTCCGTGGAAATGGAGGGGAATACAACCTTCTCAAATTGTTCGGGCTCCGTCTCTGTGTAGCCAGTGGAAAGGCTGCTACTGCACATACACACCATGGGCGTGGTAACTAGTTATTCTGCACATGCTCAGTAGATGGATAATAATGCCTTCCTTCCCTTGCGCAGTACGTGCCGGTACGGTACAGTACGGTACGGTACGGTACGGTACGGTACAGTACGGTACAGTACGGTACAGTACGGTACAGTACGACAAAGCATACCCAGACCAAACGCTGTCCCACGGCTGCGTAATGTCGCAGGTATGTAACGTCATCACGCGATAGTAAACAATTCAGAACCAGCATAGAACACTTTTTTTCTTTGTACCTGTACCTGTACCTGTACCTGTACCTGTACCTGACTCACCTCACTCCAAACTACATGTACTTGTTTAAACCCCCTGTAGTTGACACATTGCTTCTATCTGCACCCCTAAACTGAGCACCTGTAGACTCTGAACTCTGAAATAGTTTCTATTATCCTCTTATTAGTTTTTAATTGAATATTAGATGCTTATTTGTTCTCCAGCTCATTCCCAAGACTTTAGAATGTCATGATAATTTGCTATATTTTGACAAACAATTATGAACTTAAGCAAAATTAGACAGGGACAAGTAGTGATGGCCATTCTACACATATTTTAGAGGGGTTGAGCAACAGTTCTGCTATTTTTTTCGGCCGTCTTTTCCAAAAATTGACCGTCCAAATGACGACTGGATGGCTCGCTGTCTAAAACCATGCTTTAGAACCATGTTTTTGTCCAGAGTGTCATGACTCCCAGTCCATATTCTCGTGGGCCTTGGCAGTTTTATTTTGACAGTCACCATACCAGCAATCTAACTTGGCCATCTGTTCGGACCAATGTCCATGTACTCCCATTGTTATTGTTTAGAGCCTATTTGTCTCTGCTGCATGTGTGTGTGGTTTCACAAAAAAAAAACTCAACCAAAACTGCACCCACAAGTGGCCCAACATGAAAACTACATTGCTTTCAGCATTTCAGCCATTTCCATGAAAAACAGACATTGTTTTCAAAATTCTGGCGTGGAAACTCAAATGATTTTCACATGAAACGTTGTGTCAACGGGGCCTGAGACTACTTGTTGTGTCACATGTTGCATAAACGCTTCCAACAGTCCCTCTCTCAATAATCAACTGAAGTTGCTGTTGAGCGGCTGCGTTTCTGTCAACGTCTTCGAGATGTAAAATGAGGTGTTATGCACGGTGACGCCTCACCTGTTCCAAGAGCTTCCTGTTTCTGCAGGACATCCATCGATGGTGACCGCTGACATTTAGAGACGCAGTGACGGCTCACGCAGCAGGTTCCCTCACTGCTGTCATGCTCCAAGCTAATTGGCTGAATAAGTCCAGGACTCGCCAATGATGTGTGAATGAGAGACGGGCGGCGACCGGGTCGACAGATGGACGCACGCGCACGCATGGAAAATCTTATTGTTAGGGTAGGTGATCTGTCCCGCATCTCGGAGAAAGACGGGTTTGACAGATGCAAGGAGCACACGCGTGCAGACGGTGTGAAGAGCGGCGCGGTGACCTGCTGCAACCAGCCGGCGGAGGGAGACGGCGACAGCGAGAAGCAGATGTTGAGGCTGTGAAGCTGATGAGAGAACGCAAAGCCATTTATCTGCCAGAGGTGCGCCTCCGAACGACAACAACACCTCATTCCCTCGCCTTCGATTGATGTCGCAACCTCCATCTGTGGCCACTTTGCTCTGGTCATTTTTTATCCTCCTTCACTCAGAGCACTCGGCTCAGGGTTTATTTTTTTTTTATCGTCCATCACATCACACACCACCGACTCGGTTTGCTATTTTCTGGATATGAGAAAATAAAGGGAGTGAAAGTCTTTTCATTGTCGTTTTTTAGGAATCAGACTGAAAATATTCGGGGGAAATCGAGTTTTTGCTGTAGTTACTGTTAGTTTTGAAAGCGTGGGTTTACACTCTTGAGTCTCACTGTTCCATGTTACTACCTGCTATTTGCAAAAAAAAAAAAAAAAAGCTCAGAATATGACTCACTAGAACATTTTATGTGTGTTAAATGAACAAACTGACACATTAGTTTGATATTCTATGTTGCACAATGTGGGAAACTTCGGTTCGGTCTGGAATATAATTAATGTATTCACATCATTAATGCATGAATTTGGAGGATGTTTCAAGTGAAAACAGAAAACTTTGGTAGTGTTTCAAGAGTCAGTTTACAATCTAATATTATGGAATGAGTTGAAGTATTAACTCACTGCAGGTCCACATGGAAGAAAAATGTAAACGGGGTTAAACACAACTTTTTGAAAATGCTCTGGCTCGATGTGGACATGGCGGCAACAACTGCTAATGATCCTGGTCACCACGGCTGTAGTAACCTGTAGTTGTTACTAGTACTAGTACTAGTACTGAGCACATGCTCAGTCGATGGACCACGATGGACAGTCGACGTAATAACAATCCAACTTGGTCGTCTGTCCACTACAATGTCTGTCTCCCATTGTTAATGTTTAGAGCTGATTGTTCTCTGCTGCATGTGTGTGTGTGGCTTTGTTGCAAAAACAAAGAACAGCACCAACTAGTGGCCCAACAGGAAAACTACATTGTTATCAGTGTTCCAGCTGTTTCTCTGTAACTACTGGTTGTGTAGCCAGGACTTGAGACGAGATGAGAGGAACACCAAAGTCAAACAACGTCACCAAGCATTTCAACTCCAGCTTTTTCTTAAAAGGGTCATATTATGCAAAATTCACTTTCTAATGGTTTTCCAACGGTAACATGCGTCCCCATACTGTCTGTCTTCTGATTGTACTTCTTACTGGAGAAACCTTCTTTCATATTGGATCTTTATTGTCCAGAACTGGAGCAGCTTGGGAACAAAATATGACCCCGGAGCAGAGATGTGAAAAAAAAAAAAAATAATAAAGTGCTTCAAGACATGTGCTTCAAACTTAGCTCCACATGTCCTCTAAAAATGTTCCGCCGACATCAGCAGAAGAAGAAACCCGAAGAGTTCATCTTATCTGCGCTCCGCTCCTTCTGCGCTCCCTTCAGCCGAAGCTGCTGCCGTTCTTTTTAATATGAAGCCAGACAGTTGTTTGTCTATTAGCGCTTCTAATCACACCGAGTCAGCCATGTCAATAAAACTCATTATATGGAATGAGAGGCTCATCAGCCGAGCTCTGCCCTGCTTATCAGCACAGCCAGGTCCAATTCATCACCACCGCATTGGTGAAACATCATCATCATCGTTTCAAATCAGAGCTGGCCGCATACATGCCCGCACGTACTGGCCAGAGTCCACGCTTATTATGCTCCCACAAAGTATTTATTCTTGTTTACTAATGCAACGATTTTGATTCCAACAGTTATCTTTAAACAGGATTAAATTTGCTCGTTCAAAGGCCGACGAGGTGATATTTGATTTTTCATGGTTTTTATTTTTTAGAACTGAGCCAATAACACTGGACAGAGCTCACGTTACAACACGTAGGAGCTTGACCAGCTAATACAGCTGTTTGTGCGTGTGTGTGTGTGTGTGTGTGTGTGTGTGTGTGTGTGTGTGTGTGTGGGATTCATCACTGTTGTTGTCACATGTCATGGTGTCCATGCCAGATGTGTCAGCGGGCGTTTAAAGCCTATTAACAGTGTCAGATGTGATCGGCAGCAGCTGGACAAACAGTGGAGCTGACAGCGCTTGGCTCTCAGCCAAACGCTCAGATCTACATGACGCCGCTCGCCCGACGTTCCCGTCACTCTCAGATCCGAAGTTCTATTGATCCACGCGGGGGGAGGGGATGGGGGGGGGGGGGGGGGGGGGGTCCCCATTTTGGTTTCCTTCCTGGAGTTCAAGGTCAGCTTCAGCTTGTCTTCTTTCAAAAACAATCAATAAGCAAAATATTATCCGTATTCCGACGTTGTGTAATAGTTTCCACTTATGTGTGACGGATCTGAAGCATGTTTGTCCAGTCTGAATGCGTCCGTGAGGAGCGTCGCTGCCTGTACAAGGCCAGATTGTCGCTCGTAATGCAAAGAGAAATCTCATTGTAGTGACTGACAAAACGTTCGGCGCTCACTGTTTTCATGACATTTGGTGAATCTCTGATGGTATTTCAAACGTTTTGTGTTGTTAAAGTGACTGGCAGATCTGTTCACAATGGAAGTAACACTTAATGCGTTTCCTATTGTGCTGTGAATGAAAGATCTGTGCTGCAGTTTTGTAATGAATATAAAGGAATGAAGGATGAAAACATTCCGCTTCAACAGCATGGTTTTCATCTGGATTGTAGGGATCGACACTTCAAATACAAAAAAGAAAAAAAAAGACTAGAGAGGTACTGTTTGGATTTAAAACCAGTTGGTTATCATCCATGAGTCCATCGTGTGAAGGTGCTTTATCCAGCTCGGGGTGGAAGGATTACTGACCCGATCCCAGCGGCCATCGGGGCAAACGTCTACACAAATCCACTCAGGAAGAATATGCAGGCCACTGCACTACCAGTGTTGATTTCAATAATCGAATTAAGGATAACGCTCAGGCTCATGGTGGCATTTCTTTTTCAGTTTAAATATATTTTGGGGCCGGTCCAAGTTTTGTGGTGAAGCTGAAACAGTGTATACAGCATCCGTCTGTTTCTACAGTTGTAGCTGAAAGTTCACGTTCAAGTTTGTATTTTTCCTAAATAATGGAGGCTCAGTTTACAGGCAGATTTACAGATTTATTTATTTATTTATTTTTTCCGGCAAATGAAGCTCCAGGTTTTTACTGTCTTCCACTACGTTTGCTCACGTCTGAAACATCTCACACACAGGTTTTTTTTTCACATGGTGATTTTTCACCAGTTTACACATAAAAGCCCAAACTGCCCAAGTCTTTCACTTTCTTTGTGTTAAAACAGTGACACTGAAGGGCGAACTGGGTTCAAAAGCTTCAATTGGGGAATTTTTTTCATGGAATTGTTTTCTTTTTTTTCCCCATGATTTGAAAAGAGTTTAGAAGTTGTTGCTGTTAGGCCCCCGTATACACAGCATTTTCAAGTGAAAACGGAAAACTTTAGTCGTGTTTTGTGCGTCTGGTTACGTGTCAATGATTCTCACAGTCATTAAAAACACAACGTTTGGAAAACGGCTCCCAAGGATGAACTTTTCAAAAATATTCAGAATCCATCTAACTGGAAACTGGGGTGAAGGGTATGACATGACGCACGCAACAGTTTTTTAAAAGACATTTCTGATAACGGCGTCAGTTTTCGGTTGGCAACTTACGTCAATACCAAATTTGGCTAATTGCAAACAAATACAACCTTTGTATTCGGACATGGTCAGTCGAGAAGATAAAAGGACAATTTCTTGTGCCTATCGAATAAACAGTAATAATCTCAGGTCAGTCTTTGGCATTTGTATGAACAAGTAAAGAGTTAAAGAACTGGGTGGAGACGGTTCTTTAAGAGCTTTAAGAGCTCATGGTCTCCATGGCTATTGTATTTATTCTTCATATTCTCAGTAAATAGACAATAACAACAACGGCGACCTCCAGAATGTCCTGACAATTGACGTTACAAAAACAACCCTCAGCGTCAACTGCTGGTCCAACGTGGTAACTGCATTGTTTTCAGTGTATCTGACATTCCCATGGAAACATACCGAATTTTCACTTGACAAATGCATGAACTCGAAACGTTTCTTCACCGGAAACACAAGAACAATGCGTTTTCACTCAAAATGTTAAGACACAGTCAGCTCAGTCAGAGCTGTAAAAAAGATGATTCAATTAAATATTTGGGGATAAATTATGGGGTCATTTAAAGCAGGTCCTGCAGTGAAAAGCCAGTTAAATTGACAAAAAGAGTCATTACAGAGTGTAAAGCTGTGCTTTCTTCTTCTCTCAAAATGACAAGAAATGCCCCCTGACTGCGATGTGGTGTTTGCTGGAACGAGGCTCTGGACTGCAGCAGAAATGTGACTCGGTGTATCTTTCCTGGTCTGGTAGCGTTCTGTCAGCCGGGTCAATACTTGGCCGAGGTTCTCTGTCTGCAGCTCAGAGGCTGCAGCTCAGAGGCTGCAGGCTCTCGCTGCGATTCAAAGGCCGCTGTAACGCCGGTTCTCTTCCTGCAGTGAAGGTTCTGGCTCGGTCCTCCAGTTCTGCCTTCTGCGGCTCACAGCAGCTCAGTTTTATTTTATTTTAACATGTTCAATCTCCCTTGTTGAAACAAACATTTCAACATTCTTTGAGTTCTGAGCCTCTGTTTGCCGTGCGCTGGCCGTTTACCCAAGTCGTGCAGCCTTGGAGATTAATTTGAACCGAGTTAAAGGTGTTGTAGTGCCGTCACATGTTCCCACCTCTTCTCCTCCTATTCTGCTCTGATGCTCCGCACCTTTTAATTCCCACAGAGAAAGAGAGAGAGAGAGAGAGAGAGAGAGAGAGAGAGAGAGAGAGAGAGAGAAGGAGGGAGGGAGATAGAGGGAGAGGGAGATGATGACGTCTGCTTGTCGCAGTGAAGACTCGATTAAAGACAGTGCAGAGAAATACCTGTACATCCTCTTTCAGACCGAGACACTTGACTTAGCGGCTGAGATCAGAGGAGGTGTTGAAGTCAAGAGAGGGAGGAGCAGGAGGAGGAAGAGGAGGAAGAACAGTGAAAAAGATCAATGAGCAGGAGAAGCAAGGAGGAGGAGCAGGAAGAGCAGGAGGAGCAACCAGGAGGCGCTCACTTCAACCTAAACTTTGTGGTGTCGAGAAAAATGAGATTCTACAGCCGTAATATTAAAATTGTTCTTCCAACAATCAGGCATTAGTAATTCTACTGCATGGCACGTCCACACCAATGACTCTAAAGTTCCCAATAAAGATGTGTGCATCCACACAGACCAGCATTAACATTTTGTGAGCACCTGCTCTGAGCAGGTACCGTGTGTTTAGCTGCATAGAAGCTCCGTATTCCTTCAAATATAAAAGGCCAAACAATATCCAGGCATTTTCTGGATGAAGTGAAAAACATTGGTGATCTTGGTGGTTCTGTAGCAGAACCGGCGGGGGGACAGGGAGCTGCTGGCCTGGACCCACGATGACGCAGGGGGGACACCCCCAAACTGATAGCAGAAAAATAGTGGAACATGGGCCACTGATCCTGCTGTCCCTGGCTGACAGTCTCTGCCTCGCTGTGCTGAGTCGGCTGTGAGGTGTTTGCAGCAGCCATCAGGGGACTCAAAAGCTGCAACGCTTCTGCTCCCAGCAGTTCCTTCACCACTTCCTCCAGTGACCAATCAAACCCAGCGCCTGGATCCAGAGCTGCAGCAGGAGAGATGTCCTGACTCTGAATGTGTTCAGTGGCAGCTGAAGGCATCAACTCTCTCTGAAAGGGTTTGTTTTCTGGTGCAGCTCTCAAAGACTCGTCTTCACCATCTGAAGTCTGGAGAAGAAGTGAAAAACTTCCAGCATCTCTGGCTGTGAGCAGGTTGGATGGGCTGTTATTACCACGGCAGCCTCTTTTAACTGAAGCATTATCATCTCATTCTCCCTTCCCAACAGCTTCTTCTGTTTTGGTTTGTTTTTCTCACTGTTGTCCTGTTGAGCAGCGAAGGCAAAACGGCTCACCAACACAGAATGGATATACAGTATGTGGAGATATTGTCTGTAGGCCATCAGCAGTGTAATCTGATTACTGGTAACGTGTTACTCCTTTAAAAAGGAACTTAGTTACTTTGTTAATTACTTGTTTAAAAAAGTAACTAAGTTTGATTAAAAGGTTTTTTTTTTGTTACTTTCAGCAGCTGCCACAACAGAACACCCCCCACCGTCTCAACATGGAAATGAGAACCAGTTTGGCCAAAACCTCTGCTGATCACTGCCTCCTGCTCCTGCTGATACATAGTTTAACCTTTGACCTTCATTCTTTGTTGTTTTTATATCTAACTCATGGTTTTATTTTCAGATTTTTACTATTACTGGGATTTATTTACCCTGTGATGTAGTTTGTAGTCTGTTGTTGCACTTTTTATTTATTTATCTATTTGTTTATTTTCACTGCCTGCTCTATGTGTCCTTTTAATTGTTCATATTTCACTTTATTATTAATTTATTTTTGGTATTAATGTATGTGATGCCTTAAGCTGAAAATAAACCACGTGCAAACTGTCTTGATGTTTTGGTTATCCATTTAGCACGGAAGAGAGTAAAACTTAAGAAGAACCAAACTGTAACCCGCCTGACCCACTGCCCGGGAGACGTTAGGCCAATAAGGTTTTCAGGGTTTCTGGTGGCAGCGGTGTTTTTTTTTTGCATGTCTCAACCAAGGGTAATACAAGACCGTATTCTACGGACGCTTTTGTGCCGACCCAGAGTTTCTACTTAGTTTCTAATTATTAAGGCCTGATTGTTGGAAGAGAAGCAAGACAAAAACATCCCAGCATATATGTGCTGTCTCAGAGGGAAAAAAGCGTGACCAAGAAGGAGAAGTCCAATTGAAATGTTTCAGTTTGAAACTCGTTACGTGTAACACGAAAAAAAGGGGCAAAACGTGTCACAGAACTTCATGAACTTTGTGACCATTTGACGAACTGCAGTGAGATTGAGGTTGGCAGCTAACATCGATCGTAATAAAGTCAAATTCAATTAATGACTTTTTTTTGCAGTTTAGCTGTTTGAAAGTGAAACACAGGACTCTGCAATATGACGCAGGCTGTTGTTTTTAGGTGAGTTGTGGAATTTGACTTTGCACCTTTAACAGTCGACCCTCTTTACGTTTCATAAATATTGAAACTGCAAAATGAAATCATGCGCGATGTGTTATCTGCACCCGTCTGTGTCCGGCCGTCCTTCACCTGAGTATGGCTTTTGAATAGTGCGGGACAGCTGTTCAGCCTTCAGCGGCTCGTGTCGCTCACATCTCAGCAAAGATCTCAAGGTGATTGATCTGGACTGCAGGAGACGCCTGCAGGCAGCAGAGCAGCAGCACCTCAGGTCCTCCCTCAGTCCAACGGTCCTGTGGCGTCACCGGGCCGAGGCTAATGACGGCCAGGCGGTCGATTTTAACAAATAGGCTCAACTCCACTCTGTACGTGTGGAACATTGTCTATTTCTGAGCAGAGTGTGTGTGTGTGTGTGTGTGTGTGTGTGTGTGTGTGTGTGTGCGTGTTTGTGTCTGTGTGTGTGTGTGTGTGTGTGTCAAGGAGTATTACAGCCTATCACAGCTAAATGGGAAACATGGCTGTGTAAATGGGCTGAGAGATAGAAATGATGAGCGCCGCTATCAGCAGGCAGTGAGACCGCAATTACCACCCAGCTCCGATCTTAACCTCCACTCAGCGTCTGATTCGCTCAAACGGGCCGTCGGCTGTACTGTTTCACTGGCCGATCCTGCATATATGAATTTCTGGTTGCTGCTCCTTCATGCTGATAAAGAGACAGGTAACACCTGCATAGATCTAACAGAAAAACATATAACCACACTGGTGTCATGTCACTTCGTGCCAACCTATCAGTCACATCTACAATGGCCTCTCTGAAATATCCAGGCCTAACCAATCAAGACGAGTACTTTACCTGACCTCTGAAGGTGTGCTATAGATCTGGAGCCCAAATGTTTGCAAGAGATCTTTCAAATCAGGGGTGTCAAACAGATTTTAGTTTGCCAAACCGGTAAACAGTCCCATAATAACCTTTAAATTAAAACTTAAAGGATTTTCTTTGTTGTGGCGCAGAGTATACATGATGAAATCATTGGAAGACAATTTTAATGAAACCTTCTGGTGCAAAAAACTGTGAAATATCCCAAATAAATCTCCTACAGCTGTTGCATTATGGGTGTTTTTACAAACTCACACTAAGAGCATGGCTTTGAGGCTAAGGACAGTTTACTAGCTTTCATGGCAGCATCACCGACATCTCGGGTCAGGTCTCGGTATCGTGTTGTGTCACTACGACTACGATTTTTTTTTTTAATCAAAGTTGTTTTTGGTTTTTCTTAACCATTTGCTTGGTGGTTTGCCGGCCTGATAGGAGCTTCTTGCAGACCAGTTTTGGCCCGCAGGCTTTATGTCGGACACATCCTGTTTTTAAAACCTGGAAGCTGAGGTGGAGCTTCCACTGTGGCATCATCTCAGGGTGTACACGAACAACAAAACCCACTATTGGCCCTCCATGAAAACGACATCATCTTCGGTGTTTCTGCTGTTGCCATACAGACGTGGAACTGTTCAGAAATGATGCATTTACACCGAGAATGTTGTGTAAACGGGGCCTCGATCAGAACAAACCAGAAACATTCTCACTTCTTATGCATTGTTTTTCCTCATGAGCTCCTTTTAAGCCTGAGACTGCAAGTGGAATGTGAGTAAAACACAGTGATGAATGTTTGCATGGGGATGAAAGAAAATACAGAAAAGAAAACTGAAATAACAGAACAAAAATGTCAAAAATACTAAACGATAAAAGCCACTCGCACAATCATGTAATTAAATCTGACTTTTAGCGTTGAGTCGCCTGATGGGAGGGAACACATTACACCTCACCCTTTATGTCCAACCATCTTCATGGAAATATAAAAAAGAGATACTGCATGGAAAAAAAAAGGTTTCATCAGGTCAATTAAACAGAGTTACACTGATTTTAAGACCTGCTGTTTCATGCGTTCACACACTTGTTAACAAGACTCGCAGAGTCGGCCATCAGAGAAGCGTCGGGGCGGTTTGACAGCCGCCTCGTGTTTCTTAGAGTCGCAGTCATGAAAAACAAGAAGCTCACAGGGTGACGGGAGTCCTGTTGGAAATCTCATGAAAGAAGTCCAGCACAGTTAAGAGCCTGACATTTCATCCATAATTGATGAGCATGGCGGACAAGCCCAGACTGTACGAGGTACAAATCACGTAATAAAGGAGAGTACTCTTGTTAAGAGTCGTCATTCATCTTAACATTGTGTTTATTTAGTCATCTTCAGTTTACAATCAGAGTTTATTTTCATAATTAACACTGTGAATGCTTCTTATTGTGTTTGAAGGATGTTGAGAACACGATCGTGCTGAGCGGTGGAGTAAAGAATGAAAAACTAAGGCAGCCTCGCTCATATTGGCTTTCCTACCACCAAAACATGATTTCTTCATCAAACCGATGTCTGAGAGGCCAGATTTCTGTTCCGTTTGGGTAAAAACGTCATTATTGAAGATTTGAACAAGTAAAGGTAATATTCTTGTTGACTTAGAGGTGTGGTAACTCAAAGCTTTTCCTAGACACCAAATAAAGAACCTTACGAAAGATGACAGACCCGCTCTGACATCTACCAAAATATTATCAATCTCATCAGTTTGCCGGGTCTGCTTTACATTCTATACAATGTCTTTCATTGACAATCAATGAAACTCTGATTTATAATCTCAACCCCAAAACCAAACCTTAACTCCCAACCCTAATCCCTACTCCTAACCCAAACCCCAAACCCAACCAGAACCACAACGCCTAACCCAACCCCCAACCCAAATTCCCAACCCCAATGCCCAACCCTAATCCCTGACTCCATATCCTTACCTGAGACCCGACCCCCAACTCCGAACCCTAATCTATAAATCCTTACCCTTACCCTTTCCTCTCACCCAAACCCCAACCAGGACCACAACCCCTACCCCTAGGTCCAAATTATGACTCCAAACTCCAGCCCTAACTGCACACTCTTAGCCTAACCTGAACCACAACCTATACCCCTGGCTACCAACCCTATTCCCTAACTCCCAACCGTCGCCCTACACCCTTAATCCCAACACTTACCACAAACTCTAACCTCAACCCAAACACACAAGGAAAGCATCAAAAGAATTAAATGTGAAAATAAAAACACCAGAGATAAAGAGAAACCTGAAATCGATAAAATGTGGTTTGAAATCTTAGAACTGCTTGTTTTTATTCAGCCGGGCGCCTGAAACCAATCATCGCCATGAAGGAACAGGCTGTAAACAATAGATGATCTTCTTTATTAATGTTTTGTCACTGTGTGAAGTCAGCTGATTCTCAGAGTAGTTTGTCATTATCAAACATCAATGGCTCATCGGGATCTAACGTCTCCAGTCAAAAGACTTTAACTGAAGTTCTGTCTTTAAAGACAGAACTTTGAATTTAACAAACAACAAGTGGATCAATATGTTTGGAGAGAATTGTTAAAGCCAATTTAAAATACATTACACGCCTCAAAAACAACGGGACGAGCGTTGGACTGACGACTGAAGCGTGGATCTTAGCATCAACCAACCTTTGTAACTCCCCCCAAAGCAATACGTCGTCATGTTCAATAGGCTGCTGCCAGTAGATCCCCACCAAGCAGAAATCCTTGTTATTCTTCTCGAGGATTAATTAATTCATTACAATTAGCTGAGCGATAACGTTTCGAAGCATCGCGCCACGCGCTGTGATTCACAATCCCTCCTAATCCGAAACCTCCCTGCAGCCACCGTAGGAGCCCGGCCAGCCCCTTTATTTTCCCTCCAATAATAAAGGGCTCAACAACGGCGCCGTCCCAGAAGTCCCTGCGGTTGCCATGGTAGTTAATAAAACTCATTAAGATCAAAGCACAAAGACGATTGTTGACTCTCCAGGGGAGGCCAGCCGAGCCCAGAGGAACACAATTAGAGCTGATTCAGGAATCCTCCACATACCTGATGCTACGCTAACCAGAGCTTGCGCGCGGGCGCGTGTGTGTGGGTGTGTGTGTGTGTGTAAGCCTTCAAACCCAGCATGTAGCAAATACTGTGTGTGTTCCAGTTTCATTATGCATGTGAAAGTGACACTGTGGCTATGTGTGTTTGTGTGTGTGTATTTTTAGCTTGTCTGTCTGTGTGTGTGTGTGTGTGTGTGTGTGTGATGAGCTGTGTAATGACTGCTCACTGAAGGCACAAAGCTCACCTCTAATGACAGACTGATGGTTACAATTACTATAATCATTAATAGATTTTGTGTAACTGCCAGTTTAATATGATATTTTATGAATTTGCTGGAAAATTTTTTACTGTGTGTGAGCACTTTCTCACTCAATTATACAGTTCAGTTAGTGGTTGTGTGTGGGAATGAACATTACAAAATGTGTCAGCTTCTCTTTGTCCTCTGTCTGTGTAATCGTACAGATTAAAATCTGTCAATGTTACCGTAACACAGTGATTCGTGACCTTTTTTTTGAGCAAAGTACATTTTTCACTATCTTCAACTCAGGGAAAACCCCCACCTCCACTACAACCTGCGCAATTTAGAAAAAATAAATAAATTTAAGGAACTTCATAGCACACTATTTGTGATCTTCAGTTTCGTTGTTATATTCAGTAACGATGACTTCTTGTTCTTGGCGGAAAAACTCTCCGTCTCGGAGGGTTTGGTGGATTCCTGCTGCTTTGGCTTGAACAGTTTCCAACTTGCATTTGTCAGTTTTCCACCACAAACGATGCGTTCAGCTTTAATTTTGTCAATTGTCAATGACAAACGACCTAATATCCTAATAACTTCTTACAAATATTCGAAACTTTAACAGAACTTTTTTAACAGAGATGGGGGTTATAACGGTCAAGGGGATTTAAAGTTAAAATACGATCGCTTTCACACAACACTGAAGTAATTTTCTCTTTCAATACGTGGAGTGAGGTTGTGGAATGGATTGGAGGCGGAGCTCAGGCAGAGTCCAAGTACAACCCGGTTCAAAAAACAGTACAAAGAAATGGTTTTCAATGAGTACAGGGAGGACGGGCTGTGACACAGGTGTAATAATAATGTATTACTTATTTATTTATATCATTTATATTTATTCATGTTATATACTATTTATTTACGGAATTGCTTGGTTGGTAGAGCGGTCGTCTCCCAATCGGAAGGTTGCAGGTTCGTTTCCCATCTCTGCCTGTCTACATGCTAAAGTGTCCTTGGGCAAGACACTGAATCCCAAAACTGCTCTCATTGGAGAGCAGAATAGCTGCAGCCTCCAATGGTGTTTGAATGAGTGTGCGAATGGGTGAATGTGATGAGCTATGTAAAGCGCTTTGGGGCTGCTCACACAGCTGTAAGGCGCAATATAAGTGCAGTCCATTTACTATTGACTATTTTCTTGTTAATTTGAATATATTTATATTTCATTAGCTCAGGGTTCGTCTTTCTCCTTTTTGAATGTGTTGGGGAATTATTTATTAATTGACTTATTTTATTTTTTTGCTTCGCTCTGTTATATTATTTTGTTTTGTGTGCTTTTACAAATTGCTGTTGTTGGGTTAGGGGTTATGGTCCGAAATGAACTTTTGAAATTCAAATTAGAAATTGTCCAGGACAAACACACAAACACACACACACACACACACACACACACACACACACACACACACACACACACACACACACACACACACACACACACACACACACACACACACACACACACACACACAAACACAGGTAATAACCTGACTCACCATCCGGATATTCACTCAACCGTTACTTTGCGATGGTAATGGTGTTGATGAGAGTAATAGGTGCGATCAGAAGCAGCAGAGAGACACTTTCAAACACAATAAAAAAAAGACGACACATAATGCTGCTGCCGTGGCATTAATGGAATTACAGAAAATACTCCAGTCAAGTCAAATTAGAAAGTGACTCACTTCAAGCTCATTCCCCCCACACCCCCCACTGCCTCCACCGAGCACTTTGACTTCCTCAACCATGAAGCTCACAGTACTGAAACACTCAACACAATCCACACAGCACTTTAAGAGGAGATAATTCTTTAGAAGGGTCACACTTTATCATCAAATAACATTTCAGATCCGAGACGTCCTCCAAACAGCTGCATTTCATCCATTCACATTATTCTACAAATAACCTAATGACACCTAATGAAAATGATAACAATCCTCCGACTGTCCGGCTTGGCTCTTAAAACAGAAAATGGCCTTTAAATGTAGGAATGAAAAGTGGATCAGAGTGTCTTTGCCCCTGAATGCAGATGGAGAAGGAAAGTTTGTAAGTTAGAAAGATTTCACTGTGAAGCCCGGATGGTTGATCTGGTCATTTAAGGGGAGTGTCGGAGGTTTAAAGTTCAATTAAAAAAAGAGTAATCCTCACTAACTGAACACATGAATTTTTGGGACGGAGCAGCTTTAAATTTGGCTAAAATATAGCTTATGGAGCTGAACATCTGTTGTCGTACGGATACAGATGTTGTAATATCAGAGGGTCTGGACTTTAACTAGGATCAAACTGCTGATCGTGAGCAGTGCCTCAATTGTAGCTTGTTTCAACTGGTCAAATTATGCTCATGCCATCTGATTGACGTAAAGGCCCCATCTACACAACAACCATTCAAGTGAAAATGCATAATTTAGATTTTCTTTCATTTCAGAAAAGTTTAACATTTTGATGGAAACATTTTATAAATGATGGCAGAAATTCTGATCTATATAGACCTCGTGTTGGACCAATAGTGGGTGCTGTTTTTAATGCAATAAAACCACCTGTGAATCGACGCTAACAGTATGATGTGGTCACTGTCTGGATGCAAGAAATAAAATGTTCTCCTTGTATGCAGATGATGGTGTAGTTATTGTTCAAGATGATAAATGTACCCGTTATTAGAGAATTGCTGCTACATTGCAGAGTGTGGTGTGTTCCAGAGCACATTTATTCATTTATTTTTATGAATAAATCCTTCCTGCTCTTCATTATGATTTACTATGACTGTGGTGTACATGCGCGGTTGCAGCTTTTCAGAAAAGTTACATTTCCCCTCATTTACAGAGAGACGTTTTCCAAAACGTTTTCCAGTAACTCTGACCGCCGCCGTCATGTAAGCGGACACCAAAAAACGCTTTGAAAGCTTGAAAACATTGTCAACGAGGCCAAAGAGAGGATGAAGCATTGTCAGTCAGTCTGCTTTCAGCCAAGCACAGGAAGGTTTTTAACTCCCTAATCCTGACTTCTGAGACACTTGAGGGTTAGATTCCATAAGAAAAGAGACCTATGAGTTTCCTCTTGTCACCTGTAAAAACATTGACAGTTCCACTCCAACACAGATGTGTAGAGTTTCATATGTGGCTCCTAAAATAACCTTAAATGTGCATATTTCCATGATTTGACCTTGCAAACACAGACAAAGAAAAGTCTGTGAACCTGGAGGGACTGCAACGGTTGAACGACTCAGTGAGACTGAGTGAGACAGCGATACAGAAGACAGTGGAATACGACAGGGTGGTCAATAGGCATTGTGAAACTCCGTTGAGAGTTTTGGAAGTCTCAGTCAGATAATTGGTGTTGGCGTCCAGCTGGAGAACTTGTCATCGCTTGGCTCCGCAGGCTGGTCGACCGTGTCACAGAACAAAGACCCGGAGACGAGCCTGAATAATGACGCTGTCACATTGTGGACTAATCTCTTCAGCGGGGAGTCCAGATCGTCACTTTCTATCCTGGGCTGACAGCGCTGATAAACGGGAGCAGGGGTCAAGATGTCCGCCTCCCCCTGTAAAGCTACGGCAGCTCAGGAAACGTTCCTGCTCAGGGAGTTACTGCAGCAGTCAGAGGTGAAGGGAATCAAAAGGAAACACGGGCAGGAACAAACCACAGAACATTGAGCAGCTCAGCATTTTACGGGGCCGTTCCGGCTACGTGGGCTTTATTTTAAAGCAGAGAAAGTAAAACTAGTATGTTCATGAGGTACAGAACTAAACCCAGAGAGGCAGAGTTTGATCATTTTCTATAAATATTAATGTTTACTTTAAACGCCGCGTTCGCAGAATGTAAAGATTACTGTCAAAGATATGATGCTGAAAACGTTATAATGATAGCGTTAGCATTTATCTACATTAAACTATGATATACTAATGGGACTTTCTGCCATAATAAAATGCAGCTGCTATAACATTTTTACATTTTAAGACCTGAATTTTTTCGTGACGTTTGACACTATAAAAAGTCTGTCAGGAACAATAAAGTTCTTTGTAATTGTTTTATTGTCAGTGGATAAATATTCTAAGAAGAGTAATAAAAAAACTAGACAATCCTCGACTAGCATTGTGCAGGACAGAGTTTGAAATGTTAAGATAAACCATCAGAATTTCATTTAACCTTCTCATGCGCTGAACTTGGACCTTGTGTAGCCAGCTTGGAGATAAATATGTGTATCATACAACAGATCTTAAAAAGAAAGTCAATATTTATATGTTAGTGTGACTTCACAGGTTTTACATATATGTATGGTCTCAATGTAAAATTGTTTATATTTTATTTTGTAAATTTTTGTTTTGCAGATGTTCTTTGATCTGAGGAAAGTCTCATCTTGGTAGGAATATAGGAGTAACTGAGGCCCCGGGCTACCGACCACCACCTACTGACCAAACAACTACCAATGATAATCAACCAAACAACCATAGAACCGAGTGACCAACTGACCAACTGACCATCTGACCGGCTCAACATATCAACCAACTAATTTACCAACCAGCCAAAGAAGCGACCAACTGACCGACCAACCAACCAAAGAGCCTCTTTTGTCATAAAAAAGAAATGCAGTCTGTTCCGTGACCTCCTGCCATGTCTCCAGATGTTTCCTGTTGATTTCAATGGGTCACATGGTGGATATAGCCTGTTATAGAAACCTGCCCATTATCTTTGTAACTGAGTGGAGAAGACATGGTTACAACTTTCTCCATCTTCCCATCTCCGTGAATCCCATTAGAAACTTTACAGCCATAAAGATCGATATGAATAAATAAACCTCTCCAAGGCACCATAAGCCAAATATGCTAGTCACATATTGGGGCAACGAAGCATCATATAATCCATCTGCTTTCTGCTTAACTCCCTCCCTGTGGTCCCACCAAGCAACTTAACAGTGAATTAATTGTTTCTCTTTCTTGGCTGCTGTGTCTTTAATCAAGACGTTCAAACACTGAGCAGCTCCTTCTGCGTCCGCCTGCTGCCGTACCGGGGCTCATTTTCAATTATCGCTTGCCTGTTTTCCGATTACTGACCAGGGGGATCATTAACGGTGAACAACAGTGTGAGGCCTGACAGAGGAATAACACACACATCGGCGAGCTGAGGAGGACGCCAAGTGAAGGACCAACGCCGCTGACGGGTCCGAGCGAGGCTCCGCCTTCAGACCCATTAACGGTTGGGCAGTTTTTGGAAAACATCTATAATCTCAGACCATTCTTATTTTTATTACAGTCATACATTCTAATAGTTCTCATGTTTAATTACCCCTGTACCTCTTCACATACACACTCCAATGCCTCCATCATCACTGCTGTTTTACGAGTCTGAAGTAGGCCACTCAGCTCTTAAAGGGAGAGGAAGTTGAAACACACACACACACACACACACACACACACACACACACACACACACACACACACACACACACACACACACAAACATCATAATATTAGTGTTCCAGTCAAGACCACCGAACCGAGAGCATCCACAGACCAAGTCAAGACCAAGATATGTGTTACTATTTGTTTTGCTTTGTTTGCTTTGCTGTGGTATGTTTGTTGTTTGTGTTAATCAGTTTTGTTTACTTCCATTTTTTGTTTTGCTTGTTTGTTTGTTTATTTTACTCCCTTGCCGCATGTGCAGCGTTAATGTGTCTGTGTCTGTGACTACAGAGCAGCACGATACCGAGTGAAATAATATTAAGGCAGAAAGTTTCACTTTAAAAAGTTACCTGATGACTGATTGCAGTGGCGGACATGGCTGGTTTTCCACTCTGGGCAACAAATAGGAGATGAGGAAGTGAACTTAAAAACTGCAGGTGCCATAAGAAAGAGCTGATCAATCGCTTCCTTCAGGGTCTCCATTTAAAGTCAGCATTTTCTATTTCAGGCTGTTTATAGCTTCAGGACCATTGTTTACATCATCATCTGTTTGACACCATTTTCAACAAGCTGTAGGACAAAAAAAACAACTTTCAAAACCACTTTCAATTTCAAAGTTTCAAATGAGGTCCAACACCAACATAAGTTTAACAAGGAAATGTGATTTCCGAGTGATGAGTCCCTGAAGGGACAGATTACCCCCACGTTAATCAGCATCATTGCTAAATCTGGGTATCTAACCTGCATCACTTGTTTACAGAGGAAGTCCAGCCTCCTTATCAGTTGGAATGAATGACTGCACTTTTAACCGCAGAAACACACAGTGGGAGATCAGATAGACGAGTCTCTCACGTTAATGTGCTTCTCCTTCCAGATACTGTCCATTCTCATCAGATAACATGTGCAGGCTCATCGTTCAGGATGGTAATTGAGCGGCCGTGGTCGGCGTGTCGGATGAGCTCTGAGCATTCGGTTCTGGATGGCTTTAACGCCACTCAGGCTGTGTGTCCTCTAAAAATCACGGATGCCGATTTGTCAACTTTATTTTTTTACCTGGAGGTTGCCTCGAGAAAACACTGTGGACCCTTATACTGGTCGACACATCTTCTATCAGCAAAATATCCATCCATCCCTCCTTCCATCCCTCCTCCCTCCTCCCTCTATCCCTCCCTCCATCCATCCATCCATCCATCCATCCATCCATCCATCCATCCATCCATCCATCCATCCATCCATCTGTACCCCAGGCCTCCTCAAGACAATAAAGTATAATATTTTTTCTTTGACATGGACAATGTGACCATCTCTGTCCTCCTCCATCAAGAGAACCCCTGAATCCTTTGCTGGGTAACATCAGTCTGATAAGTCCATGGTACCCCAGACTAAATATCTGAAACCTCAACAAACTGTTCTCTAATTTTTTCAATGTTCTCGAGCCAATTCGAGACAATTCACGCTTTCATTCCTGCACCTCAACACTGTTTACAAAGCACCAATTTTTACTGCTCACTCACCTCTTTTTTGTCATCTGCCGGTGAGATCAATCCTTCCTGACACCTGAAACAAAAACAAAGCAAACAGTGTGAATGCGTGCAACACATTGTGTAACCATCGTGTTGGGAAATGTAAGCAAGACCCATAGTGACTTGAGCTCCTGCAGCAGATTCACTTCCAGAAATATTTAACGGCAGAGCTGAATCAGCACGCATGGATAACATTTCTATACTCTACTTAAGAGAAGATCTCATTGGATTTGATGACTTGTGTGTAAACACGATCAGCGCCTCACTTCTTTAGTCACGCTGTGGTTTACGGCTGCTCGGCTTGAGGAGCTCTGGAGGAATAAATTCAAGGATTCTTTATTGTCATAACAGTACATGTTACACGCAATGGCACTAAACTACGCCAAAAACATACATGAGAATAAAATAAGATAGAAGAAATTAGAAAGAAATATACAATAGAATAGAAAAAAGGTCTGTGACATCATGGAAAACAAACAAACAAATGATTAAATAAATACAAATAAATAAATAAATAGCTAGCTAGCTAGCTAGCTAGCTAGATAGATAGATAGATAGATAGATAGATAGATAGATAGATAGATAGATAGATAGATAGATAGATAGATAGATAGATGCTTAAGTCGTGCACCTTTGGCTTAATTATTGTATCATGGATACATCAAAAGTCCCGACTATTCAGTCTCACATATTCCATTATTATAGTTAAAACCTGATGCGCAGGTCTTGTGCAGAACTGTGAAAAAGACACTCTTTAGCCATCTTTGCAGGTTCTTTGGAAAAAGTGTCACACAGTGCGACACAACCGGAACAAGCAAAGTAAAATAAATAGCAGTCAAAGAGTAGTGGAAACAAATCAGACGGCATGTCGCGTCGCCATCTCTTAAACTGTTTTATTACCACAGTTAGCGGGGGGGGGGGGGGGGGGGGGGGGGGGTAACATGAGCAGGGGAAGTCATGAGTCACATCTGATGTTGCGAGGATGTAGTTGAACCCACTGAGTCATCACGACACCGATTCTCATTTCATGTTTTAGCATTTGTCGCCAAACTGCATCTCTGGGCAATAAAGAAATGCTGGAACGGAGCGACTCACGGGCAAATGGATTCATTTTAAAGGCAGAGAGGCGTCTGACAAATGGATGTCAACACATGGGGAGGAGGAATGAACGCTGGCAAAAACAGCAGAATAAATTACCTCGACTAGTTTTTCTCCATCTACATGTCTGAGGATCTGATAGATGACTTATAAACAGCGGAGGAAGGAGGGCGCAGGAGATGGAGTGTGATTCAAGGAGACGTGGAGCAAAGGGGGCGGACAGAGTGCAGCTCCAACAGGGAGTAAAAAGAAGATTCATCCATCAGCTGTGAATACAAAGCTCCTCGTCTCTGCCTCTTTGCACCATTTCCTCTTCTCTCTTGTCTGCAGCTTTCCCATCATCCTTTCATTTATTCTCATCTTTCCTCTGAACTTGAGCCGCCCGTCCATCTCTTTCCGTCCTTTGCCTCCGATTATTGGGAGGAAAATCTCAGCTGACAGCCCGAGAAGCTGTTTGATAATCTGCTCTGTCTGCCTCTCAGTGGAACTGGACGACCCGACTTTTAAAAGCTAACCGGCGACTTTGATCTCCGGATTGAGCTGTGAAGCTCACAACCTGCGTGTGTGTGCGTGTGTGTGTGTGTCTGTGTGTGTGCGTGCGTGCGTAAAAGTCTTGCAAATAGAAAATCTTCCACTCAGAGGACACAGGCCTTCTTGTTGTGAGAGGATCATTGGGGATTTGAATGGGAATACTCAGAAGTGAAGAAGGTGAGATGAAGGTCAACTGGGAGACCTTTGACTCCAGTCGGTACATCCTTTGGTGGTGGAGGTGTTACAGTGTGGGCAGGTGTGTCTCGCCAATACACAACTGACCTACACTTTGTGGATAATGCAGTGACAAGCCCCAACTATCCGAATAACACCATTATTCCAGTCCTGCATGAACAACACAGGGCTCCGTTCATCTTCATGGACCACAATGCTCCAGCGGCATGGAGGTGACATCATCAGCGAACGGCTGCTGGAGACTGGGGCACCTCAAATTGACTGACCTGCACTTTGTCCGTGAGAAATCCTCTGGGATCAGCTGGTAACCCTGTACCCAGAACGTCAATGACCTTCGGGCCTCAGCAGACACTAAGTCCACTTGGGAACAGCAGGAGGAGTTTTGTTGTGGTCGCCGCTCCACTGTTGGTGGCTTATGTTTTGACGTGAGGAAGTCACCATTGATGTTTCTACTTAAATGTCATACTTTCATGATATAACATCACTGGAACAAATTCAAATTTCACCCAAAAAACAAATACTCAGATTGCTGTGTGAGTAGTTTATGTTTGTTCTACTTCACGTCCATTGGCAAAAGGGCTGGATCTAGAAAAATAGTAATGGGGTGGCGAGAGGAGGACAGGGATTTTATAAGGGGTGGCAACATAATGCAGACGTATACAAATGAACATCTAACATATGACAAATTGAATCACATTTTCCCAACGAGTCAGTCCCTTGCTGCTCTGGCGTTATATCGCATTGCATTCAATTGTCAAATAGGCCATAACTTCTTGTTTTTGTTGAAGAGGAGGGGTGAAGAGGATTTCTTTTAAGGTTACCCTGTGCTATCCAGGTAGATCTGCCCATGCTTGAAGCATCTTATCTGGTTCTGATTTTACTGCCTGCTGCAGAAAGTGTATGTATCAGTTCCAAATGACCCATGAGCAAGGTGTCCATGTTTCCCTTTCAGCTCAATCACTCATGACGGTGTACGCAGGCAGCAGGTAATTGGCTAATGACTGTGCTCACTGCCTTTTTTTTATTATCTTGTTCCGCAACAACAGCAGAAAGGCCTGTGCAGGAAACATTCAGAATACCTCAAAAGACATATTTAAAACAAACCTGGATCGACTCTGACGGGACAGTGTTTCATGTTCAAATCAGCTGGATGCTGTCTGCAATCAGAGAACTGATTCCCAACAAAATGATCATAAAAGGAACAGCTCTGTGTGAAGTGAAGTGGGATTAATGCAGAGGGATCAATTCAGATTCCCTTCGTAAATATTACAAACATAGACATTGAACAACAAACATTACCGTGCTTAATGCATTTCCATTAAGCCAGCAGATGAAGCTAATGGTCAGTTAGTGGACAAAGTACTATAGAGAATTTATGGATGGATGGAAGGACGGACGGATGGATGGATAACTTCTTCACACTACTGGATCCTTCTTTCTTAGACATTTTTGAATCAGTTATTCCTCAATTATTTGAAAATGTGCATGTAGTTATTGGAGTAGTTTAATGGACCAAATAAAGTGTCTAAAAGAGGTCTTATTATCCAGCTTTTCTACACTTTCACATGGTCTTGTTGGACCAAAAACATTGTGTTCAAAGTTTATTGCCCGAAATGCAAAATACAAAATTATCTTTCTACGGGTTTTCCAACAGTAATAATCGTCCTCATACCTAGAATGACGCCCCAGAAGTGAAGAAAGTATCTCCTCTTTCTCCCTGGCTTGTTTCAGTTTTTAAAAAGTGTGTTGCTCCAACAAGCCAATCAGAAATCAAACCCTATATAATGTCATCGGGGGTTTAGCCAATCACAATGAAGGTAGCTCCTCCCTTTGACCCTCCCACAATTAGGCAGCTCTGTTCTGGCACATGGCACCACAAGAGAAAATACTTCCTCCTCTTCCCAAGATGGGCATGTGTGGGCGGAGCCAGTCCAGCTCACACAGACACAGCAGATTCTGAATATAGTTCCTATTATCCAATATTCAAATGGAGGAAAATCAAGGAAAAGCTGGATTTGGGGCAATAAACTTTGAATGCAAGGTTTTTGGACCAACAAAACACTTTGTGAAAGTGTTGAAAAGTTGCATAATATGACCCCTTTAAAGTCTGACTGATACACTCTAACGGCGAGCTCAGTCCCTCGGTCTACAGTCTGTAGCACTATAGCACAGCGCATAGACGCTACGTACTATGCACTGTCGGACATAAGGCAAGGCAGACGTGGTTTGTGGTAATACGTATCCTTCACATTTTGATTGCATATCAAATATAAATTAGGCTTGATGGCATTTAATAGGTACTTGTATTGGTACTTATTATCTGCAATTAATTAAATGTTAGTATGCATACTTTTACTCATTCTTTAAAAAAGTGGTATCGGTAATGATAAGATGGCTGGATGAGTGTTTTCCATGTTGCAATGTTCTGCTTTTTGAATGTGCAAGCACACCGATGAATGATAAAAGCTCATTACTGTCAGGACCTGGATGCCTGCATGTAAACATAGGGAGAGTCTGAAGTCCCAGCGTTGCTCTGGAGAAACGCAGGTCATGGCTGTCTGTTCGGATTACCTGTGGAGTGTTTTCTGTCCACGCGCGCACTGATATTATTCTATTATGAGATGCCCGTCTGCACATTGTATCATCAGGAAGAACAAGCAGCTGGAAGAAGTTCAAGCAGACTTTGATGGTAAGTACCAGCCAAGTGCTGCAGGGAGGCGTCGGATTCCCGGGAAGGCTAATAGACGACTATTGTGTGGTTTCCCTTTTGAAAATAAAAGTTGGTATGTGGGCTAATGCAATGCAGCACGGAAAGTTTTTATGCTGATGACGGGGTATAGTTTCAAGTTTAAGTAAAGAAGTAAACAGTGGAAGTGCTGAGGCATGAATGCATTAGCATTTGGACCAGAAGACGGACAGGCTGGACTCACAGAAGGTTTACATTAATACTGTATATCGCATTCGATCCGTACATCCAGACATCATACACCATCCTTCAAGCTCAGCAAATTACACATGGATAATGTATTTCAATAAATAAACACCTCTTCAGTATAAATAAACATGAACAAACAGCAGCTCTACAAAATAATTATTAAGGGTCAAAATAGAAGACAAAAGAATTGCTTGGAATGAACGTTTGGAAATCGAATACCAAGAAGTGTTGATTTTTTTTTCATTTTCAATAGCAGAGAAGAAAGTCGATGTTAACCAACATGGCAACTGCAGGTGGCACAATTGAGTTTTGTCTGAGGCGTTTAACACCTCGACACATAGATAGTGAACTCTCTTTGAGAACTTCCTCCTGCTGTTGTTACTAGCCTCTAATGTCAACACTGCCCCCACAGCTCCTCGCTGGTACTGCAACATCAAAACGATTCCAGGAGACGAACAGAAGACATAATGAACAGCGAGTATGGATGGATTGCTCAGTGTGAATCTGTATGCATATCAAAGGGCCCATTGAAACGTGAAGCACATCATTTTTACTTTTTTTGTGTCAGAAAAGTTTTGCATTTACATGCAACGTTTGAAAAACTATGTATGTTTCCACTGAAACAGCAAAAACACTGAAAACAACGTAGTTAGCATGCGATAGCATGAGTTGGTGCTGCTGTTTGTTATTGTGTTGAAACCACACACACGCCGCAGACAATAACGTTACTGTTATAAACATTGAACAATAGCGAGCGTGTGCAGAAGAACAGTAGCAATGTTTAAGAAAAGTTTCTTTGCGAGTCAAAGCATTTAAAAAAAGTTGCACCTTGGAAGCCATTTTCAAAAAGTTGCAGTGTCAGTGAATCCGACCTCTGACCCTCAAAACGTAACGAAAATGTTGTATTTTCATTTGAAAAAGAAAACGCAGAAATGGAGCCTAAAACAGCGTGAAACAACCTCAAACAGGTGTAAAGGTTCTGGATTCTCAGTGAGAGACCAACAGTGTCTGAGATGTTATGGCCAGAAAAAACTGTTTTAACTGGAGTAACTTGGCTCCTCTGCAATGTGGATTTGTATAGTTGTGCAACATTTTAATTCAATATCAAAATGTTGAGTAAAGTTTTGTGTTATTCTAGAGTACTGGGCCCATAAGTTCAACAAGGGTTATTTTTAAATGTCTGAACTGTTTGATTAATTTTATTCTGGCACACAAAAGTCGTATTTCTTTGTTTTCTACATCTTTCACACATTTCTTCAGATAATTTTTTTCCCTGCTCGGTTCCTGTCGAAGTGGCACAGGTGAGACGGATGACAGCAGTCTTGACTCCTCGTGCTGTCTCTTGGATCCAATTGGTGACACAGGTGAACAGCAGAGACTTTATAGTGACATGTAGCTGAAGCTCTGAGATAAAGTGGTTAAAGACTGGCTGAGAAGACAGCCCGGCTCGGAGGGGAGCAGAGCTTTCTGACAGCTATCTTCAAAGAGAAAGAGAGAGATTCTTGTGAGGGTAGGTTTCAAATCTTCCTTCGGGTGATTGTTAAAAGTGTGCAGAGGAGCCGGATGCAGCCCTGACACTTCTGTTTAAGTGTCACAGTCAAAGTATCAGTGGAACTATCAGAGTAAACCTGAGTTCACTGAACATAATCCATACAAATGAACGACAACCTGATATGTGAGTCGGAGAACACAAAATTCTTTTTTTTTTTTTAAATACACCTTAAAACCCATCTTTTCTCTTAGGCCTTTGACAACATACGATATGTTGACTTTTCATTCGATCTGATTTTTACTCATCTTTTTAATGTCTTTTATACTCCCCATGTTTTTATCCCTCATAATTTATTTAAACTGTGCTTGTTTTATTGTATTGTCTGTATCTTTTATTTGTGTTATGTAACTTTGGCAACTGCACTTTTACATTTCATTTGTTCTCCGTACACTGTGCTTTATAAACAAAGTTGGATTGGATTGTCAGAAACACAGTTATACACAGTTTAACGTGCAGTGAAATGTGTTTTGCACCTTCTCCAGACTGAAACAAGAAGCTCCTCCTCATCCTCTCTGTGTTTGCCTTCAGCAGGGAGAACAGTCTGTGGCTGTTCTTTGACCTTTAACCTGCATGGTTTGTTGTAGAAGTTCCTGCTGGTTAGGCAGGATGGTTGGGATGGTGCACCCAGAAGTCCTGCTGGGTGCTGTTGCCCATCCATGTGATGATACTCCCAATAATACTCTCAGTGGTGCAGGTGTAAAGGTTCCTGAGCACCTTGGAGGGCCGTAACCGTATGAAACTGCCCTCCCTCTGTAAACGAAGGGTAAATAAATCCCCTTTAAGAACCTGCATAATATGACAGAGGGCCACAACTGTGACTCATTACTATTATCATCCTGTCACAGCGGCCCGTCTGGCTGCACCGCTGCAGCTCATTAACCCCCCTCACGTCTTCACTGCACCTCCCCGGCTGATTATCTCAGCCCGGCTCCCGAGCAGCTCGCACAGAGCAGCTTCAAACGGCGGCGAGCGTCACGGCCGAGTACATCAGAAAAACACAGTGAGCACAAACAGCTGGTAGGGACTCCTCCGACTGTTGACTGTTTTCCTCCAATCACCTGTTTGTTTCATGTCTCAATTCGAAGCCGTTTCGACCACCCCACACTAAAATAGGTGGGGTTTTTTTTCTAAATTTTTTGTGAAAATGAAACATACTTCCTCCTCCTCTTTACTTCTACTTGCTCTCTCCATCTCAGACTTTTAAGTTTGGCCTCACTCTGTGGACTCAGTTCACTTTTCGCCTGATGGATATTATCTTCTGTGAAGTCGGAGCCGAAAAGCAAGAAAGCATTTGGCGCTGTAGCACGCAGTCACTGAGCGGGCCGCTTTGTGCTGATGCTGGAGAAAATAATTGGAGAAGCAGTTTAAAGGAGCTTGAAGGTAAGACTGAATGTAAAATGAGTTGACAAGATATCGAGAGGAGGAGAACGATCATACATCACCAGCAACTTAGTCACCAGAGACATTTGGACGAGGAGTTAGCTTGATGTCGCTGAGGAGTTTAACTGCTCAATGGATTCACTCGCGCAGAGCTGTGCTACATGCTACATGCTATAGTGTTTCAGGGCTCAAACACCAGCCTGGAAGACTCAGTTGTGTCCAGTGATGTCAGTTCGCCTACCAGTCGTTACTGAGGGAAGAGGAGAAAAGTGGGAGAAAGTCCATCAAAATGGAAACTTCCTTCAAACTGGCTACAATAACCTCTCTGCCAATGATAACCACTCCACATATGGTTTCATTGTATGCTGGAGTATCTGCACAATGCGAAGATGGTTCAGATTTAATTTCCAGCTACACAAATGCAGTAAAAGTACAATTAAAGCTGCGTCTGAATCAGAGGCAGCCTCTCACACATGATCAATACTCTCCTTCAAACTCAAGGACGGGACGATTTTGTTCTTCTTCCTGCATCGTGGAAAACTCAAGATTGTGAATTCTTCCCACGTACACACACACTTTACACAGCCCTCCCTTTGCCCTCTGTTTTAATCTCTCACAGCTTCTGTTCACCCCCCCCCCCCCCCCCCCCCCCCACACACACACACACACGCACACACACACCATTCCAGTGTCTTTCCTCCATCTCAGCTTCACGACATTCACTCTGCTGACACTTGCTGTGACACATTGTGTGTGTGTGTGTGTGTGTGTGTGTGTGTGTGTGTGTGTGTGTGTGTGTGTGTGTGTGTGTGTGTGTGTGTGTGTGACTCAGGGTTAAAGGTGCATGACTTTAGAATTGTGTTGAAGGCGACCATGCATGCACGTATGCATCTTCGTGCCTTTGTGTGTGTGTGTGTGTGTGTGTGTGTGTGTGTGTGTGTGTGTGTGTGTGAGAGAGAGAGATCAGAGAGGTGGCCTGAGGCCGTGACCACATCAGACTGAGATCAGAAGAAGATGCTCGGCCCTAATCTGATCGTGGCTCCGAACTGCTCACTCCACTGCCTCCGAACACACACACACGCACACGCACACGCACCCACACACACACACACACACACACACACACACACACACACACACACGCACACACACACACACACACACACACAAACATCATAATATTAGTGTTCCAGTCAAGACCACCGAACCCGAGACCCAGTCAAGACCACACCCAGAGCATCCACAGACCCAGTCAAGACCAAGACCTTGAAACTGTGTCTGAGCTGCAACGCTCGCGGTGCATTTCTGTGTGTTTGTGTTGTTCTTGCCATGATGTGACCTTGGAGTGTTGCAGCATGAGGAGTCGTCGTCTCCGCCGTGACCCAGTTAACGTCACTGTGTTGAACCCACTGATGGTTTCTGTCTGCTGCCGAGGCTCGTCGTCGTCCACCACAATAATTCAGATCATCACACGGATTGCAGGATCGCGTTGCAGCAGTATTGAAATCAAGTCAATTTATCATAAATCCATGAAGGATCCAGTCCTTCATTTGTTTGCTTTCTGTGTCATTAGGAAGAGATGAGAGCCAAATCTGGTTGATTATATATTGATGATGAAAAAAAAGCTTGTCTGTCTTCTGATATACGTGTGTGTGTGTGTGTGTGTGTGTGTGTGTGTGTGTGTGTGTGTGTGTGTGTGTGTGTGTGTGTGTGTGTGTGTGTGTGTTGCAACAATCAAAGGTCAGATCAAATCAATGAATATATTTCCAGTGGTAATGAGCCTGGCGAGTCCCTGTGGAGCAGGAATAAAGCACGTGTACCACTGTACCACTATAAATAATAGAAGCTCTGCTCCGGGGATTGAAACTGAAATAGCTTTTAAAATAATACAATTTCCAAACACGGTTATCATCCATTTTGCGCAGAATATTGCTTCCAATTTATTTATGAGGGTTCCAGTGATGAATGCCGGCGCGGAGGAAAGAGCTTCTCGGGATGTGACGCAGTGAAAGTGAAGCAGAATGATTCAGATGAGAAATGCTCAGGATCTTGTCGTCCACAGCCGGCGTTTTGTCTCCAACTCAACGTGTGAATCAATGCAAACAAACACAACACACGTGGCGTTTCCATTCAAAGACGCCGCGGGGACAAACGTCAGCCTCCGGAGATAAATAAGACAGAAAATGAAAAGGTTTAACGAGTCACCGCGGAGCGAGGACGACACACTGCTTTTACTGGATTACATTTTAACTGAGCAGTAAACACTGTGCGTTAGACCCTGGACATGGAACCATGCTGAAGCACAAATGCCACTGAGGTAAAGGACAGATTACTTTGTTGAAACAATCATGTGAAATCAATGACCCAGGGGGATCAGGTACTAATTAACTATCCAGAGCGAAGTCAATCACTGGGACCAACACTGGCCTCGACGCATTGCCGTGAAACCACTAAACTGATACCCGTCTGTCAGAGGAGAAGACTCCACTGTTTTCAAGGTGGCCGTCACAACAAAATGAACAGCGTCTTTTTTAACAAATGTAAGAATTCAGTCCAACTCCCCGACTTGGACCATGGTTTGAATTCCTCCTCCACAATCTGTCTGTTTGTCCTTTTCTCTTCTTCTACACCCGAACCCCCAACCGGAACAGCAGAAAGCCTCCACCTATGAGTCTGGTTCTGCAGGTTGTTTCCAGTTAAAATGTTGTTTTTCCTTTCCACCTTCTGCTCTACGTGCTCATGTGGAATTGTTGGTTTTTCTTTGGAAAAGTGCCTTGAAATGACTGTTTTTGATGCTATAGAAATAAAATTTAGTTGAATTGAAAATCCTAACTTGCACAGGTAGAACATGCAAGCAGAAGGCGCCCACAAAACCATTATCACAATCAATCAGACTTTTTGATTTCATGTTTAAAACTACATCATTTAGCATTTCAAGATTGAGTATCAAGAAGTATCAAGGTGTCCTTGTCCTGAACCTCAACCTGTAGATTAATGAAAAGGTCATTACCTCCTTGACTGAATCTTACTTTGGGTATATTTTCATTCAAATCCACAGACGTTGAGTCCTGCTGACTTGTTGAGGTGTCAGGAAAAAATCTAGAAAAGAATATTCCATTATTCTTTACAATGAAAAACCAAACCCCTAATCCCAACCCGTCCTCCAACACTAACCCCAATCCCAGCCCTGAACCTAATCCCAATCCCGACTCTAACCCACAGGTGCATTACTGCCTTAAGTCGTGGATTTCCGGAAACTTGCATTCTTCCGAACACTGCTGAGAGCAGCCAAGTGTCTCAGACCTGGTCAGATGTCACACGGTTGAGAGAGCGGCGCAAACACAACCAACAGACCACAGCAGGCTGCTGATGTTCAGCCGAGTGCCGGCCGGGAGGGAGACTGAGCGTCCACCGGGGAGAAAACGAATGGTCCAATTCCAGCCGGCGATAAGAGAAGACAGCCGAGGATCAACGGGGAGAAAAGGAAACCAGCAGCAAGTTGTTGTTTTTTCCACTAACTAATGGTGTGTGTCGCATTTAAATTTAAAACGTGTTACCAAAACAGGACCACACCAGTGAAAGCCTCGGGGAATCAGCAGAAACATTAAGATTGCTTTTCAGTCCATATTTTAAGTTAATATGCCATATGGTGGGCTGTTCTCCCTTCTCCATTAGAGCCTGATGAATACTGTGACTGGAAACACATTGCTGTGCAAGGTTTCTTAAAATGTTTAGCACTTATACAGTTTAAGTAGTCCATCGTTAACGACGTGTCTCCACTCTTCACTCGGTGCGGCTCGTGTGTTTACCCGGCGAGCCGCTGCAGACTGAATGATTACCACACGGCAGAGCTCCTTGCTCAGCCCGAGGCCGGACTCAGGTGCAGAGCTACCTGGGAACACATCAAAGCTGCGAGGCTCACTTCAGCACTGACCCGCTCCGCTGCTCCCATCCACCGACACACACACACACACACACACACACACACACACACACACACACACACACACACACACACACACACACACACACACACACACACACACACACACACACACACACACACACACACACACCACGACAAAGAAAAGCCGTGTGCAGAATGTAGGTGACCCCGGTGAGTCAGCTGCTTTCCTGCAGAGCCCCACAGATTTCTGCCCTGCAGGAGAAAACCTGCATTTGCATTAATGACGGTTTGAAATGTCCCCCTGGCTTCATCATTTCCACTTATTTCTCATGCCAAGCAAAGAGCAAACACCAGCGTAGCAGCACTGGCATTTAACTGCTAATGTGATTTGAATGGTGGAGATATCGTGTGTTGATATATTCTATTGCCCTCATGCCATTTGTCTCACTCTAATAGGAGAGAAATTGTGTCTCACCACTGTTTCTTTATGTGGTGTCGCTTATGAAAATATTGACCGCTGTCAGTGCCTCTGTGTGTCATGTGGCTATGGGGTTTTGGATAAGAGCTACAAGATTCCCGGGGCGCAGCCAGAGTGCCTCCACGTTTACACAACGTTTCAAGTGAAAACTCATCGATTTGGAATTTTCATTTCAGAAAAGTTTTATGTTAACACTGCAGTGTTTTGAAAACGATTTCTGTTTACACTGAAGCTGCAGAAACACTGAAAATGGTGTGGCTGGAGTTGTTTGTTTTCATAATGAAGCCACACACACATCCAGCAAAGAACAATCCACTCTCAACATTAACAATTGGAGAACATGGACATTCTAGTGGACAGACGACCAAGTTGGATTGTCGTTACAGTGACTGTCAACTATAAAACGACCAAGTCCCGAGCACTGCTGTCATTACGAGTTCCTCTTGCTATTTGACAAGTTATATTTCAAACACCAGCTGAAAGTTTGTGAATAAAAGCAACACCACTGATCTCCTGTTGCTATTTTTAAACCAGTTCCATCTCATTTTCTGTCTCTTCACCTCCAGTAAGTCACACCACTGCCTCTGCTGAGATGCCAACTGGAGGTTTTATGACAGTCTAAACTGATCAGAAAACTTTCAGAATTATCTGCATGCTGCTGCAGGGACTCATGATTAAATTGGGCTTCCAAATTTCTGTCTTTCATGCTGGGCCTTTGTGGGCGGTAGCTTCTCAGGCCGAACCATACTGCGATACATAGACGACTCGTTGTCCTTTTTAAACGTGTCACAGGGGTTTGGTTGGACCTTTTTTTAAACATGGGAAGCCCAATAAGGAGCATCTCAACCACACAGACAAAACCATAATCCAGGATGTAGCCCATCATTAGACCTGCCACTCTCATTGAATGGGGTTAGTTTCAGACTATTAATGAGGATCCCTACTAGCTGCCTACTTGTAACTGCATGAAGCCGACTAGTATGTGTACATACGTCTGGCTGAGGACTAATGAAAGGGCCACGTCTCCGTTGGTCATAGAGGAAGACGAAGAAAGAAGATCAATGGTTGATGTCTCCGTCTTTAGTCTCGGTGACACAGTACCTCAGTAGAGTGAATCATAATCGCTTCAACTCTTGAGTTTGTTTGAGTTTGCTACCTGTTCTCTACCTGCTCTCTTTTGTCTCAAATAATTGAACCAACAGAAGCGAAGACAATCAGATTAGTGCTCCCCAAAGTGACAATGCCATGACAATAATGGTTTATGTGTTTCCTGAGCGCCCCTAACTTGACTGAGGAGGATGACTTAAGTAGCCCGAGGCCCAGTGTGACAGCGAGTTCATTCTATTTGTGTCTGGGACTTGGTGAGCAGAAGAAATCCCGGCCTGCAGGCATCTCTGCAGGAGCCGAGCCTTAACAAGCAAAATCCTTCTGCTTATTGGACGATTCTGACGCTGTTACTAACACAGCCTCCTCCATCGCCCTGCTGTTCCATCTCTACCTGCATCCGGAGGAAACGAGAAGCTCTCTCTTCCCCTCTCTGCTAGTGTTTCTTTGGGCGTAAAACCACAGCACTGGAGCTGAGAACAATATAAGAACTCATGCTCAATAAACACTTCTTTCCACCATATCACAGCTGCAAATTGCTTCTAATTCCTCTGAAGCTTTCACCTCTGGAGTCGACTCGTACACTCGGTGTACATGGCCACAAAGCACCGTGTCAGACCTTGGCAGGTAACATTTTCCACTCGGGTGCCCACACAGTATAAATAATTAAGATCCTTGCATGCATCTGTGTGCTCGTGGGCTTGTTGGTCTTGAGATGGCATGTGGTCAGGCTCCGTAGCGGGGCGTTGCTATCTCGAGGCACAGAGAAGCCACTAGAACCAGCTTTTGGGTCAATGGTGCCCGGTTTTCTTTCTCTTTTTTCAGAAGGATGTGTTTGTTTCTTACTTATTCATCCTCTGGAGAAGAAGCGAGGCAGTGTGCATTTATGTATAATCCAGCTGTGATGTCTATATTTACTGACCTTTGTCTTGGATCCTGAGTTACTTTCACTAACGTGCGGAGATTGCACGATGAAAACAAGCTGAATCACAGCTACGATGTAGGCGAGTCGACGTGATTGCACAAGAATAAAACGTCATAAGCGTGCGCTGTCCAGCCACGAAAACAAAACTAGCGAAGCCTGAACGAAGCCTCGCCCTCATGGTGTTTGGAGAGAAATCACCAAAAAAGTTTAGGTTTACACCCCACATACTTTCCTTTATGCACTTTTTTGCTTATCGTAGCCGAAAAGCAGCTATTTGGGTTTAGCACCGGTGTGGCACTGATCAGTACATCATTTCATTTTGCATTTCTATTCGTCAGTTAATTAACTTAGGTCACGGCAGCAGCAACACCATCACCAACACTGTCAGACCTTTATCGCAGGTTGTCTCTGGTCGTCATGACAACAGCCTTCCTTGAACCAGTCTCACAGTGCGATGGAGGACCAAAGATTTAGAGCCCAAACCAAAAAATATTACCACAATTCTCTCACGACTGTTATCTTTGGATCGTCAAAAACTGCACAGCATTTAGCGGGCTTCAAGCCTGGCGAGTCCAGTCTTATATGTATCGCTTATCATTAACAAGTAAATAGTCGTTCGTACAGAAAACACGAGATGGTTGGTTCATTACACCCAAAAGAAGTCTAGAAACTTATCAGAAAAAGTGAAAGTACTTTGAAGCTGGATAGATGTGAAAACCTATGAACAATCTGGAGTTTGGTTTCAATGTGTGCATGAGTAAACGGAGAAGATTAAAAAGTGGCACCTTACTGACAGATGGTGTGAAATCTCTTTACCTGGTCTGCATGCGATGCTTTTATCATGCCCGGAGAAACCCCGTCACAGTTTGACAACATTACAGCGATCCAGAGAGTGCTGAAAGGATTACAATCCCCACTGTTCTGATTTGCCAGTTACGTCACGCCGCTCTGTGATATCACACGAGATTAAGCTCTGTGGCGATACAAGCAGAGGAGATCACATGCTTGGTAACTGTTGCCACAGGCAAAATTGGATGTGATACGGAGCCTGTTGTGGCTTATGGACATACTTAATGATATTTAAAGGATAAGATAAAGGAAGGGGGAATAACCCCTGGGGGCTGGGGGAAGGGGTGGGGGGGTGGGGGGGGATCACCAAAGGAATGATGGGAGACAAGGGAGCAAAGAACAGAAGTCCAAGAGGATAGAGGAATGAGAGGTAGAGATTATTTGGAATGAAGCCTTGAAATTGAACTTTTGGAGAACGCTCTGACTCCATCTCCATGGAAACATTTCTGGAACCCTACTCCTGGTCCTGGTCACCAGCGGCTGTAATAAGTCGTAGTTGCGCACATGCTCAGTCGATGGAAAATCAGAAGAATTTCATGACTCGGGATGGGTACCGAATTCGGTACATTCAAAGGTACCAACTGAAATCCATTCGTACTACCAAGTACCGATTTAGATCAAATCAAACGGTACCATGTTTCGGTACCAAACATAACCTTGTGACAGAGGGATTGGAAGAGTAGGCAACGTGAATACAGCATCGCATGCACATGAGCACGATGAAGTCTGTAGCTGCGGTTTCAGACATCGGAGAAAGCATCGCAGAGAGAAAGCGCTCAAAAGTACAGCTCCACCTATTAAAATGCGACACAGATTATGATCGCTGCAATATTTGTGAGGCGACGTGCAAGGCCAGCGGCGGGAATACTTCTAATCTGAGGAAGCTCCTGGTTAAGCACAAGATTTTTCTCCAGGCTGAAGAGATTGCTCTTTTGTTTTAAACGTATTTTCCCTCCATGGAGCCTCATCACACAGTGTTTCCAGAGGGGAAAGGAATAGGAGTTACTGAAGCATGATGTTTAATTTGTGCATTATAAAGAAAAAATACGGCGTAGTTGTAGTTAAAGGTTTTCATGTTGAAGAAACTTGTGAAACGACTGTGATGTTACAATACAAACAGGTGGATGTTGTTTTGATATATTTGTTAAAGTTCACTCATAAATATGTTAAATAGAAACATTTTGAGATTTTATCATCAAACAAATTAACATCTGTTACCACATAAACACACAAAAATACCATTGAGTACTGGTATCGTTTCCCTATCGGTTCAAATGTGAAAGGTACTCGTCCGTAGTCATGACTCCATTAGTGTTATTACACGAATAAAAATCTGGTGGAAGTGAGGCCTCATGATCCTTCTGAATTTGGATTTCAAGCCGGAGGTGTCAGAAAACTTAAGACAGGAATAACTGGCTTGTGGCGACTTAACGTTCAGAGCGACGTCGCTTTTTGATCCTTCAGTGCCGAAGCGTTGGGTCATTCATACAGTAACAGAGGACGGGAGCTGGGCTCTGTTTAGTTTTCCTCGACTGATGATGTGTTGTTGCACTAGTGGTCCTGTGGCTTTGTGGGTTTTTCCTTGTTGCTTTTTAAATCTTTATTACATAAAGTAAATCTTTCAACATGTTTGATCTCAATGGGTAAATTCTATCAATATCAAGTTTTTATTAAAAAAAAAAAATAAAAAATTCTTCTTTGAGTTTGTTTATCCTGAAAGTTTATTCATGTTTCCAGCCTCCATCGCCCTTCAGTTCTCACGTCCTTCCCTTCTCTGGTGACCCAATGTGACCTTCTGTTCTACTCTTCTCCATCGTCCATCTCCAACCGGCGCTCAGCGTCTCCTGCCAGTCCGATGCTCCGCTCCGCGGGCGCCTCGCGGCGTCGCCTCCCTCAGCAGACGGGAGGTGACACGAAGCAGACAGATCGGGACGAGCGAAGGAGGAGAAGCAGGAGAAGGAGGAGGAGGAGGAGGAGGAGGAGAGGTTGATGGTTATGACAGGAACAGTGAAACCAAACAAGACAGAATGAGAGGCGAGGAGAGAGATGAGATGGCAGAATGTCACTTTAAGCTGAGACACAGAAACCTCAGGCGATCATCTCACAGAGTGGAGAGGAAGATGATGATGAGGCAGGATGGGATGAAGCCAGCGGAGAGGAAACGGGAGGGGGGGGGGGGGAGGAGGAGGGGGGAGAGGGGGTTAAAGAGAAAATGAGAGCAAAGAGGGAAGTGGTAAAGAGGCAGAAATGGTTTTGGCCCTTCACCAGAATAAGCAGACGGTTTTCATTAAACACGAGTGACTCATCCACCTGAACGCCGCGAATTGATTTGCGAGGTAGAAAATGTTTCATCAACTCATCCCCGCTAAACTGTGTTAAAGCATTCGCCACTTTCAGCAAGTCATTTAAGTCATTTTCCTCTTCAAACTGCACTTTGGCTCCACACTGGCAGATCGCGAAGTGACATACTGTAGCTACATAAAAGAGGACTGGAAGAAAAAAAGAAAAGGAACTTTACTTCAAACTGGAGAAAACCGAAGCAAACAAGGGGAGAACATGAGAACTCCTCATTGTTCAAACTTCCATATGGCTTTTTTTCAACAGCTGGTGGTTAGATTGTCTAACTCAGGCTGAAAGACAAGACACAGTGGACACGTTGTACCTACGAATAAATTATCACTTCATCCTCAACCATGTGAAAACCATCGGAAAACAGACCAAAGAAAACCCAGGCAGGTACAAGGACAACGTCCACACTCTATCCAGAAAGACCTCCGTCTGCCACTGTCAGAAATATCCATCAATCCATCCATCAATCCATCCATCCATCATTTATCAATTCATCCATCCCTCCATTCTTCCATTCCACCACCCATTCATCATTCCATCATCCATCCCTCCCTCCCCCCTTCATTATCCATTCATCCATCCATCCGTCATTCCTCAATTGATCCGTCCATCATTCCTAAATCCATCCATCCACTCATCCGTACTTTTACTGCTCTGGTTGAAATGCTGCACCAACAAGTGGAGCATCTTGTTTCCATGACGACTGAGGCAGAAAACATGGGGAGTATCATGTTTATGATCGTCATGCTTTTCTGCACCATCACTTCCTGTTTCATTTCCAGTGCATCAAGCAACACGTAAAAAAAGAAAATCGGTGGGGGTTTTATGTGGCGCCGCTGCACCCAGTGACTGAAGCTCGTATCGAAGCTTGCAGATTTAAGTTTTGATCAGAACCTCACTGTGCCTGAGATCCATCTCAATGTGGCCGAGGGTCGCGTTCACGCCTCCTCCGCTGAACCGTCTCTCTCAGCTCAACCGTGTCCACCTGTAAGTGGCAGGTGGAAAAACGACCCGACTTGTACAATAGCTGCCGTCCTCTGACTGGCTGAGTAAATGAAACCCAAAGGTGGATCTCATCAAAGTGAGGGACGAATCAATTTTCAGTGGATGACGGTCGGGAGAGACAAAGCTGGTTGGACGGCGGAGGAAGAGAGAGTTAAATAAGGAGAGAAAAGGGAGATGGTGAAGCAGAGAAGTGTGGCCAATCGACAAAATGGTGAGTGGAGGATACGCTCCTCGTCCCCGCGCTTCCCTCTAAAGGCCTCTTTCATTTCATTTTACTGGGTCACAGTCACATCAAAGCATCTCTGTCTGTTTGCTAGTGAGTGGGTGAGCGGTGTGCATGCGTGTGTGTGTTTGTGTGTGTGTGTGTGTGTGTGTGTGTCTGATGGAAACGCAGAGACATCCGTAATGATGGAGAAACCTCCAGTCGCAAACAGCTTCACATGCCAAATAAAACTACTAAGTATTATCAGCCATCTGATATACAGCTGAATGAGAGTTCAAGCAATGAAACAAGAACAAGACTGTCACCAGATTAGATTATGGTGTCTTGGTGCAACCTCAATTAAATTACCTCAATAATTGTTTCAGAGGCCAAAGCTTAGAAGGTGAAGTGAAGTCAACACACACGCACCAGAACCTCTCATACTACAGATGATCATAATAGTAAAAACAGTGAATTAATTTAAACTTATTCAGCACAGCTTTACACTGTTAATCAGATTCACCCATTCACACACCAACGGAGGCGACTGGCACGCAAACAGCTGGACAATCAAGAAAAAAGTTTCCTCCGTGGTGTCATGACTCCCAGTCCACATTCTCCTGGGACTTGGTAGTTTTATTTTGACAGTCACTGTAATAACAATCCAACTTGGTCGTCTGTCCACGAGAATGTCTGTGTTCTCATGTAAGGCTCGCAGAATCGCTGACGTCTTTTAAATGACTTTGATATGTGTTCGTTTTCCTCATTGATTGCTTGTCTCCTTCTATCTCATCTGACTTTTCTATGTTTGTGTTTTTACTGTCATGGCACTTTTTGAGCAGTGTTCTTAAAGGTGCTGTATAAATAAAGTTAATATTGTTGATATTTATTGTTCTCGGGACACAAGTGTGTGTGGTTCCATTTCAAACACAACAAACCGCAGCAACTCGTGATCCGACATGCTAACTACATTGTTTTGACAACATCGTAAACTTTTCTGAAACGAAAACACAAACTCGATACGTTGTCACCCGAGACGTTGTCATGGAAACGGAGCCGACCTTACAGCTCATTTCTGGACGTCTGCTCATGAAGTCCCACATCTGGACAGAGTGAGGTCAACCGTCCATCATGGGACCTCTGGTGACCTGAGGTTTTCAGAAGTCCTCCTCTTCTCAGTGTGTCTCCATTGTATTTCCTGCCTCTCCGCCGTGGGTTTCCTCCTCCCATCGCCCGGGGCGGACCGCTGCCGCCCCCGAGCCTCTTTCCAACAACAATACAGCATCACTCTGCCTACATGAGTGTGCGACCCGGATCAGAATTCCGGAGTGAATCATTGCCAGCAGTGAACAACATGAGCTCATCTGAATCCCAACGTGAGCGCAGCAGAAAGCGATGTGATTGGCTGCAGTCGGCTGCACTTAACGCCGCCGAGCTCAGGAGAAAAAAAAAATAAAAATGTCTGCATCGTTTCTCTTCACTATATGTATAAATAGCCTTTAATTATTAAGGGTCGAGCACATATGCTCCTCCTCTGTCACGCTTAGTTTCACACACACTTTCTGGTACAGTATGCTTTCACACAATCACTCTCACAGACCAATTAAGAGTCTTAAAGGCGTACTCTCTCCAGCAAAGTACTGTTGTTCTGCAGTAATTGCTCAGAAAATCTGTGCAGCCACAGAGCTGCTGAATGGGCGGTGCTCAGTGACACCCAGGCTGCATTAAACTCACCTCTACAGACAGAATGATCTGCACAGCGAAATAACGAGGTGAAATAACGAGGTTCGCACAGCAGCTAATTTCAAAACAGTTTGTTTTTAATGCATAGTCCCAAATAAGCCACACATCATGTTTCCTGCTCAATCCACACAAACATGGGAACTTCTGGTTATTTCAGGCTGAAATACGTTTTTACAGTTCTGTGCTCCAAACTTATGGTCAGAAAAATGATAAGGAAATGTATTAGATTTATTTTTTTTATTTTTTTTTTTAGGTCAGATTAAACAGAAAAAAAAAAAATTCACCTCAACTGATAATGTCCTGATGAAATAAATGAGTTGTGGAATTCCTCAGCGTGCGCGTCTCGGTGCCGTCACAACTACATGAAGTGAATTTTTATTTTTATTATTAAAATTTCTTGAGCTGCTGGACATGCTGGATTTCCTCTCTTGGGAATCCAACATGTCCAATAAATCCATCCATCCATCCATCCATCCATCCATCCATCCATCCATCCATCCATCCATCCATCCATCCATCCATCCATCCATCCATCCATCCATCCATCCATAATGTGATAAACTAGTTTTTCTGGTTCAGGATCAGAGCACGTTTTGCCGCTGTGGTCCGAGCGCTGCACTAACTGGAGCGTCTTCATGTGAACTTGACCACTGAGTACGACAACATTTTCCTGTGGCGATCACTTCCTGTTTGATGAACGAAGGTCACGTTTACACAACGTTTTAAGGGGAAATGCATTGGTTTTGTATTGTTTATTGCATCGACACGGCAATATTTTGAGAACAATGTAGTGAGCATGTTTGGCCACGAATTGGTGCTGTTGGCTATTTTCTAATTTGTCTCTTTGAGTTTGTGTTTAAAAACGTTCTTATAAAAAAATACGAAATGGAGGTTGAGTCTTAGTCCAGATCAAACACATAGAGCAGGGGTGTCAAACTCATTTTCACATCAGCATAATGGCTGCCCTCAAAGGGCCAAATGTAACTGTAATACATCATAAGTGTAACTAAATGTAACCATATGTAATATAAAATAAATGTAACTACTCCTCAATTTTAAATAACTCAGACTTTATTACTTATTCATATTCCAAATATTACATATGCATTTGCATGGATATAAAAATATATATTTGCTAGTTGCTCTGTTAAGTCTAACCTTGGCATACTTACCTCCGTGCTTGGCGTCAAGATGTGGGCTTATATTTTACTCTTTGACAAGCGACACGCCTCAGAACACAAAAAATAAACTATTTTTTCTCCTTGAAGCACAAACATGTATTCACCTTCCCATCGTTCATGAAGCAGCCTTTCATCTGCATCAATTTTTATCTTCCTGGACATTTTGGGATCATTTGTATTCTACTTGTTCAAAATTGCATTGATGTTTATACACTGCAATATTTATTTATTTATTCATTTGATCACAACAACACACATTAATGAACAATCATATACAAATTATAAATGTGCCAGATTTTAGCTTAACTGCAAATTTACATCTTTAGTATTATAAAAAATAATATAATCGGCATGGATTGTGGGAAATGTAGTTCATGGTCAATGCAGTTTTACAAAGATGTGGTGAGCTCGAAGAAACAAACCTCACAACTTGATAAAATGATATTTTTCAATCGGTGCAAAAGTGCAAAAACAAGAGTCCATTGAATTTTTTTAAGTGCGGATCTCCTCCGCCAACTCTTGCCAAATGCATTATGAGTAATTTGTCTTCCCAAGCATACACAGGTCTGGTGTCGATGCATCCTCGATAAAGTGGGCGGTGTGAGAATACATCTGGGTATTCCATGTGTACTCGGTGAGAAACGATCTAAGAATTAGGTCAGTACTTGGTCTCCCACTGATGACGTTTCACGGGTACACGAGAAGACAAGTATGGACAAGTATGGGTATTGGAAAACGGCCTTAATCTGGATATGCACAAGTGCAGAACTACTTCCGTGTCAACAAAGGAACATGTGATGACCTTATTTTATAGAATGTTGGAACCTACGTTCACATGTTGCCAATAGACACGCACCCCATGGCTTGCGCTCGTGCACTGCGCATCTATTGGAAACAACACAGTATTTATTTTAAGAGCGATTGTGGCTCAGTGGAGTCGGCCGTCCAATAACCAGAGGGTTGGCGAATCCCACTCTATCAAAAAAAGTCATTGTCGTTGTGTCCTTGGCCAAGGCACTTTCTCCACATTGCCTCATATGAATGGGTATGAATGGTGCATGAATGTTGGTGGTGGTCAGAGGGGCCGTTGGCGCCAAATGGCAGCCACGCCTCTGTCAGCATGCCCCAGGGCAGCTGTGGGCATGCTGACAACATGCTGTGGGCCAAATGAATAATGGTCTCTGTACGCGCTTTGAGTCAGCGCGAGAAAAGCGCTATATAAATCCAAGCCATTATTATTATTATTATTAAGACAATCTGACCTTTAAGCCCTTGCGGGCCAAATAAAATAACATGGCGGGCCACATTTGGCCCGCTGGCCTTGAGTTTGACACATGTGACATAGAGTATGAACAGTTCCACCAATAGAGTCCGATTGCTTGCATTCACATTGGAGACACACGATGTTGGAAACATTTCAACTTGCCAAAGATTGAAAATATAAATTATGAAGCTAGTTGAAATCCTAAATGGTTCACCTGCTGTGTCCTGATCAACGATTTCATCATCCTCACATATCTCTCAACATGAAGAGAAGCATATCTAGAAAATGTAGAAAGATCCTATTTATCAGAGTTTTTTTTTTTTTTTCTTCAGTTTTCTCAATTAACTTGACGGTTGTTTGGACTTTAAATTTTCCAGCAAATAGTAGAAAAGTAGAAATTCTTGCAGTAAAGAAGTCCTTTGGTGGAAGATACAACAGAATAACAACAAATTTAAATGTATTAAGCTATATTCTTTTGAACCAGTTTAGATCACTCATATAGTTTTGACTCAAAAAAAACTCTACTCTGCTCGTATCCTGGTCTGCAGCTTTATCAACCAGGATGGACACAGCCGTACATCACAACAAACATAAATTACTAATGCTCATTAAATATTTGCACTCCACGTATCTCGCAAAATGTTTCCATCAACTTGTTTTTGGATGCTGAGCAGTTTAAAATTCACCCTGCAGCTTCCAGCACAGATTTGTGTTTTTTATTCTCTATAAGGACACATTGTTTTCTGTCACCCCCCCAGGAGTGTTAAGATTTTAGCTTCAGTAGTTTTAATAATTGAATAACTGGTGTTTGGTGCCTTTGTCTTATTTTTAGCCTTGTTTGATGTAATCTGATGCACCGTTTGGGTTGTCTGAATACTTATCTCCCAATCGCTTTATCACTGAATAATGAATCACCCTCCACTGGCTTGGCTGTAAACGCGAGTGGAACAAAAGAGCGAGCTTGAATGTTTAAAATCATGATAATGCGGTGATGATGTATGACGGCATGTGGGGATAAAAGAGGTCTGCGGGCCCTGTGAAGGACGATGGGATACCTGCTGATGCAGGTCTTCATCACCTCCCGCCGACCCTCTGACCTCTGCTGAGGCGCTGTACGGAGGCAGGTTGGAGCTGCTGAGGCTAATCGATGGCTTTGATTCGAGCCGCTGATTGATGGGAAATAAAGAAGTCTCAGTCAGCAGCGCCGAGCCGCCACGCCGATACTCACACCCCTTATTGACTCTTCCCGGTGTGTGTTAGTGTTTACATCCTTCAGCTTGTTTCCAGACTTCATTTCCTCACTGGCACACTGGAACAGTATTGAAAGGCGGTAACGAGGTTTCCATCACAGGCCCAGCCTTCCTGTGTGGAGTTTGCACGTTCTCTGTTTGAGTTTCTTACAATTAATCTTCCTGCCACACTCCCAGCATGTGGTGACTCTGAGACCCCCTTTCTTAACTGAAAACGGAAAACTTGTGTTGTGTTTTGGGCTTCCCTTTACACAGGAACGGGGCGCAGAGGCACTGAAAACACAACTTTTTTTAAAACTTCACTGGAAACTTTCCTGAAACGTTGCTGTCGCACATGAGCGTCACAGCCGTAGTGAACAATTCTTCTGCACATGCTCAGTAGAGACAATCAGAACAATGTTTCCTCCATGGTGTCATGACTCCCAGTCCATATTCTCCTGGCATCTGGGAGTTTTACTTTCACAGTAATAACAATCCAGCTTGGTCGTCTGTCCACTAGAATGTCCGTGTTCTCTCTTTGTTAATGTTTAGAGCCGATTGCTGCATGTGTCTGTGGTTTCAGTACAAAAACAAATAACAGCGCCAACTTGTGGTCTGGCATGCTATCTACATTGTTTTCAGCGTTTCTGATATTTACATGGAAACGGACATTGTTTTCGAAATGTTGCTGTGTAGAGGTGAAACATTTCTCAAACGAAAATGCAAAAACTGCATTTTCACTTGAAAACGGGGTCTTAGTTTCGTGTGGGACGTTCTGTGTGCACAGCCTGATCTTCGCCGAGTGGACAGACAAGATCTTACATCCATATTCTTGACAGGGTTTTTTTTTTGTTTGTTTTTTTTAGCAGAAGAACACTGAGCCTCACACTGAGACTCTCTGACTTGCAGATGAAGCTGTGATGACTCAGGCCTGTGTGCTGTGTGGGCTGCGACACTGAAGTTGTTTGCCTCGATTATTGGGTGTCTTATCAGTGAAAGGAGAGGGGGGGAGTGGGGGGGAGTAGGGGGGCTGGCAGGGCGATCAGTGACTCGGGTCTGTGTGCAGATGGCGTGTCAGTGGAAGTTAGCGCTGACAGCCAGGAGGGCAAACTCAGAGCTGAACGCAAGGGACACCGAGCTTCCTCAAACAATACATCAAAAATCACGACTCCTCTCAGTGACTTTAGACCATCGCTGCACTGCTGATGTCCAGACACAGATAATACACGACGCAGAGGACTGTAGCTCATGAATACCAAACCGACACTTCCCTTTCTATCCATGTCTTCTGGTAGCGTTCATTTTCATACACTGATACACCAGGTATTAAAAACAAAAAAAAAACAATCATATGTCTTGTTGGTCAATCAAATCAAGGACAATTTCATTTCATATGAGACCACAATGCACTGAGACCTGCAACATTCATCCTGAATGTGTCATTTCTGGACAAACATTATGATTTCAATTGCTATCTTTTTGTCTGTACTGTGATTGTCAGCTTGGAGGAAACAGGAAGAGGAAGTTCACGAGGCTTTATAATAAGCTTGGCGGTGTGTCTGTTGTATTTCTTCTTTTCATCGACACCTCAGATTCACATTTTCATGTCACCAAGATCTGAGAATCAGTGATCATCATGTCTTTTGATCATTTTTATGCATCTCTGATGATAAAGACAGAAAGGAACCAGAAACAGGAGCGTTTCTGGTTCTCATTCAATGTTTTGTCTTTATTGTTTTGACTATTTACATTACTCAAAATATGTTTTAGAGACTGCCCATGACCTCAGACCAAAATCTCTGCATGTGTTTGAGTCTGACGTAATGTTCCTGCAGGTTTCAAACGTCTTCTGACGAGACTGAAACATCATCATGCAACTTCTGCAAAGCTTCTATTTAAACAGTGGCGGGCCATCAGGGCCTGCAAGGCCTTCTCTGCTAAGACAAACATCTGAATCACAGACTGATGTTTATTATCTTTTGTCCATGAATACTTATTAAACCATTCCAAATGGTCTGTCCACTTTCTTCCATAGCTTCTCAGATGTGTATTTTCACATTAAAGCTGTTAACCAATAGCATTTCAGCCATCATTTGTTGCCAGCATCAAAGAAATCTGCCTGAGGCCTTCACAGTCAATTCTGCAGGCGTCTGCAGTGTAAAATAAGTGTCGCTCATGCCGATGCTTCAGCCAATCAGATTTTGAGTTGGGCTCATCAGGGCCCTCCAGCAGGCGTACGATGACGCCAGCATATTCACGCCCTCTGATAGGATAGTCAGAGTGTTTACTAGCCAGAGAGTTCACTGCATCTGTGTCGAGCTGCACAAACAAAAATATAGCTGTGCTGATTTAAAAACAGTTTTGTCAACCCACAATCAAATCAAATCAAATCAAACTTTATTTGTATAGCATTTTTCATACAATTGTTGTAGCACAAAGTGCTTCATGTACTTTAAACACACGCACGCACACACACACACACACACACACACACACACACACACACACACACACACACACACACACACACACACACACACACACCAACCCCAACTGCCCGTAACAAAATATAAAAACTGATGTAAAAATGGCCGGATGATCCAGGAGAGAAAATACCATCCTCGGGGGGCCGACCACATGGACAGGAGCCACAGCCTGCAGGTATGGGGGGCCCCGCCACAGGGACCCCGACCCAGCAGGTCAAGAGCCCACACCACGGTCAGTGAACCACAGTGCTGAGCTCCCACCGCCGTGACCAGAACGGTCCCCAGGACGACGCCCCCCACAGGCAGATCAGACTCAACTCCTGATATGGAGAGATGAAGGAAGAAAGAAAGACATTTGGTTGCAGGGTTATTGCCAAAACCATTTCCAAGACGGACTTTTCAAAAGGTCCCTGAACGCACCGCAGCATTCTGAGTTGAGTACCAGTTCCCAGGTTCCGGGTATCGGTACCATATTAGTTCAAATGCAAAAGGTACCCATCCCTATGTGGTGTTGAAATCGACAGGCTGCCATTATATTCTAATGAGAAACCAGAAACATGCAGTGTAGTGACCCTGTGGGACCAGAGACAGAGAGTTATTACCCACACTTTTCTTCACCAAATTTGTAAAACAAACTGACAGAAATTCGAGCCTGTTGCCTTCTTACTGTCCGGTACGAGTTATGGTCAACAGAAGCTCAGTGTTGGACTGGAGCCGCTTCATATTATATCGTGAAACAACAGAGACATAATGTTTTCACCGTACATCCAGATGGAGAGGAGCTTCCATGAGTCTGCAGGACGTGAAGGTCAACGAGTTGATCTAACCAGTTTTTTGAAGCATGTTCATTTTAAACAACCTCGACTGATGTAAAGTTACAGCAGTTTTAAATAATTCCACCTCTATCCGACACATCTTTCAGCACAAAGAGGACAAAGAGCACAAAGAGCACAAAGAGCTCAAAGAGCTCAAAGAGCACACAGCAATAAACGAACATGAAACTGACCGGATGAGTGACTCTGATGGAATCATAATCAAATCCTCAGAACCACACACATCCTGAGGACTGCAGTCAATTATTACCTGTGTTTTTATTTGTGACGAGAGCGGCTTGTTAGTTCCTTTTAATAGTTTCTGTCAGGTCTGTCGCGTTTTAGGATATATAGATGGATTTTTTTGTGGCTCTGATCTTCCCCGGTGCTTTGTGTTGTTTTGTGTTTTAGTTGAATTGGACTGAAACAATGGAGCTGTTTTATATGGTCGTTCCCCCGTGGTGACAAATATCTAGCTGCGCTCCCACTGCCACACACACACACACACATCAAACACAAAGACAAACAATCCACAGAAGAGTACACACACAGACACAAGCCAACCACAGCAGATTATTCCAGCTTCCCTCTAAAACAGGGATTAGTCAGATTCTCCTCTAATAGAAAAAAAACGGCCCAAATAGTGTCTATAGTGCACGCACACGCACGCGCACAGGCACACGCACATGCACAGTCGCACGCACACCCACACGCACACGCACACACACATGCTTGCACACACAAACACACACACACACACTGATAATGGGGAATTACAGGATGTTCCAGTCCATGTGATTTGGTGCAATAGTTTGTCTGCATTGTGTTGAATTTCTGTGTCCGGGAAGCTCCAGTTGAGCGTGTGTGTGAACCATTCGGATTAGTTTCCCAGGGAATGACTGTGATACCACACAACAAGGAAACCACCAACGCTTCCACATCCAATTGATTCTACATCACAAATTCATGAAGTAAACAACTGTACGGCATCTCGGCGATGATGACCACCTCAGATTATGTTCACCAATGTCACAGGCCCCACATTGTGTGTGTGAGTGTGAGTGTGTGTGTGTGTGTGTGTGTGTGTGTGTGTGTGTGTGTGTGTGTGTGTGTGTGTGTGTGTGGGTCTGTGTGTGTGCGCGCCCTCTGTTGGCAGGAATCAGTCTTCACTCTCCCTCCCTTGGCTGCCCCCGCTATAGTCTAAATATAGAGGGTGGATGGATGGATTAACTTTACCTGAACTTTTCCTTGTTTTTGTTTTCGGCGTTTAATGATGCTGCCGCGGCTATGAACTTCCATTTCAAAGATAAATACAGATAAATACAGTCATATTTAGGCTACAAATATCTCTGATCTCATGTAACGAGCAGATTGTGTGATGTCCCCTCAAAGTCTCTGTGTGTGTGAGTGTGTAAGTGTGTGTGTGTGTGTGTGTGTGTGTGTGTGTGTGTGTGTGTGTGTGTGTGTAGATTTGTCTGTGTGGTTCTTCCATTAGAATGAAAGGAGACTGCTTATTAATTACGGCAAACATATTTCACCACAGCGTCGTTCTCTGGCCTATTAAAGTCCTCCACAGTAATTAGCCCAGAGAGACTACAAGCGTGTGTGTGTGTGTGTGTGTGTGTGTGTGTGTGTGTGTGTGTCCATTTCAGTGGTCATTTTAAATGGAGATGAGGAATCCTCCTGCCAAGTACAGAGTCGTAATGTAACAGTGATGATAATAATCAGAGAGAAAGAGAGAGAGAGGGAGAGAGAGAGAGAGAGAGAGAGCGAGAGAGAGAGAGAGAGAGAGAGAGAGAGAGAGAGACTCAATGGGAAACCATATTCCCGCATCATTATCTTTTCCTCGTTTCGCTTTCAGCTGTCTGTCTGCTCCCTGCAGTCTTTTCATTTCCACTTCACCAACACTGAACAGACGAGAAGCTTCATGTCTGTTGTTTTGTTGTAAAAGCCATCAGATGATGGTAACTTTTCATCACCTCTACCTGCTCTGAAGTCGTATTTTAAACAGTGACTCATCCTCATTAAATACTATCTGTGCCAGTTACCTTCATTTTTAGCCTTACATTGGAATGATTACTATAAATCCCAGGCTGTCGCACACACGCACACACACACGCACGCACGCACACAAACACACAGACACACACACACACACACACACACACACACACACACACACACACACACACACACACACACACACACACACACACACACACACATACACACACTCCTGCAGATGTGTTAACTGAACACTTGCAGATCTCCCCTCGCGGCGGCGGAGAGATCCTGGCGGCCGTCAGTCATTCGGACAGGTTCGGACACTGAGACAGACCTTTGCAGCGATGCGTGTAGAAACCCTGACGTGACGCTGGAGGCTGAATCGATGAGGAAAAGGTGTCCTCTGGAGCATGCAAGCATCATCACTGACCGCCACACCACATCCACATGTCAGACGGATGACGACTTTCAATAAAACTAGTCAACTCATCCAAAATGGAATAACACGGAGGAATTACAATTTCATGACCTTTTGAACAGCATTCCCAAAACTTCTGTAATGTAGCAGAGCAGATTTCACACTCAGTCTGAAGCCTCTAAACCTTCACCACAGTATGGAAGCAGATGCTGCAAACTCAATGTTGTGATGAACTTTTCAGGCCAGTGACGATCATAGTGTCCCTGGGTCAATGAAATCCAATAACTATCTTTCCTGATTGTGTGTGTAATTTAAAATGAGGAGGACTTTATGGAAGAAACAAAGTGTGGGTTATAAAGCAACATAAATGTTTTTAACATTGGCCGATCATCTTCATTTAATTTGAATAGTCAAAAGGTTCAGGAGCATCTCTTAATGGATTCCAGGTATCTGCAGGTGTCACATTGAATGGTTTAGCTGTAGCAGGATCAAACAGCTTCTCACAAATGAGATTTGTTCAAGTGAATAAGTGAGGGACTCCCGGACGAAGACTCGGCCGTCTGTGAGTGCTTTGTCAGTTCCCGATAACTTCACGATAAGTGCTTTTATGTCAGAGTATTCAAACTACTGAAAAAGGTTCCAATGAGACAAAATAAAAAGCTTTTAAATATTCTAAATTTACCAGGGAGGTGATATGTTGTGATTATCTGCCATTTGGAATACGTTTGAAATAACACAAAATCAACCAACTAAGTTACTTACTTTACTACACTCATGAAATGTGTTCATTTCATTTTATATCATGAAAGAAAACTATTAATTTCATTAATTTTCATGGGACATTCTGATATTAGGATTAAACAAACCTGGCTTGCCCCTTGAGACAATGGTTACCATAATCAGATGTGCATATGTGAAAGTACCCTGGAATATGACATTCTCTACAATCTATAGCAAAACCTGAGAAAACGTCTCAATGCTGTTGTATGTTGGTAAGAATGTGTGTGTCCACTCTTTAGTTTATTTAGGACCAATCTGTCAAAAGAGCCTGGTTCGTCACGCCTCAGCTGACGAAGATACATCATCCAGCATCACCAGATGATGTTTCTGATGAAGACGGAACAACCCTGTGGAAGGTGTGCTGTAAAAACCTCTTTGTCTGAAAAGGCCGAAGTAGGAGTTTAAAAATATAGCTGGGGCTGTTGCTTTAAAAGCAGGGGTGTCTGCTCTTCAAGAGCCGGCGTCCTGCAAGTTCTAGATGTCTCCCTGTTTCAGACCTAAATCTCATGTTGACGTCAACATCAAACTAGCAGAAAAGCCCAATAAGTATGGAATAATGTTGGAACTGGGAAAGGCACAAAAAAGGTTGGGAACCATCGGCTAAAATGTCTCATTTCAGAAGACCAAATTCTGAGTTGAAGACTTTGACTGTCTGGTTTTAGCTGTTCAAAACACAAACTGGGAAAAAAAAGAACTTAGATCAAAGAATGGATGAGATACAGTACTATGTCCAGGAGACAAAATGGAGAGATTGTCCTTCAGTGTGAAGACAAATAAGCAGATTTAACTCTCACATAGACTTTGACACAAGCATAAAAACACCCACCCCACGCACCCCTGCCCCTGCACTGTGTAATAATCCAGCCGACTCAGCTCCTGGTTCCGCTACAGCGGCGTAATTGGAGAAATGGGAAAGAAAGAAGGAACATGAAAGCCAAATGTGATTAGTGGTGTGTGGAGAGAGCAGGTCGGAGCCATAGATCCACCCAGCTGATAAAAAGGCCTCGCTGCCCCACACCTGTGTGAAAACTAATGGACGCGGTCGCACCGAACAGCCCGGGGAATAACAGCAGGCGGATGAACGGGAGGCAGCAGGGTCCATCTGATAACAGCAGAAACTGATTCCATTCAATAGGTAACAGGAGTCTTTGAGCGAGTGAGGCAGATGATTTCTTCTACATTTTGAAATTCAAAAATCTTGTTCTACAGTGCATCTTTGCTGTAAATTGTCAGAATGACAATAAAGTTATCTATCTACATTTAGTTCAATCGAATTTTCAGAAGGTTTGTCACGTCATCGTGTTTTTGTGATGTATCTCTGGAGGTATTTGTAGATGAAGGCTGACGAGGCTTAAATCTATCCAGTCAGTGTCGTTGTGGTCAATCCAAAGCAGCAGAAACATACAATGGTGGTGAGTCCCTAGTCCTGACTGGACCCAGGGTCTGAATCCCTCTACCAATGTGTGTGTCTGTCCTATCCGTTCCTCTCCGCTATCCCCTCACCCAAACCAGTAAGTAGAAAGCCGTCACCTCTGAGTCTGGTTCTGCAAAGGTTTCTCCCTGTTCCTGGGAATTTTTCCTTCCCACAGTCGCTTATGCTTGCTCACAAGGATTGTTGGGTTGTTGGGTCGCTGTCACTGTTGGGAAAAGCCAATGACCCCGTACTGTCATCAAATTATTAAGCTATCATGATATTAGAACTGCAGAGGTGACCAGGGCCCCACCGATTAATCGGCCGGCGGATATATTTGGCAGAATATAGAATTTCGAGAATAATCATCCAAAAGTTGGCCAATTTTCACACTTATTGTTCACTAATAAAATGCAGGGAATATGTGTCATTTATCCAGTAGAAGACACTTTCATGTTGCGCTCCAGTCGCCCCACAGCAGATTGAAGTAGTGAAGAGTAAAAAGCTGATGGATTATTTACTTAAATGAGCAGTGACCTCACTGGTAAGTTAACTGGTTTGTGAAAAAAATACAACTCCATAGGTTTCCCACAACGTGCCTCACAGCGTCATACATGTTTGACTGATATGCTCATTCTTCGTCCATGCTTGTATCACTGCTGCCACATTGAACAGACGTCGACGTCTTTGATGTGACGCATTGACCCATTACTAATCAGTGTATTTACGTTGGCGCGTCACCTCAGCACTAAATATCTTTATCGGTCGATATATCGGTTCTATGAATTTTTGATTCCCTCATATCGGAATCGGCCTCAAAAAGTATGTATGGGTCAGACCCGAGTGATTACTGAAGTTCCTACTAGGTGGTTATGTTAGCCCGACATAAACACAGTGGTGAAGTTGCAGATCTACTCATTGAGCCGACTGTTACTTCATGGCACACGTGTTGAACTTTGGTGCTGCAGGGTCACCGTGTCACATGTTTCAGTTCTCCCCCAGTTCCTACACATTAGTTCTGTTTCTTCTTGGGCTTTTCAAAAGCTTGATGATGACATACACATTAGATTCAGGTATGAAGTACAGAGACATTTAGAACTTGCAGGACGCCGGCCTTCCAGGACTACAGTTTGACACCCCTGCTTTAAAACAACGGCCTCGGCTCATGCTGAACTCATTTTATGTCATTAAACCTTTATTTGCTGAAGGAGAGAAGACTTCATTCCCCCTGGACTAACTCATGAGAGCAACACGGGAAATGTCCGACTGTACGTAACGTGAATTTTGAGCAAGGAAACATCTTCTGACTCATTGCTCATGTTATGTGTAGGGTGGCTTGTAGGTGAGTAGTTGGTCGTGTTCTGAAAGACTCTAGCCAAATAACAGAAAAGTACAGATATACAGATAAAAAAAGGTGGGGAAGGTACGATAACTTTGGGATCGACTTTGACTGACCGAAAAACAATCAAACAACCTGGTTCTCAAAATGTTCACAACTGGTTACAGCTGGTTACTGCCTGTCATCGATCAGACAAATCCTGTCCAGAGGCTCATTCCAACATGAAAACGGCACAAATGTGGCGTCGCAGCAGAGAAACCAATCCAGGCCTCGCCCTCCATCTGCTGCCTCCTTCACCGTCCATGCATCTCCTGTCTATTTTTACCATTCTCCACTCCTCTAATCCCATGTTCTTTTTATGCTCTCCATTTATCAGCTTCAGCCCAGCATCCAATTTTCTCCTCCACCTCCATCTCGCTCCATTTGTCGCGAAGCGTTCACTCCCTGTCCTCCTTTCCATATCTCCTGCCTTTTGATTGCCTCGTCCTCTGGCTCTCACACGCCACTCCCTCATCCTCTGGGTGGTAAAACTACTGAGGTTTGTTCAAACTACTCAGTTCTGTGTTTACTGTAACTAACACACAAGACTATTACAGTCTTTCTCTGTGCTGGTCACATTTGACAGTTTGGACGGATTCTCGGTGCCAGTAGACGGCGGTTTTACAAATGTCCGCTGTATCAAGCGTCGTTCCTGTCCCTCCATGAACACGTTGAAACGAGCTTGTGAAATTTGATCACCACCGCGCCTTGTTAGGAAAGATTAATGTGCCGGCTTTTCTTATATTCTTGTCAGTTTTTTATGAAGTCGAATCAATAATTAGTTTACCAAAGCATAATTTTTTCTGGTTTTAGTGCCTCATAATAAAAGACAATGGAGCAGGATATGACTGCAGCCAATAAAAGCATCTGACTCGTTTCCATTACACGGCATTAACTTTTATCTGCAGTTTCTTTCTTTTTTTTTCCCCTTTGAGGGTTTTTGTCTTGATATGAGAGGATGAAGCCAAGTCTATCCAGCTCACTGCTGAATGCATGCAGGTTTTTATGGAGATACGTTCACTTTGCGTTATGTGTCAATTAAGTCCGTTATGCCTTCAGTTCATGAATACGTTTTCTCTTTTCTTCTGTTCAGGAAAAGAGGCTGATTTCAACATACGTTTCTGACATGTGACAGATCAAACTGAGACACTTATCCACACCAAGGAGAAAATACAAGAAAACTAATGCAACGCCGGATACGAAATACCGTGGCTATCCTGGGACAAAACATATAGATGAAACAAGAATTTACCTTTGGCAAAGCCCCGCTCCCAAATGCAAATGAATCGGTAGCATTCCACTACCAATTTACAGAACAACAAACACTCTCAGCCCCGTAGAGAAGCATTAGAGCTGGTGACACATTGTTGTTTTCCAGGCTATTTGAGTCATTTAAGATGCAAAAAATCTTAATCCTGGGGCTCGTGCAACAGTGATATGAGGTATCCTGAACGGATAAGCAGCAGGGTTCACGTTATCCCATTTTCAAAACATGGACAAATGTCTCCTATGAATGAAGCTGTGTGGCAGAAAACACAAACACAACGCAAAGAAAAAAGGAAGTCTACATTTGTTCCAAAGTAAAGGCGCGATTTTCGGCTGTTGCAGACGAGAGATAACAATCATGGCAAAATATTTGGTCTTGGCTCTAATTCTTTGGTCCTCAGTCACACTGTGAGACTGGTTCAAGGACAGCCATTGTCATGGCGACAAGACAACCTGCAATACAATTCTGACAGTGTCAGATATTTGTGGTGATCATAGCTGCGACTGCAACCTGCAGCCGTTTGTTATGTTCACATGGAGTGTAATTTGTTGGGAAATGAAAGACCATAACATACAATGGTTGGAGATGCGAACAACTATTTACTTCAAGCTACCTTTGCAAAATTCTCATCCCAAGTTGGCCTCTCTTTCCAAACTACAACCGGGTCCATATTCTTCTCCTATTCTGTGTTTTTGTGATTTCTCTCCAAACACATAAACGGCACAATGGCGAGGTTCCATTCACGTTTATGTTTAGGACGAGTTAATATGTGTGCAATCACATATTTTTGTGCAATCACATCCATTCTTGTCGTTGTAGGATGTGATTCCACTTGTTTTCCTGGTACAATCGACACACAGCAAACACCATGGCCTAAGCTTATTAGATTAATGTTGTTCAGCATGGCTTGCTGTGAAATTATATGATTGTTGATTGTCCTGTATATTCTGAAAAATCCATCCATTTTCTCCCGCTTATCCGTTTCCGGGTCGCGGGGCTGGCAGTCTGAGCACTGTCACCCAGATCACATTGCACTGAATAAGAACCTTTCCTGCAGGTGGTGAGCCCGCAGGAATTCTGAGAAATCTAGTCATATAATATCATCACACAACGCCAGCAGAGATGAGCTTCCCTAAGCTAGCCACCCAGCTTACCTGATGAATGATAAAGTTAGCAGCTGAGACCAACGCGGTTAGTTAATCAAGTCAGCTAGGCGGCTAAGTGCTAAGCTATCCTGCACCTACTGCGGTTTGTTTTCTACTCTGACAGTAGCTGCGACGGCTTGTCTGAGTTAGCAACAGCAACTAAGGGGGGCAGAGCTTAGCCAATGGTCAATTCTACACACTGAACAAATAAAAAGGAGTGCGAAAAAGAAACGGCTTAACGACCAACAAGAGCTGAGGGAGCCAACATGGTTGTCCACACCTTGACCAGTGTCCAGCAGGGGGTGTGGCCAATCTCTGAATGGGACAACACTATCGAAACATGTCAGAATGGTGTGTTGAAAAAAAGGGAGGATACTTATACTTGTGTTCTGGTTCGTGCTGAACTGAATGCAAATGTTCAATTTTTAGGAGAGTGAAGGAAGAAACGGAGTGTTGAGGAGGACCTGACACTCGTAGTGAGCTCAAGGGGACAGCAGAGAATTACAGACTCAGGTCTGTGTGTGTGTGTGTGTGTGTGTGTGTGTGTGTGTGTGTGTGTGTGTGTGTATGTGTGTCTCTGCGCACTCCTAACCCACTTCACGGACTCACATCAGTCAATTTGAACGCTGTCTGGGTCAGTGGAGTGGAAAGGCTTTACTACGACTTGATGGCTGTTTCTTTTTGCCTCCGATTTATTGGAAAGTAATGTGCGTATCGGTAAGAAATAAGCTGCACACTGATTAGACAGACTCAGCACCTTCTGCAATCAGAGCAAAGGAAACAGCAGGAATGTTCTGGTTATTCAAAAGAGATTTGTGACGATGAAGCCATGAAAGTGTCTATAAAGATTTGTTTTCTTTGATATGATTTGGATCCACTAAATATTAATCTGTCATTTTTTCAATGGAAATTCTGTGACCAAATAAAGGGAAGAAACTAGTTATGTAGATATCTCCAAGGCAAGGACCGTGTTCTTAATGCCTCACAGGGCTATGTACAAGGTCAATTAATGAAATTAATTATTATACGAATGCTGAAGAAGAATCCACAAATCTGCTTTTATGAAACACAAAATAAGTGCAATATATTCATTTATATCCATAATTATTCTTCATAATTTCACAAAAATAAGCTTTGATAGTCCATACATTTTCCCTTTCACCACCTTCCTCTGTTTGCCACAGAACCATCCATCTCTGCTGGACGTCAATACATCCAGCACTTCATCCATTCACCGATTAGTGTGTCTATTGATTTATCAAGCCATCATCTGCTCGTCTGTCACCATCGGCCTGCCCCTGAGAAGCCCTGATCACAGCACTTGTGAAGCTTAGCGATGAAAACAGTTCTCAGGGTCGTTGCAAAGAAACGCCCCAGTTTGAATTTGTTTTTCACACGGCAACCATTTCAGTTGAAAACATAAAACCTTTGTTCAGGGGGTCTTGGACGGCACAGTGTTCCTTGAAATTCAAGGTTTTTTAAGCAAATTCTACAAATTTTAAAGCCATTTTAGCTATATTTGTTAGAGGAATAAATCTTACACATTCAATGAAAATCACCTCATAATGTATTTCTGATATCTGCTGAACAGTCAAGGGACTTCACCAGCGCTTTTTAAACTGCACTTTACATTGTTAATCACATTCACCCATTCACACAAACGCCAATGGAGGCTGCAGCTATGCAAGGCGATGTTACTCCATCGGGAGCAATTTGGAGTTTGAGTGTCTTGCTTGGCAATTTGGCATGTGGGCAGGTGGAGTTGGGAATCAAACTTGCAACCTTCCGATTGGGATACGACCACTCTACCAACCATGCCACTATCTTTCTTCAGTAAGCCGATGCTTCACGGCCTTGTGTTAAAGCTTCATATTTCCACAGATAATATTGCTAACAATATGTCTGAGTGAGAGTGGAATGAAACGAGCAACATCATTGGTCGAAATAACTCATTCTCAGCCAATCACTGATCTGTTTACTAATTATTTGTATAAGACACGATTCATTTCCTGTTGTTAGCCCATTTCACAAAACAGACCAATTTTAAGTTCGGCGGACATTCACAGACGCGTGAATAATTACCATTCCTTTTTTTTTTTTTGCGTTTTGGGGTCCATTTAAAGAAGACTGGGACATGAGTCATGTAAAGAGGCAAAAAGACCAGAGAGAAGAGATTGGCGAGCAGAGAGGACAGCAGAGAGGACATCAGAGAGCATAGAGGAGCTCAGAGAGCAGAGAGGAGAGGGGAGAGTGGAGAGCTGGGAGGAGACCGGAGAACAGAGAGGAGAGAGGAGCGGAGTTTGGAGAGCGGAGAGGAGTTTGGAGAGCAGAGAGGAGTTTGGAGAACAGAGGGGAGTTTGGAGATAAGAGATGAGAGACGAGAGCAAAGAGCAGTGAGGACCGGAGCTCTTCGCCATTCAAACACTGATTAAGGATGAGAATGCTTTAATGCTTTATTAGCCCCCACGCCTCCATCTCAAACACATTAGCAGATGACAGTTGAGACTGAGGCTAATGTGGAAACACACTAAAGTAGAGCTCAACCCCGACTGTTAAAAAAAAAAAAAAGACATGACCACTAGCTGAAAGGGGAAAGCACGTGTTATTGATCCGCTACGCTGACAAACAATTCAGTCTGCGTGGAGCATGTCAGCCTGCGACTAACAGTTAGTATTTCATGGGATGTTTGAGGAAGATCCTGCTGACTGATGGTCCAGCCTCCTCCTCCGGGGAGCAGTGGGGGGAGGAAGGCCCGCGCTATTGATCAGCTAAAAATGAGCACTCATAACTCCTCCTGCTGACGGCACTGTTTGCTGGGAGCAAAAATGTAATTTAGGAACCAATTTCATATGCTTATTGTGCAATAAAGGGCCTGGATATGCTCCGGTGATTAGGTCCATTAAAAAACGTATTATAAGAGCCATATGCTTTAGATAGATTTAACATCACTTTCCAGCCGAAACCGACTATTATTTTAAATTTAATCACTGATCCATCCGCTTTTTTTTCTTGATGTATTGAAGCACTATGGGTTTTGAAATGTCAGAATATGGTGGAAATCAGCCAGGAAAGTATTTCTTTTGTCTCTACTTTGGGTTTCTCCAATACAATTTAGTAAATTCCTGGTTCATTCCCATAAATTGCCGTTGATTCCCAGAGATTCTCAATTATTCAAATGGAAAGTTTCCAACTTTATAAATTCCTGGAATTTTGCAATCCTGCCTTCACATTTCTGTTTCACCCTGTAAATCTCAAATGAAAGTCAGGCTCACTTGTAAGTCACATGTGAGTCAAAGTTCACACTAGTCCCATCAGGAGCTAATCGCTAGCGGCTAACCACTACAGTTAACAGAGGAGAGTTTATGATATGAGCCTCGTATGTTAACGGGAGGCTAATATTCATGTTTTAACAATATGCATGTTTTAACAAGGAAAAAGGGGATTTCCGGGTGATGACTCTTTTAATGAACAATTTGAAACCAAACCGTGAAACATCGGCTTCATTCTCCACGCTGCCTCGGTTTTTTGAACGCTGGACGGACTGTGTGGAGAGGGAACGCTGCTCAGATTTGACGGTGGTTGTGCATCATGTGATGAAGCGGGTGACGGTTGACGATGCTCCCTCCTTGAAGCCTCGGAGTGTTTAAAAGCCTCATCACATCACGACTGAACCTTTTACCAGAAACATATGTGCTATTGTGCAGCCGTGGCTCGGCTGACTGATGGCCGGCCAGCTTGTCTTGTTGACGGGATGCATTGATGCTTGTACTTGTTCGCCGTTTAGGCGCGAGGAGGGAAGCGATCTAACGCACAGTTATCGACTCCCTAAGCCAAATTAAAGCCACTTCAGCTGAACCGGGAGGACTTATTGAAATTCAAAGAGGATTGTTTCCACCCTTGGTTTCGTGCTGCATTGGTCACAATGACCGATTCCTCTGATTTTATAATTCTCTACAATCATTTTCTGTTTTCACAGTGAATGACCGTGTCTGAACAAAAAATGTGACCCTGAAACAAACGGTTTATTTTCCTGTCAGTCTGGTCTGAAAACCTTTGAGTGTAACAGGATTATGTAGTATGTGGTAGGTGGTTATGAATTCTGCTTTCAGTATTAAAAACTTTATTTATTTCTAGTGCCAAAGGTCATCATCATTTTGATTAATTCAGCTCATTAAAAAAAAGTCTGGCCCCTGAGCCAATCACGGCCTGACAATTTAGATTTCTTCACCAAGGATGCAATGATAAATCTTTTTGAAAGGACGAGTGCAAGTAGCTACTTGCCGATACTGAGTACCATTACAAGAACTTAATAAATGCCATGAAACTTAATTCCTTCTCCAGGCTTCAGTATACGACTGCATCCACAGTACGCATAGTGCACTCCGTAGCGTCTATCTACGCACTGCGCTATGCTGCTGTAGAGCTTGCTGTTAATGTTAATGATTGTCCTTAATGTCAGTCATTATTTAATCATGTGTATGTTGTGTCACTGGAGTGTGAGCCCTAAAATTCTTTGGCATGTAGCAAAGTAAAGTAAAATCCTCTTGATCCACTGAGCACATAAAATTACTGAGAGACATCGGGTTAACTCGGCTGGTAATTAAGAGTGTGTTCACATTCCCCTGTTTGGTCTGGACCGGAGTTCTCTTCAGGAAAAAAAAGGTTTTGTTTGGGCGACGTGAACACGCTCACGAACTCTGAACCAGAGCCAACAAGGGATCTCTGGTCTCCTTCAAGTGCGAGCTTTCGGTTCGTTTCCAAACGATCTTTCTAGTGGGCGGGGTGAGAAGACAGGGCGAGAAGGCGTCATGTAGTGTGCAATGCATTCTGGGTAGCAAACAAACAAAGATGAATGCGCAAATCATAACAATTAGACTCAGAAAGAAAAAGTAGGACAATGTCTTGGGGGCAGATGTGGAGTAGTGAGAAAGAAGTAGTGAGGAAGACTCATTGATATATATCATGGTTGTTTATGGCTACCCATTAGCCATGAGCTAATTAGCCTGGCCACCACAAGCTAAAGTGGCGGGACTTCTGGTTTTGGTCCGGACCAATCAATGAGCCATGTTTCTTCTTTACTTCCTCTCTGGTCAGTCTTTGTTTCAGGTGACAGCGCCCCCAAACCAGCAGCTGTTGTAATTGTGTGACATTTTGCAGGCGGTTTGATCCGGTCTCTAAAGTGAATGTGAACACCACCCTTCTCAGTACCCCTTCCTCCCGAGTGAACGGAGTGCCGGACTATCCGAATGCAAAATGCTCGTCATTAATATTAATAAATCTCAAAGCCGCGGGCATCACTTGTTCTCTCTCGTCTACTTGCCGCTGACGTCGTTGACGGATGATGTGAAGTAATACTTGCCGCGGAGCTTTCAAGTGTACCAGTACTCCGTGCAGTAGCGGACCTGATACCATCATCAGTGCATCTCTATTATTCACATTTCCTTTCTTTTAAGTCACTGTGGCAGCAGCGGTGTATATCACGCACATTGTTGCTATTTCAGACTCCATTATGAAAAGAAATCCACCTCAAGAAGAAACTTTAATGTGAAAATACTGAAGAGCAAAAAAACTTTAAAGTTGTCCATTCTTGATCTCGTTGAAAAAAGTCTCAACACTGTGATGATGAACTTGGAGATGGTGGACAAAGTCCTAACCTGAAATCTTATCAAGTCTAACAGGGTTTTTTTTGTTTTTAAATTAGTACCTTTAGTTTACAGAATATCTTTAATTTTTGTCCAAACAAAGAAAGCAATTTAAACCTAAGGGAAATAACGGTGCGCACTCCTCACTTCATGTTGCTTTAACGGGACTTTCCAGCAGCATCCATTCTGGTAATACATAATCTGTAGCAGTGAAACCCTCCAAGAAATATCACTTTCTTTAACAAGTAAAGCGCAGCGCTCACTTGTGTTTCTGTTGGTAATGTTATTGCACGCCGGATTACGCCCAGAGGCAACATTTTGTTTTGACTGAATGGAGCGTCACGCTGATGAAGAGCATCAGAGTGCTTCTGCTAACCTTAAGTGTTGTGGCTGCATAAACACGCAGATGAAACTTTAATAATGTGATGATGGCAAGAAACATAAACACACCGACAGCCAACAGATTACTGATACAGTCGGCATTCGTGTATTTACACCTTGCCAAATATGTTAATTAACTGCCGTTTCCTCATTATGCCGACTGAAAACAATCTGGTGGCAAATTATGTTACTTTCAAAGCATATTTGCCGTTGCAATTTAGCCGTATAGAAACATCGTTTGGAGGAGACCGCGTTCATCATTATGTTCGTTTTATGGCAACTAAGCTTGTTTAGAGAGAAGTAGGAGTTGTTCGGTTCCCAAAAGAGCCAATAAAAACACTCATTTCTCCTCTTTGCATTATCTCCAAGGTTTCCATTGGCTGGAAAAACCAATGAAGAAGAAGAAGTGTGACTGTGAATTAAATCCAGGCGGCAATTACACTTCCCATCCCGGTGTAATTAGCTCAATAAATTAACATAATTTCTTGTATTTGGAGAAAAATGAACACATAATAAGGGGACTGGACAGAAATCAGTCACGTGATCCAGACCTGCTAAATATTAAACATTAAATGAGATAGAGTATAGGACCCTGTTTCAGTTTTATTAGCAAAATGATTATGTGAGTAAATGAGTGGAGCACTTTGCCGCTGGCTTCATGGAATAATTACACGGTAATGAAGCGACTCTGGGGACCTGGCTGCTCTAAGATTAGTTTTTAACTATATAGAGGTTAAATGCAATAAAAAAGAAAAGTTTGATCTGTAACATTACATGATAAAGAACACAAATGGGTCAATTTAACCAGTTTCACTTCATTTAGATGTCTGGAAAGACACTTGTAATGCTTTGCTTGAGGGTAAGAGGTTTTATTTGAGTTTGCTGTATTAACATTTGTTTAACGGAATCCCAGCATGCTTCGCTCTCCTTCACCGAGGTGTGGTGCGAATAACGGTGAACGTCGCAGAGTTGTGTGTACATGATGAGCCTGCGTTTGCTCCGAGACGCTTCATACGTGTCAAATATAGAGCGCAGTGTGTCATTGTGTGCAGGTGGAGGAGGTTTGACTGGTGCCGGCGGGATTTATGCTGCAGTTTGGAGATTTATGGCTCCCGTGAAGCAGACAACATTAAAAAATGGCGAACGCAGACGCCCTGAACTGTGAAATGATTTAATGTGCAGGCAAAATAAAAGCAATTCATGCAAAAACATGCCATAATATCACAAGCAGCGCCACGGCAGTCAGACAGACGCTACTTCTAAATATGAATCTGATTCGTACAATAAGATTAGACACTGGATTGATTTATCAATAGGGTGTAAGAGGTTCCTGGAAACAGGAAAAAAAACACAGCTGGGAATTTCCCACTTCAGAGTTGGGAAAATTCACCCGACAGGCCAACCCCAGGAGAAGTCAACACACAGATTAAACTATGCCATCTACACAGTCACACACACAATCACATCTAGAGAACATTTAGACACCATTGACAAGACGCATCCGTTTGTGTTTTCCTTTCAGAAAATTTTAAGTTTCCACGGCAACGTTTTAAAAATGACGTCAGATTCAACTGCAATGGCAGAAACGCTGAGAATGATGTAGTTAGATGTAGTTAGCATCCCAGGCTACTAGTTGGTGGTGGTGTTTGTTTTTGGAATAAAACCACACACACACACACACACACACACACACACACACACACACACACACACACACACACACACACACACACACGCACACACACACGCACATGCAGCAGAGAACAATCCACTCTAAACATCAACAATAGGAGAACACAGACATTCTCGTGGACAGACGACCAAGTTGGATTGTTATTACGGTGACCGTCAAAATAAAACTACCAAGTCCTGAGCACTGCTGTCATTACGAGTTCCTCTTGCCATTTGACAAGTTATATTTCAAATACCACCTGGAAGTTTGTGAATAAAAGCAACACCACTGATCTCCTGTTGCTATTTTTAAACCAGTTCGACCAAGTTGGATTGTTATTACAGTGACTGTCAAAATAAAAAGCCAAGTCCCAGGAGAATATGGACTGGGAGTCAAGACTCCACGGAGAAAAACATTGTTCTGATTGTCTCTACTGAGCATGTGCACACCTACTAGTTATTAAGGCTGTGTTGTGAATGGGCAAACCACAAACGAAAAGGTGTGGAGATGGAGTGATGTTTTTCTGTTTCCATGAAGATGGAGTTAGAGCATTTTCAAAAAGTTCAACCCTGGAAGCCGTTGTGTTTTCAGTCACTGCTGTCTTCTAAATGGAATCTCAAAACACTGTAAAATGTTGTTGTCACCTACAGATGCTGTGTAAACAGAGCCTATGAGACATCATTTACACTCAAACATATCGTTTTGATCGGTGACAGAAAACCAGAAGGTTGAAAATCCCTGTACCCATTGAGAGAACATGCAAACGCCTCACAGATAAGTACCTCCGCGGTCAACCTGGACTCCAACCAACTTCAGCCAGTACGTTTTAACAGCATACTTTTGACATGATGATGTTCGTCCGGTGTTTTTGGTGTTTACAACATACCTTTGACATGTTTTAATGTTTCCAAGAATCTATGAAATAAAACAGACTTTTCATGCTACATTCTGGTGTATAATTGAAGTATCTCACTGCTCCCATTTTCAACTCTTCAGTTTTAATTTCTTCAAATTCAAGTCTTTAACCAACAGCAGCTGAAAAATCATTTCAATCTAAACATTAGCTGCTTATCTCGGCTCCCTTCACTTTCTCCGCGCCGTTATTGCTAATGCAAAACACATAATGGGCGATGAATCGACCGCTTTCCATTAAATAATTGACTAAAGGAGAACGACGAGTGTTGTTTGGATTAAATGAGGTGGAGGAGAGCGGGCATTAACAATTAACACTGCGTTAACGTGTCTTCAGATAAAACACATGAAACTTTAATGGTCAACTGCACCGGATAAGGAGGACGACGTGAGGTCAGGAAGACAGGAGGAGAGACAAGAGGATGAACAGGAAGAGACTGGAAGAGACAGAGGACAGACAGGAAGAGACTCCATGGATTGGAGGACAGACAGAATGAGACGGAGGCAGAGGACGGGGTGAAGGAGAGAGTGTGTGTGGGTGTTCACTGACCATCTTCACACACTGTTTAAGCTCAGTGTAAACTGTGTGGGTGTGTTTTCTGGTGGTCATCCAGCATGTCTGTGTGCGTGTGTGTGTGTGTGTGTGTGTGTGCGTGTATGTGTGTGTGTGTGTGTGTGTGTGTGTGTGTGTGTGTGTGTGTGTGTGTGTGTGTGTGTGTGTGTGTAACCCCATCATAATCTGTCCTGCTATGATCTCTGAGGACCATTTCTGTTCAGGGGGGGGGGTTGTTGAGTGGTTTTCGCTGCTCATCTGTTATTCAACTGTTTGTTCATCTGCTACTACGCTGATCTGTCCAGATGGAATAAATGAGAGTCTTTATTTAGAAATTTTAAGACTTTTAGGCTTTTATCATGACAAAGAATAAAAAAAGGGAATAAAAACTCAAATAACCTTCAATCCACTGACAGTTGCTGTGTACACACACACACACACACACACACACACACACACACACACACACACACACAGAACACTGTGATTGGCCGTAAATGTTTCAGCACAAGTTACACGACAATTCATGTTTTTCCATCGGGAATATAAAGATATTCATATCTGTCGTCTTATTGTTTTTCCATCTGTCATAAATATCTAAAGGCATTTCCCTGAATAGGCAGCTGAAGCGCACTAAAGAAAATCCCCATCCACTTATTAACAGGGCTGAATAAAGTGAATTAAACCCTGGTGGACTTAATCTAATAAGATTAACAAGGCATTTCTAATCCACAAACACGCAGGACTTTTCAGCGGCGTTAAAGCTTTTTACGGTCTTTAAGACTTCCACTGCTGCTCCTCCGACCATCAAAACAGACGAAAAACATCATAGAAGACAGAAAATCATCAGCGACGTGACGCACTTTGAAAGAGGCGTCTGAGTAAATACGAGGACGATAATATCTCCTGATGTAGTTTTTTCCACACAAGAATCTGACCGGGAGTCATCGTAACCAGTCGATATGAAACATCGCCGCGCAACGTAACGACGTGTTTTATCGAATGAGATCAGCAGCACTCGGCCTAATCCTCCAGCCGCCGCCGCCGTCTCCTCCTCTTCCACCACAAAAACAATATTAGCATTTTTATGGCGCGGCTACGCTACACAAATGTCATCATGATTTCTGATATCAGCTTATATTACTCTCGTTAAGGCACCGGGCTTCAGTAACACTCTCCCGGGATGGAAATATAAGAAATTGATGTCTGCTTTGTATTCCAACAAGGAGGAATAAATTCAAGGCTGTTCCAGTAACGTTCAGTGATGGAGTCAGCCGGCTGACAGTGGCGGCGGCAGTGGCAGATTATGGTGAATATATCAGGAAACACAAGGTCCCAGGTTCACACCCCACCCACCTCCACCAGCGGCAGGACGGGAGGGAAACCGAAGAGAGCTGCACAAGAAGTATGAACGGAGCAGTGCAATTAATGCCCCGTCTACACGATCCGTTTTTACATTTTTGTTTCCGAAAAGTGCCACGTTTACTCTGGAACGTTTAGAGAATGATGTCTGTTTACATGGAAAAGCCAGACGCGCTTGAAACGACGCCGTGAGCGTGCCAAGCCATGAGATGGCAGTGTTTGTTGTTTTTGTAAAGAAACCACACATACAAATCTGTCTCTACGGACTCGGAGCGTTTTCAGAAAGTTGTGTTTTTGTGACTGTTTTGATTTGGATAGAGTTGGGGCATTTTCAAAAAGTTAAATTTTGGGGGCCATTTTCAAAAAGATGCATTTTCTGTGACTCAGAGCACTCAAACACGATGAAGTTAATCGTTTTCACTTGAAAGCGTTGCCGTGGAAATGAGGCCCCGGACTGAAGACGGGCCGTCGTGGCGATACCTGGAGGAGTTCATGGACAGCCACTTCCTGTCAACACCAAACGTTGGACGCATCACACGTTTTTTCCAGAACAGCGGCTTCTTTTTTGTTTCCCTCCGTTTGTGTCCCGATGACGTACAGGTTTTACGTTCTTACTGATGTACGACCCCGAAACTCCACATCAGTGGACAGTCCGTACAACTTTATGTTGAACCCAAGCTTTTTGAGTTCTGCAGCAGCTCAGAAACTTCTGAGAGAATCTTTGAGAAAACACAAAAAAAACATTGGATTGATGATCTGGAATCAGAATCTCAATGTTTTAAAAGCAGTGTTATTGGTAATAAAATAGAAATACATATGAGATTTTTTTTTCTCCTGAAATTACTCTTATACAATGAGAGAAATGGAACTAACATCTAATCTACAGTCACGTCATCAGTGAATGTTCAAGTCTCACGGTATGACCAGGAAGACGTTCGATTGCGAGTCTGCAGCAGATCTGTAGATGATGGGTTTAATTCAGACGGCGGAGGTGAGCAGTTGCAGCGGAATTCTTCAGGATTGGACTTTCGGATGCAAACATTAGCATTCAACCTTACATTTCCAACGACGTTTACCTCCTGAAAATGATCTGATTCCAGGATGAAACTTAAGTCGCTTTGGAAAAACATTTGAATTAGTTTGGCTGGATTCCTGGATCCTCTTATTAAACGTTTCCTTTCTTGATTAAGCTGCTGTTGATGTCTGCAGCACTCAGAGAGTCATTAGTTAGAGGTGAACGGTTGAGCGGCTGCAGGCCCCAGATGAGGCGCCGGCAGAATGTGAAATTAGGAGCATTTTCACCCTCAATCCTACGAACGTGTTGGCAAGTAACCAAGAAGTCAGCCGAGCAGAAAACACAACAGGCGTTTCCTAAAGAAAAGAAAAAATAAAAATCCACGCGGGACCTTTCATCTGCCACCTCGGCGGTCAGAGCGGAGTTAAACTGACGGAACCACAATGTGCCACAGGTTCAACACGCGTTCCTCCTTTATGGATTCCTTAAAGAAGCCAGAAGACTGTTGGCAGGAGACGGAATGCAAAGCACAGACTCCACCATCAAAATGCAGCTCTTACGCTCGCTAAGCAGCCGTGTGATGGAGGGAGACGAGGCAGCGCCGGAGTCAGAGGTCAGATCGCTGCTCAGAGCCGAGAGGCGCTTTATCAGCAGAGTTTCAGCCATCGGCCTCCTCTGGTGTGAAACCAGCTCACAGTTTGAGTCACGGAGGCGAATCACATTAAGCAGCCTCCGTCTTATCGTCTCTGTCCTCACCTGACTGTTGAACAGGAAGTGCCTGGTATGTTCTTCCTGCTCCCATCAGGTCGATTAGCCCACCCCCACCCCCTTTTGGCATTCCACAATCATTTTCCAAAAATGGCTAAAAACTCCCAAAGAAGGTAAAACCGCTAAAGGCAGAACAGCAATGAGGACAAGAGAAAATGAAGGGAAAAAAAGAAGGACAAGGGAGGAAAGGATAAAAGAAGAGGAAATGAGGACAATCAGAGATTTCTGACGTCTGCCAAAGGCTGACCTGGACTCTTTCCTCACTTTTTTCCTCACACATCAACAAACATGTATACTTTGCAGTGTTATCTGAAATTCACACTCTGAACAGAAATGTTATTTTCGTTATCTTGATTTTGTAAAAGGAGTTTTGACGTAATCCTTAAAAGCCTATGAAATGAAATCCTTTTCAAAAAACAACTGAAAATGTAATAAAATACATCTAAATTCTACCTATGACACTTCATTAATTCAAAATCATTTTTTACATGTATAGCAATTGTTGTAGATGGTTTCTTTCTTAATTTCAGATAATTTGCATGTGTTGCAGCTCCGGACCAATTTTATTTATTGGAAAATCGTGAAAAACATCTCTTTCGGTTATAAATTTTACAGAACGCTGTGCTAGTGGAGTCAGAGTATTAATTATTCTGTTTACTGTTTTCCTTTTTCCCAATTTTTTGATTTTCCTTAAATATCTTTTCAGTTTTCTTTTTTAAAAATAAAAAATTACTGTACTAGCAATTTCAATCATTTTAGTAATTTTGTATAATTGTTTGGGAGTAGCTGTACCAAATTTTTCAATTTTTAACAAATCTATCTTTTGTGCCTGTTTTACCTTATTTACTTGATTTTTTTTTTTTCCTGGAGATTACATCAGTTTTGAAAATCAGTGCAGAATGTTTTGCACTTGAAATGTTCGTAATGTGGAAATGTTTAATTTGTTAAAGTACCAGGAGAAGAAATCTTCTGATTCTGCTAAAACAAAAATGAAACCAAAATGTTCGTGTACAGAGGAGCTGAAGAGCCACATGTGTCTCCGGACCCCTGCACAAGTGGAGCATTATTTCTATTTCTGGCCAGAAATGTAAAGTAGAAACACAGAGAACAAACAGAGTTTTGCAGGTCTGGACTGTGGCGGTTTTCTGTAGAACATGGTGAATTATTTCAGGACAAAGACACCTCATTGTGTCCGTCTTCCGTCCCGCTCTGGCGCCGACCTCAGACAGGCTGCCAGTCTGAGACATTAGTCAGATGGAGGTGAGCGCGGCTTGTCCATCAGCGGCGGGAGCCGCTTCACAATGACTTGTAAGGCTTTTCTAATGGGGTCAGCCGGCCCCGGCCTCATTCCGCAGCCTGAGAATTATTTCTAGACAGAACGGCGGACTCTATCAGCCCAAACAGCCGGGGCTATTTCTGCCCACGTCGCCATGCTCGACTCGTAGAGGATTATTACTGCGGCTACATAAGGATCAACAAACAGCAGCGTGGATATGTGCACATTAGCAGCACGCAGGAACATTACCGCCGAGATTATGAGCACACTCACACATCAATCTGCGGAAAATAGCTTCAAATCATAACAGAAGACAGAAAATGTGTGTGTTTGTGCATGTGTGTGTGTGTGTGTGTGTGTGTGAATCACAGCAATGATAGGATCTTTAACCTCTCCTGTAATGACAATCATGATAGCTGCAAAGTAGAAATGAGAGGAGGATAGGAAAGAGGGATGGTGCAGCAATAACACTTCTGTCTGGCGGTGGAAGAGGTCGGGTTGGGAGCAGCGGGAGACGAAGAGACGAGGAGACGGGGCCACGGGGAGGTGACGGAGGGGTCAGGGTGAGACCACAAGGAGAGGAGGAGGAGATGTTAAAGGGGTAAGTGCGAGGTGGAGGGCGTGGCGGGGGAGCGTGAAGGAGAGAGGGAGGGGTGAAGGAGGAGGAGGAGGAGGAGGAGGAGGAGGAGGAGGGAGAAAAACGAGACGAGGGGGTGAGAGGAGAGGTGCACGAAGGGTGAAGGAGATGAGGGACTGACAAATGGAGGGAGGAAGGTGAGAAGGCCGGAGAAAATAACGGGGATGGACGGAGGCGGTGGGGCATGGGCGGAGGACAAGATGGACGGGTGGCAAGGAGCGAGGTAGTCGAGAGGAGATGGAGAGGAGAATGAAGACTCAGGCCTCACAACGGTGCAAGGGTAAAACACATCGGACGGAGGGACAGAGGGATGAACACACCGGTCTGGTTCATTAAAGCCGGATCAGAAGCAGAGCTGGATCAGGAACCGCCCGACTAACCTCACTGCTCTCTGGCACGGTGACCTCAGAGCCGCCGGGTCACCGAGGGTCACCGAGGGTCACCCTCCTCCGCTGAACAGCTGCTGCAGGATTGGTAATGACTTGTTTTGTTTGAGATTTATTTCAATCATACTTAAAAGGACATGTCTCATATTTGGTCGGATTTTGCCGTTTCATCCAAACAACCTCTCCAATCACAGCGGTCACCCGATCATCTGCAGGATGCATGCGGCCACAAATAATGTTGGTAACGACTCAACGCTATGCCCGCCTGGAGAAAATGGCTTTTTCTTGTCAGTTCGTCATTCAATTTAATACAACAAAATGATTGTGAAACACAAAAGTATTAAAAGTGGAGGGAACTTTCAGACGCTCTGTTCTCATGTCGACTCCTCGTCTGCACGTCTCGTCTGTTCCTGAGTTTCCTGCTGCAGTGTCACATGACAAGAAGCAGAATAGCACAGCCGGTGTGATGCCCAGAATAGATGCAAGAGTCCCGCGATTGCAGCTTTACACACACGTTTATTCAGAGCTCTCCAAAGCGCCAAATCCAGGGAATTTATCGTCAGGCTCACGTGGCTCTTCATGTCTGGTCTTTTGGAAATACATAAAACACTGCTTATTAGAGACAAAGGAAAAACTATCCGGTGTCCTTCGTTTACACAACAACCCGGGTGTGAACAGGGGGGCCGGGGGGGCTCTTGATTTGTGAAATTGTTTTAGGGTGGGGGTCCCTAAAATATTGGCAAAATGCAGTTTTTTTTTATCACCATGCATTTTTTTCATTTTTTGTTTATTTTTAGTTTTGTCAGGATCATTTGTAAAATGTGTCTATTTTTCACGTAGGATTTACGCACTCGGACGAATCTTCACTCTTTCACTTGAATAAAGTTGCCGGCCTGCATACAGTTCTTTTCTCTGCCATTGAAGCATGTGGGGCTCTAGTCTTAAACGTCACCTTAGATCAGACAGCTGCTCAGTTTCAAACAGGGAAACCTCTTAAATTTCTGAATTACTAATAAAAATAAGATGGATGACTCTGAGGAGGACAGGCAAGTTCAGAAAAGGAGGCTGATCCTGCGAGTCGATTCTGTTTATACACGGTAATGTGCATAAACCAGCTCTATTTGTATATGATATTGCTGAGGACTGGATCTATTGTAGGCAGTCTGGCACTTTTTCTTTCCTTTTCTTTTTTTTAATTCTAATGGTTATTCGTGTGTGGTGTCAATTAATGGTTTGCTGATGCAAACAGTCCCCCCGACTGCTCAGTGATAAGTTGTACAGTCTGATGGCCAAGAAGACAAAAGAGTCCTTGAGCTTGTTTGTGGAGCATAAAATTCCAAGATGCAGCAAACAAATCCAAACCCCTGGAGGCTGCTGATCCGACACCTATTAAACCAACTGTATATCGCCACCTGACAAACAATCCCAGAGGAGTTGTGTAAAAGCAACACATTTTGAATATATATTTCCTCCAGCTTCTAACTGACGACAAGCAGTGCTTTCCTCACATCTTGTAATAGCCTCGTCATGATGTTATCAAACTAATAATGACCTCTGGTGAGTTACAGGGTGAACTTGTAAAGCCATAGAGATGAGAAAAGATGTCTTGTGGTTTGTGATGTAAAAATAAACACTCAGATCGTACACAGGAGGAGTATGAATGTTCGCTGCTGCTGCTGCTGCTGCTGCTGCTGCTGCTGCTGCTGCTGCTGCTGCTGCTGCTGCTGCTGCTGCTGCTGCTGCTGCTGTCCCAGTTTCCGAGTGGAGAAGGTGCACAGCACCGACTCCACCTGTGAATCACCGCTCTCAGCTCCACTGGGAGCTCCCGCTCTCCTCCCGCTCTCCACACTCTCTCCTCACTCGCTGCCTCCTCTGAGTTGCTTTTACAGGAGAATCCTTCATGATGGATGACCTCCATCAAGTGGGCAGGGGTCTGATGGAGGGAGACAGCAAAACAATCCTTGGACAGCTGTAAACCAACCACATGAGGCAGGAACAAAACATTCTTCTCCGACGCAGAAATAAATGTGTAGCACAGTAACAGGGACCGAGCTGCCAGCTGATGCCTCAGCGAAGCCATAAACCACATGTCGCTAACTTCATTGGAAGCTGAACCAGGTCAGTGGCCGTCTAATGACATATTAGTTAGTGGGAGATAATAGATAGATCTTCAATTTCAGTTGGGAATTAATCATTCATAAACGATTTTATTAACAAATGAACCAATGGTGCTGGTTGCCATGCAAGGTGTTGGGGCTCCATTCGAACCAACTTGGAGTTTTACCGAGGGTCCATGGACACATCGACCAGGCGAGCCAGAACGGAGAGAAAGAGCCAACAACTGAGCCACAGTGTTGAATAACATGTATGGTAAATAAAAACTCAGATACAGAAGCAATGATAGTGGAAAACTAAAAGCTTAATTTTTAACATTAATTCTTGCTTTTTCTACACGTAACCACAGTGAGAGCTCCAGAAGTACCTGAATGCCTCATGTGTTAAACCAAAGGAAACTTCAGAGACAGACTAGCTGCAAATTCCACCATATATGAAACAAGTTCAGCAGAGGTATTTATTGTTCAATCAGGGATAATGGGAAAAAGAAAAAAAGGAGAATCTCTCATTGTTGTGCTGGGTTTTCAGCAATTCTGGAAAATGTCATTTCTCTCTTACTGTTGCTGTTCTTATACACTGATGGAAAATGTATTTCACTTATATGGCATTTTTTTCCCACAGCTTCAGCAAACCCCAAAGCACTTTACATCATTAATCCCATTCATCCATTCACACACAGTCACACACCAGTGGAGGCGGCTGCCATGTAAGGTGCTCAGGGAGCAGTTTGGGGTTCAGCTTTTTGCTCAAGGACACTTGGAGGGTAAAAAGATGGGGAATTGAACCTGCAACATTCCAACTGAAGACTGACAGAGAAGAGAGAATTAGCTCTGTAAAACAACATTCATTCATCCATTTTATTTTAACGCTTCAACCGTCGAGGATTGACCTGAACTCAGCTGGGATCCGTTTTCACCATCAGCAGGTCAACAGCAGGGATGGGAATCACAAACCGGTTCTCAACAAGAACCGCTCCCTAATGTTACAATTCCTTAGAATCACTCGGCAATTTTGCAGACAATTCCCTTATCGATTCCGGCGGACGCGAATGAGGTCACCACTCACATTGCTACGTAGCGTAGGCATGCTACACACGGTGCGCGGTGGTGTCATTCACCAGAGCAGCCAGCAGGAAACGCGGCGCCAAGCGGCAGTAACGCTCAAAAGTCTGTTTAAATTTCACGACAAAGGACGACAAAAGGGCAACTTACAATCATTGCAAAGTGGATGTTTCAGCAAAGGGCGGAAATACGACCAATATGCAGAAACATTTGCACACAGCAGCAAGAACTTTGAATGAATCTCAGCCCAGATGTTAGCACATCCTCTGCTGTTAATACTGCAGATAACTGAAGATCCTTTCTTCCACGGGGCGACCGTGACCCAGTGGTTCAAATCCTGCTCTATCCAAGTCATTGTCGTTGTGCCTTGACTTTACCCACATTGCCTCGTATGAATGGGTATGAATGGTGGTGGTGGTGGGAGGGGCCGTAGGCGGCCATGCCCCTGTCAGCATGTGGCTACGATCTAATTTCCCATGTACAATGTTGCTTACCACCACAGGTGTGACTGATGTGAATGAACAATGGTTTCCGTAGGCGCTTTGAGTCACCTCGAAAAAAGCGCCATACAAATCTAAGTTATTAATTAATTAATTCCAAATGAGAATCGATAAAGAACCGAACAGTTAAGCAGAATTGAAAATGGAATCGGAAAAATCGTCTCAATTTCCATCCCTACTGGCCACGACGTCACAACGCTGCCAAAACAAACAAAAGGAGATGTCTCTTCTTTAAATGCTTCATGTTTGAGAGTTCAGCAGCTCCACTCTAACGAGGAAGATTACATCCAGTCTGCTCTTCCTCCATAAGCTACACACGGAGTCTGTTTCGTCTAATGAAGCACACACTGCAATAAACATTTTCCTGAAAGCGCCTCGCTGAGGTTGTGATGTCGAGGTGGAATCACCTCCAGGTACGTTTTGTGCGTGGTTGATCGTCTTGTCTGCTCGGAGTGGCACACTGGCAGGAAACCAAATGTTTATTTGCAAAAGGAAGACTTGATGAAAACAAACTTCAGCGATTAATCCCCGCGGGCAGAGAGAATAATCCCGTCATGGAACAAAGAGGCGCCGGTTAAATATAGAACAAGAGCGGCTACACGGGTTACGATGCGAGTCTAAACAATGAAATGATAACTTCAACAGGAGGCGGGTGTGGAAAATAAAACAGAGGAATAAAAGAAAATGTAGAACCGAGCCGGCGGTGTGGGATCAAGACCGCTGCTTAGAGCTGCCCCTAACTCTTTCCTAAACACCAGGGGAATCCCTGCGACCTTCAGAGGAGCTGACGGAGAGAAGACTTGAAGATCAATGTGTTTCTTCTGTTTCTTCTATTTCTGCAGCTCTGGTTTCTAATGGACTGGCAGGACGCCATCGCTCTCATCCACGACCTTTTACTGAGGAGCTAATGAGCAAAAAAAAAACACAGCAATGGAAGAGACGCTCGTCTTTCGTCTCTGTTTTGGAAGTGGGACACAAGTCAACAGAACAGCCAGACACTATGGAATGACACAGTTTTGTTCATACGTAGAAACAACATGTTGCTTTTTGGACGCATCTCCTAATCTGAGTCTGGTTCTGCAGGTTTCTCACTGTTAAACAGGAGTTTTTCCTTCCATCCTCTCCTCTAATTGCTTATGTGAAACTGTTTTTTTTTTCCTCAGTAAAAGTGCCTTGAAATGATTGCGATTTCTTTGGTGTTATACAAATTGAATTGAATTGAATGGATTTTAGATGATTCGATTCATTCACAGCATTATTGTGTGACTTTAACATTGTTGTATTCCTTGAGAAATGACAGTGCTGTGGGATTTGTCAGCAATTTATTAATGCTGTCAAAACCTCCTTTATGTCCATCTATTCACGTTCTGTACCAGAATCATTCAGCCTAGACGCAGGAGACTTATCTCAGCAGTCCCAGTGGCCAACAGTCCTGCAGGCTCTCACTGTCTTCCTGCTCCACCTGAAGCTAATGGAGGCAACAATAATAAAGCTCCACCACACAATTCTGGTTTAGAGTTTCCACTTTCATCTCCCTCTGTCTACCAAGAGTCTCTGGGAAAAACACTGAACCCAAAGGTGCCCCAGATGGAGAGTTTACACCTTGTGTGGTAATTCTGATGTGTCGATGAATACTCCCATTCATCCAGGTAGAAGAGCTCAATCAACGAATTGAATCGGGTCAACTGGAGGTAAGCTTACTGTCACCATACGGAGTCTTGGTTTCATCCATCAGCTGCTCTGGAGAAGAAGAAGAACCAAACCTCCAGGTGTCAGAGGTACATCCTGTCATACGGTCAACACTATTTCCAGCGGTAACGACGTGATGCTGATCAGTTGTTGTTGTTTTTTTATTAGTGATTCCACTACTGTGACATTTGTGACATTTGGATAAACAGATGACTTGGTCCATCAACTGAGCCACAGTTTCCCTCATACTGGGCATGAGGAAGATCAAATCTGCACAATAACACAATCTCCTGAATGTTTGCCATCCCACAGCACAGAGGACGCTCCATCTAATTCCACTTTGTCTGATCCAACATCTTTTCAAACAAACATGCAATACCTCTGCAGGCACCTCTACCAGAAGCCACACGAGTCCAACTCCAAAAGTGGGCTTTAAAATATTCAGTAATGTATATAGAAAGGTGAATCATGAATGATTAAAGGCAGCATTATGAGGAGTGCCATTAAAACTCTCTCGCTAGTCCCTCAGCGGAGCCATAAATATAGTTGCCATGCAAACGCAGCCGTCCATTTCCCAACAGAATAGAGAGAAAAAGCGGACAGTCCCCCGTCGGGCGATGGATGACGTGAGATGTGTCATTTGGTCAACTGTGCGTGACTAAAGACACCTTAAAAAGCTCAAAGTCTGCGCTGTGAGGCAGCATAATGACACTTAATGCAGGGGGGCATTAATATGCTGCTTAATGGACGCTTACATGAGGAACACCTTGCAGTTCCTTGAGTGAATACATTTTATGACGGCCTCCGGGGGGAAGTGAACCAGTAATCTGCTCCAGCACACACAGAACAGAGTCTCCACATGCATCTGCACTGTGCCCATCCAATCAAAGCCAACAGACAGAGGAGGCCAGTCAACGTGGAGACATTCATGAGATGTTCCCTGAAGAGAGCAGTAAATCAGAGAAACATTGTTTGAATGGCAAACACAACTTTACCGATCAATGATTCATCATCCAGAGTCTAATGAAGTCATACATGCACCCAAAGCGAGCTGATAAGTGCGACTGATGGCCTGTGGGTAAATACTCCATTATTCCTGCTTTTAATAATTGATTCGCTTATTTTTAGATATTCGTTTGGAGACTACAATTTGTTTAGAGATGAGCAAACGTCTTCTCCTGTCTTTACCCTGATGCCTCTAAATAAAAACCAGGAGCCTTTAGGAGTCTCCTAATCAGTAAATAGAGTCCAGCTGTGTGCAATCTAAGCCCAGAATCAATCCAGCTGTTCTGTGAAGGATCAGACGTTCATTAGAGAACGTTTATCATGCAGCCCGAGGAACTCAGCCCACTGTTCAGGGAGGAAGATGTGGAGAAGTTCAAAGCAGAAAAAAAAAAACATGTTGAAGGAAAACCTTTTAGAGTCTGCAAAAGACTTGAGATTGAGGCTCCGTCCAATCTGAGGTTCACCAACGCTCTGACTCCAATCCAAGCTACTACTTGATCTATAACACACAAATGACTGTCTGTAGATGTGCAAAGCCGGGAGAAACAGACCCCAAAAGATTCTACAAGGTACTGACTCACTCAATATGTTTTAAAATATGAAGGTGGCTGCAGGAGCGAGATCAACAAACAACGAAGAGACAGACAACCAAACTTTAAATACTAATGCTACGACAGATTTGAACAAGAAACAGGAATGCTGTGTGGACTCTAGTGCAGAGCTCAGAACCTGAGCAGGGCTCTGATGGAGAAGACGCTTGTTTCTTCATGTTCATGTAAGACGGTGTCCATTCCATCCTCCTTTACAAAGATGCCTGCTGAGCTAAGAGTGGTCCAAATCCTGTCTTTAGGACGGAATTTCCATACCTCTAGAAGACGTCTTCAGGGAAGCCAGAATTGACGTTTTCTTGCAGGTCTTTCCTGAACTTTACCTGAAGGTCCTGTCTGGACGTCATATGAACGAGACCACTGGATGACATGACGCAATGAAAAAAAGAGTGAAAAGCATGACCCCACCTGGAATCAAACGCAATCCTCTTTCATAATAGGCTAGACTCCTAAGCACTACTAGACCAACCGCACACTCTAGACTGCATCGATTCTTACAATACTTTCCTGACCAAGTTGACACTGACTGACCAAAACCAAACCATCTTATTCATATTATTAATTCAGAGGAAAGATAATCACAATGTTTATCGTCCAAATCTCTCTCCGAAAACACAATCTAACTTTGCTCAAGCCTAATTAATTTAAAGACGGATGTGTGACAATGGTTATTTATATGTTCTATAATCACAACAGTTATTAACAAATGTGAAGCAAATTCTCTTGTGGACAAATAATCTGTCCAACTCCATTTTTTATCACTATTTACCATCTGATGCTTGGGGGCACGTTTTAAACGAGATTGCCTTCTACATTGGTTAGTACAGTAAAGCCTCATTTATAAAAGTTGCTTACACACAAAACGGGTCCTGAAAGATTCCTACACCACTTCCTATGCAAAGTTTGTGATAAAAAAAAAGAAATATGCGTACCGGTACACAAACATTAAAGCTTGCACAAGCACATTTTGGAGACGGGGAACCTGGCTGAGCTGATTGTGGAGAATTGAAGCCAGATTCATCTCACACATTTAATATCCTCAAATATCAGACTTATAGATCCACGTAATCATAAACAGCCAAGCTGCAGTGGTATAGATGTTTCTTTAGTGGAACATTACTACTGAATCAGCAGCACAATGCTCATAAGTCATAGTTTCATCTTCAAACGATACAGAGCGGTGGATAGAACTGATTGACAAAGTGAGTAACAATCAGACTAATTTCAGAGCAAGCAGATGAAAAGCGCAGTGACAGCCGTGTGTAGAGCTGCAGTGTGGATGTGCTCTGGAAGCACCGGTGCTGGAGACAGACGACCTCCTCGCCACCCACTGCTTCCAACTCTCGAGTGGCTGAGGACAAAACACAAAGTCCACTGAGAATTTTCACAAGTCCCTGTTTAAATATTTAATTTACTTTATCGGTCCACTGTGTCTCCACCAAAATGTCTCCTTCCCTCTCTGACACTCTGACACAAGCTGGCCGTCACAACCATGGGGAATGTTTTGGGGTCCAGCGGTATGCTGGGGTGCTGCCCCCCATAATGTCACTCTCCTCCATGATGTCACCCTCCTCTGGCCTCCACCTTCACATCAGACTCTTTTCCTCCACCTCTGCAGTCCACTGATCTCTCTGTGGCTCTCACACTATTTCCAGCGGTAACGACGTGATGCTGATCAGTTGTTTTTTTTTTTTTATTAGTGATTCCACGACTGTGACACCAAATAATATTCTCCTGACCTCCACCTCCTCCACGACTATTTCTCTCTCTGTAAAATTCCTTTTCTTCATCTTTTCTGTCGGGATTTTGCGTCAAATGCCGGTGATCAACAGGCTGAATGAGATGCAAAAATACTGACGAGGCACTTTGCTTTGACTATTTATGGTAGAAAGTAAACGTGTTGAGGTGGGAGATGAGCTGTGTGACCTTCCAGGTGGACTGGGATCTATTAAAGGAAAGTACGTGCAGATGTGCGTACGCACGGTTTTACGGATCTAATTCTTTGTTGCGCACGCCATTTTCTGCTTTTGGGTGCACGTACATTTTTAGTAGGAATCCTACACATGGTTTTATAAATGAGGCCCCAGGGCTTCATGGCGCATTCAACGCACCTCGGTTCCTCATATTCATTTGTTGAAATACACAGAACTGTCAATACTGCCTTGCTCTTTTACTACAAATTATTGTTTTACAGGCTTCCAGGCATTTTTTCATAGTAAAAAAAAATCATAAAAAATCTAATTATTTTCAGTAAACACCACCAGATTCTTGTTCTGTATGCGCCCAGGTACCTGTGAGTCATTTTTTGAAGTAGATCCACTGTAGCATTTCTTCACAATTACACATTTGAAGCCCACCCAATACAAACATGATGTGTTGTGTAATTGTGAATAAATGCTGCAGTGAATCCACTTGATAATTGACACAGAGGCACCTGGGGGCACGTAGAACAATAGTATGTAGTAATAAAACAAGACAGTAATCACAATTGTGTGTATTTCAACAAATGAATATTAAAAAAAAACAGGAACTGAGGTGTCTTGAGCGCACAATGAAGCCCCTGTCGTCTTCATGCATGGTTCACTGCCCATCATTTTACAAAGCTGTCCATCTGGTAAGTAATATAACTTATTTAGCAGCTCTTCAACTCTCCACAACAACATCAATGTTGTTGAATTAGGTGGCAAAAGCAACCTGAGCTCTTCTGTGTGTCCACAGCAGGGCTGCCTGGCTCTGAGTGAGCGCAGCGACGCTCAAAGTGAGCAGGAGGAGTGGAGGGGGCGGGGCTTGTAGCGCTGGTCGCCTGGTGTGAACTTGTTTTCAGGATTAAATGTGTTTTGCGGCTCCACTTATATTTGATTTGATCGAAAAGTCACCAAAACGGCTCTTTTGGTGAAACAGGTTGCAGACTCCTGCTCTGAACCATAAGATTCATAGTAACATTTGACAGTAACTTTAAGTGGCAGAAGCATTGATTATATTGATGCTAACCAACATCTGATCACCACAAACGTCCTCATCACACCTGGAAAACCATGCAAACTGAATCCACATCGACTTGAAGATCCCTCCAAGAAAAGCGGGTTTCTGTGTTAGTCGAATCAGGTGGTAAACAGCCGGATGGAAAATACATCTGTGAATTAATGACCTGGTATTACATCACTGTGCACACGTGGATTTACGTCGCCTGCCTCATGCACGGCCACAAGCTCCACACTTTCCCAGAAGCAGCGTCAACATCTGAGAGTCTGCATCCCTCACAGGGACGTCCACATCTCAGAGGAGGAGTCCGCGTCTTGTCCTCGGAGGTTTTGTTTGCGTCTCTTGCTTCTCTCAGATTAATCACATTGACGAAAGGAGTTTCCTCTTTTCTTAACCAGCAGGAAAACAGAATGAATAATATTCCATCAATTCATTGTGGAAAATGGGTTTGAATAGAGAAAAGACAGAATCTCCCTGATTCGGTTCTTCCGGTTTTCTATAACTTCTCCTTCTTCTTCTCTTTTCTTTTCATCTTTCCCTCCTTCTCGCTTCTATCCATCAGCAGCGTCAGTTTGTGAGAGATTAGCTTTCATCTCGACATTACCATTTAATGACCCGGCCCAACATGGAGACACTCACCCATGAAACTCATTACATCAAACATGACATTCAGCGCAGTGTGTGTGTGTGTGTGTGTGTGTGTGTGTGTGTGTGTGTGTGTTTTGCTTGTTTATAGGATACACATAAACACACACACACTCTCTCACAGGTTCACATCAGAAGTAATTATAGAATGCCCACTGCCAGTACTGACCAACTCACACACACACGTACGTACGTACGTATGAACGCGCGCACACACGCACGCACGCACGCACGCACGCACGCACGCACGCACGCACGCAAGCACACACGCACGCACAAGTTAGACCACGAGAGTTGAAATGCAAATCAATTAAATGAGCTATGTTTACTCTCCACTACACTACTGCAGTTTGTAAACGCATGCACACACACTCTTCTGTGTGTTCCCAGTGTTTGACCTCAGAAAGAAATAGACACATGACAACACACACACACACACACGTGCATGAATCTGTATGTTTTTGACCTCACAATGTAAGATACGCAAGAAAGGAACACACACGCGCACACACACACACACACACACACACACACACACACACACACACACACACACACACACACACACACACACACACACACACACACACACACACACACACACACACACACACACACTAGCAGAGAGTCTATTTTTATCTGGGTGCTGTCAGCAGCCTGTCCCACTGTTCACACTAAGCTGAGCCACGTAATTGGCTGCCATCTATCCTCCTCCTCTTTTCTTTCTGCCGTTCTCTCCGTCTTTAATTCCGCCTCCCCTCCCTCTGCCTCGCTGCCACATCCCTCCTTCCCGTATTTTGCGGTAGCCCCAGTGAGCTGTGCGCTCGATGCTAAAAACCAAGCTTCCATTTTCTGTCTCAGCGGGAAGAGCGAAGTGCAGCCGAGCTGAATCACCGGCCGTGTTTACACTCCGACCAGAGAGAGGGCGAAGGAAGGAGGGAGGAAGCAAAGAGAAACAGACAGACGGAGACGGAGGGAGAACATCTCCGGGGTATTTTTAGTTTCCTATCAAGCCTGTGATTTAACACCTGCTGGGTCCTGCTGGAGGAGACGAGAGCGAGAGGGGCGCCACATCCTGCTTAAGAGACCCAAGTCTTCACTTAACCTTTAACTGGGATTCTAACAAACAAATCCTCTCATTTGTGAATTTTTCTTCATATAGTAGATTTTTTCACAATTTTTGAAAAAAAAAGCAAGACTACAAAAAAAGTCAAAATATCACCAAAGATTGCAGGAATAATGCAAAATTAAAATGGGTTGGGACGTTTCAGGTATTTTCATGAAGAAGTGAGTAAATAAAGGAGCCGTCAATTCAGATTTTAAATCCAATTTTTTGTTTGTTTTTTACAAAGATCAAAATGAACTGATTTGAAAGTGATGGAAGAGTTTTGGTCCGGAGAAGATTATAGACATTCAGGGTTCGACAAGCTCCTCGTTTTCATAGATTCTCACAGCCACCGACACTTTATCCACTTAGTTATGAGAGCAAATATTCAAACCTGGTTTCACACATATGCACTAAACATTTTTATGGTTTTTAGGGGTTTTTTGCATTTTCATTTCAGAAAAGTTTGGCATTCGCACAGCAGCGTTTTCAATATGATATCTGTTCGCACGGAAATGACAGAAACGCTGAGGACCATGCAGTTATCACGTGCTAGTGGGTGCAGTTGTTACACACAGAGAAAAAAAAATATCTAAAACATAAACGGGAGAACACAGATATTCTAGTGGACACACAGCCAAGTTGGATTGTTATTACGGTGACTGTCAAAATAAAACTACCAAGTCCCAGGAGAATATGTACTGGGAGTCATGACACCACGAAGGAAACTTTGTTCTGATTGTCTCTACTGAGCATGTGCACAACTACTAGTTATTACGACCATGGTGACCAGGACCCGGAGCACTGTTGTAGGAGAGTTGCATCTTGCCTTGTTTCCATGGAGACGGAGTCGGAGCCAAGTATTCACTTGAAATCGTTGTCGTGTAAACGCAGCCTCAGACCAGCGCAGACAAAGGTCACACAGGTCGACTCGAGTCCATTCAGAACAAAGACAAACGCGCTAGAATGACGGTGAATTCGTAAACTAATCCAGGGAGAGAGAGAGAGAGAGAGAGAGAGAGAGAGAGAGAGAGACCTTGTTTTACTGTCTATCTGGGGTCCTTACTTACCTTCCTAACTTACTGTGCGTGTGTGTGTGTGTGTGTGTGTGTGTGTGTGTGTGTGTGTGTGTGTGTTCTCGTGTTGTGTTTAGTCGACAGTGAAATGGAGGGTAAATCTAAAGAGGCTTCACCTTACAGCACTCTCCATCTGCCTCTTCCTCTCTCTCGCTCTCTCACACACACATTTTGGCCTGAAAAATCCCAAGTGTTTTAATCTTGAAGGACACACACACACACACACACACACACACACACACACACACACACACACACACACACACACACACACACACACACACACACACACACACACACACACACACACACACCCTTTGGCCTTTGGAAGGTTCCACATGATTCAGGAAGAGAAGCGGAGATTTAGCGCCACATGACAAACAGACCACGAGGTTTCCTGCATGACACATGTGGAAAAAAAATAAAAGAATAAAAAAAACTCCTTAGTCATTAAAAGACTCGTCTCTTTCTCTAGAATCCCTCCAAAACCTTCCAGGACTCACATTTTGTTTTGAAGAAGTAAACAATTTGTATGTAGGGTGCGGCCCTATTTAGGTTACATGTGGAGGTGAAAGCAAACCCATATCCACATGTTCTGGATGTTTTATTGTGATTTCTGACTGCCTCCCCCCAAAACACCACACACACACACACACACACACACACACACACACACACACACACACACACACACACACACACACACACACACAGAGTGTTCATTCTTTCCCCATCATAAAGCGACATCCATCAGCCGGCTGTCAGAAATGACCTTCAAATTGACAGAGAGAAGGGGAGCGAGAGCAACAAGGAGAGGAATGTGGCAGGAGAGACAAATAGAATATATCAAGTCACGGAGAAAAAAAGAGCTGGAGATAAAGAAGTATCCGGTCGGTGGCGTGGCTCTGATGAGCATTAACAGCCGTCCTGACATCCTCATTGAATCCACGCTAGAGTTTTGCTCGTCATGCATCCTAAAGCCGCTGGTCCTCTGGGGATCTGCACGTCTCGCCTCGTATTCAATTTAAACCTGACACGTCTTGTATTTTCCCATTAATCCCTCGGCTGTCGGCTCACACTTGAAGGTAACGACCCCCACCCCCCACCCCCGTTACACTTTCCATTTAATACACAGCAGATCGTTATCCTCCTGTGAGGGAGTCCAATCTCTGGTCTCACTCAGAGGACATGTGGGACGTCACAAAGGAAGAGGGCATGGAAACTTTGTGTGTAAAAACTGTAAAAAGCTAAACGTGCTGCGTCTCAACTCATCTGATTTGGTTTGATGTTAAACTGAGTCCAGTCATTATGTAAAGTACAGCGTGCAGACCTGAGGGTGGTTGTTTTAGAAGAAACGTCCAATGGTCCTCGTCAATAAAGTTCATTATTGCAGTTGTGCCATTTTCCAGCCAGCACTCTGTGATTACTGGTGTTGAGCAAGTTTAACAATCTTCATATAAACTAATAAACCCTCCATGTTTATTAGTTTATCATTAATTATAAGCAGCAGCTTTCCACTCAAGGGTGTCAAACACATTTTATTCCAGTCCAATGGGCCAGACCGGTAAAACAGAGCCACAATGACCTTTAAATTAAAACTGTGTATTTGTCGTGTCTGAGTTTACTTGATGGAAATGTTGATATTTAAAACAACAAACAAACAAAACCAAAAAGAAATATGGAAAATTAGTGCAATTTCAAGACCAAGACAATTTTACCAAAACCTTCTGGTGCAAAATACTAAATAATTCCAATGAAATGGCAGAAATGCTGAAAACGATGTAGTTTGCATGCCCGGCCACTAATAAGCTTTATGACACTTTTTCAAGGAGACAGACGACTAAATCAATTAAAACAAACTACTGAGTTAAATGGATGTAACCAATAATCGACCTGCGTCGATCGGTACACAGCGTGTCCTTCCCACATTAAAAGCTGACCTCTTGACACAAACGAGCGTCCTGGGATCCGTTCAGCAGTAATCACCTCTGCAACGCTGCTAATTCCTCGCATTAGCCCGACAAAGCAAAGGAAGTGCAATCTCTTATTTGGACAGAACTATAAAGTAGGTCACACCTCGAGAAAATCTTCAGCCGAACAAAAATAAACTGGAGACAAACCATGAGGAGGAGAGGTGAAGAGGAGGAGGAGAAGGAATGAATTAGCACATTGTCGCTGTGTTCGTGGCTTGTGCGTGTGGGTGTTTGTGGATATTACAACATCGAGTCAAAAACTCGACTAATGCCACAGTGTAGAGGAGAATTAGACAACGCTGCTTTGTAAACTCACACTGCTGCTTTACTGTGACTGAACCAGTGAGTTTAAGCCGAGTTGCCGTCCGCACGTCTCCATATCAAAGCAATCTATTGGAAAAATGAACACAATGCTGCCGGAGACATGATGAACGGATAAAATCGAAATGCTTTATGCTGCGTCTGAGATGGAAGTGAGACTGGAAAGGAAAGGAAATTTGCCGATAAGGACGAACTCCTGGAGGGGCCCAAGAATGAAGCGCAGCTTTATTCAAAATGTGACGTCTTCAGCATCTATGACAACACATCTGCATCAAGACAAACTACGACTCGTCCCGGGTGGATGGACAGATGGGAGAGGAGGCAGATGCGTGGAGGGGGGGATTGGGGGTATAGTTCCAGGCCGGGGGGGGATTAAGCCACAGATTAATTCTTTAACCAGACATCATGCTGTACTTCCACTGGAATGTAAATCACACATTGTGATCTGGATAGTTGTGACGGCCTCTTACCTGCTTATCCCTCTCAGGGGGGTGGGGGGTGGGGGGTGGGGGGTGGGGGGGTGTTACATAACCAATCCTTGTGGGTAACGGCTCTGGAATTAGCTTGTATACGTCCCTCCAGTAAAGCGGAAGAAAAAAAGGCTTAAACTGCATTTGAAGTTTTCTTTCTGACAAAGCAAAGCTCGAAGGAATCAGAAAAGCTCCAGATTCGAAAAGGTTTGATGAAAGGTCTGCTGGACGGACGGACGACTGGTCAAATCATGAGGCTTTAAACACGTCAATAAAATGTTGTTACTTGAGCATTAAAAATGAAGAGAACACAGAAAACACTCACAATAGACACCCAATATAATGTATAATATATGTTCACTGTTAAAATCTGATGTCATCACCTTTAATGTTGGATCAGTCTTAGTTGACATTTCAGCCTCCTTTACACGAAAGCGTCCCAAGTGAAAACACGTCAATTTTGCGTTTGTCGTTTCGGAAATGTTTCCAGGCAACATTATGAAAACAACGTAGAAAGAAGTTGGATTGCTATCACGGTGACTGTCAAAATAAAACTACCAAGTCCAGGAGAATATGGGCTGAGAGTCATGACACCATGGAGGGATCATTGTTCTGATTGTCCAGCTACTGAGCATGGGCACAACTACTAGTTTCTAAGGCCGTGGTATGCATGCACAGTACTAGCATTTCAGAGTCAGAGCATCTTTTGAAATAGTGTTTTCCCACCATTTCCACGAGGACGGAATCGAAACACTTCTTAATAAAACGTGCATTTTCAGATGCGCCGAGCTCCGTTGTCATGTAAACTGAGCCGTCAAAATGCTACAAAACTTTCGCGTTTTCACTCGAAAATAAGGCCTCGGAGTCAACAAATAACATCGAACATGTTTTCAAAGATGAGGAAAATTTACTGGTGAAAATTCCTGCTCGAACAGGAAAAACATGCAAACTCCACACAGTGAAGCTGTAATCCATCATCAGAGGTTCAGTCAAGAACGCGAACTCGTACAAAATGCAGCCATCAGCAGGTCTGACTGATTCAGTTTCTTCCTCGCGGTGTTTGCTCTTTTGTGTGCCGCCTCTAAAAAGAAAACACAGGCAGAGATAGCAGTTGATGGGGAAATGCGTCAACAAAAGGCAAGTGTACAGAGAGTCTGTGTGGAGGTGGAGATGTGTTCTCCCTCTCTCTGCTAATGGCTTGCGAAGCGCAGTGGAACTCTCCACACGACAAGAGTCACCGGGAAAACAAGGCATCACTCGAGCCGCATTAGAACACTTCACTCTATTATCGCACTCCGACGCCTGATTCGTCGGCTCCGTTGCGTGTAAGCCGTCCTGAATGCCGCTCCCGTTTATTCTCGGAGAAAGAGTCCGTATGCGTACCTGCCTCTCTGCGTCCTTCAACCAGCCGAGTGCCTCTGTCAACTTCTATCGCTCTCCTCCTTGTTTATTCTAGTAACCCACCTTCCTCCGCTTTTATAAAACCGGTTTACGCTTCACAATCGCTGAAGCTGGAAACAGTTCTCCTCCAGATTGACATATTTGGACGGGAGAATCTTCACATTGACCAGAACACTCCAGTTTGTGAGGATTACTCTCCCAAATCCGTAGAAACTCTCACAGTCTGGGCCGTATGTTGGCTTTTCCTGGAAGCTTTCTGAGCTTATGAAGCTCTTTCCAAGGTCCCGAAACCTCCACAAATCAGCACATTGCTTACATGAGCACTAACCTGCTCTCTGTGAAATAGGATGAGTTTAAGTTTTACTTTTACACTTTTACTTTAAGACCACACACAACACTGCAACATCCCCAAAATCTCACCCCGGCTGCAGACACTCATCTGTATCAGGCAGATGAATCACGTTTGTATCCTCAAATATTGGGTTGGATATTTGTAAGACAAAAAAAAAACAAAGTGAAGGTTTCAGGAGCCTTTATTCTCTCTGCAAACTTTGTCTCTCATCACATATTATTGCAGTGGTAAATAACAAAAGGGATTACCCTTGAATCACAAAATGTGTAAGAAAGAAGGGGAAGTGAGAATCAGCAGGCTGATACGTTATCAATGCTAAGCAGCTGTGCCCAGCTTGGAGTTTTGGGAGAGTTTTCAAAGCCCTCTGCGACCTGTTTTCACTCCATGGACTGAAGCCATATTCATATTCTTTTTCTAACCGTCCGTGTGTCCATCGGGGAGCCCGAGGTCAAGGTGAGAGCCACACGACAGACTCTGATGTGAGTGGGGATTGGTTTTCTTCCTGAGGAACGCTTCGGGGGGCTGCATGTTTTCCAGCACGGGCGATTTAAAAACCTGCAGGATCTTTTTCACACAGCGTTCACAAACTGTCCTGAGCTCATTTCACCTCATGGGATGGCGAAGGACAAACACAACCACCAACTGTGCCAGGAGGACCCGGATCGTCTGGTCCTGTGTGATTCTGCCCAGACTGAGCCTTTGCTGCATGTGAGTAAAATGTAAATATTGTGTCGAGAAGTCTTTAAGTTTCAAATAGAGTCGCAGGTGATGTGAGACAAAGAGCCACTTTACACGGCAATGATTTCAAGTGAAAATATAAAACTTTTGTTTTGTATATTTTTTGGTGTCTGTTTACAAAACAATGGTGCTCGGAGCCACTGAAAATGCACTTTTTGAAAAAGGCTCCCATGTGGAATTTTTGGAAAATGCTCTGACTCATTTGATGTGTATGCGGTCGAAAACGACACTTTATGGCAGAGGTCTCCAACCTCGGTCCTCGAGAACCCCTGTCCTTCATGTTTTACCTCTCCCCCGCTTCAGCATACCTGAATCTAATGATGATGTCATCACCAAGGTTGTGAAAAGCTCAATAATGAACACCCTCATTAAAATCAGGTGTGTTGCAACTGGGAGAGAGCTGAAACATGCAGGACAGGGGCCCCCGAGGACCGAGGTTGGAGACCTCCGCTTTATGGAAATGCTTGGAGCAAGTCTTCTTGTTGAGGGTGGAAACTGAATTCCAGTAGTTCACTGCACTGGATTACCTGAGCAACAGACCACAAACTACACTTGTCCTGAACACCGGCACCCCACAGGAATGAGAGCTGAGCTCCCTCTTCTATTGTCTTTTAATGGATAGCTGTTTTCCTATCTGTCCTGGTGAAAATGTTTGGAATGTTTTGAATGTCTGTTTACACAACAACGGAGTTTGAAACCACTGAAAACACAACTTTTTGAAAATGGCTCCCAAGGTGGAACTTTTTGCAAACACTCCAACTCTGTCTCAGTTGGAACGAGAGAAAACGCAACTTCTCTGAAAGTCCTCACTCTCGCTGGAAATGGAGGAGAACAGAACTTCTTGAAAACACTGTCTCCATGGAAATGAGGGAAAATGCACATTTTTGAAAATGCTTTGACTGTGAGGAACTTGGAGAAAAAACACAAATTTCCTAAAATATTCTGACTCTGTCTCTGTAGAAACAGAGGAAAAATGCTTTTTAAAATGCTGCTACCACTGTAGTTACTAGTGGTTCTGCACATGCTCAGTAGCTGGACAATAAGAATAATGTTTCCTCTGTGGTGTCATGACTCACAGTCCATATTCTCTTGGGACTTGGTAGTTTTACAGTTGACAGGCACTATAATAACAATCCAACTTGGTCATCTGTCCACTAGTATGTCTAAGTACTCCCATTGTTAATGTTTAGAGGCTATTGTTCATGCGTGTATGGATTCATTACAAACACAAACAACAGCGCCAACTCGTGGTCCAACAAAAAAACGAAATAATTTTCAGAACGTTGTTGTGAAAACAATAAACTTTTCCAAAACAAAAAGGTTACAAAATACCCTGGGCCAGAGTCTGAGTTGTCTCTGGTGCTAAATCCTTCAGCAGCGTCGGAGCTGTCTGTGGTGCTGAAACCTTCTCTCGCTGCATGTCGAAGCTGTCTGTGGTGCTGAATCCTTCTTCCGCAGCAGTGTTGGAGCTGTCTGTGGTGCTGAAACCTTCTTCCGCAGCAGTGTTGGAGCTGTCTGTGGTGCTGAAACCTTTTCCAGCTGCATGTCGAAGCTGTCTGTGGTGCTGAAACCTTCTCTCGCTGCATGTCGAAGCTGTCTGTGGTGCTGATACCTTCTCTGGCTGCATGTCGCAACTGTTTGTGGTGCTGAAACGTTCAGCAGCAGTGTCGAAGCTGTCTGTGGTGCTGAAGCGTCACTGCAGCTGCTTCCACATGTTGGACCCATCAGCAGCAGCTTTACCTTCCACCACAGGAGGCCTCAGTATCTCAACCTGTATCCAGATGTGCTCTGTAGTGTGTCCAAACAATCGCTGTCCTGTTGTGCCGTGCTCTCCTGTGCTCACTTCTCCATTGTCCTGAGGACAAACCATCTCCTCTGGAGTATAATTACCATAATTTAGCCTCATTCTCTGTGTGCTTTCTCCTGCTTACACAATGAATGGTCATCTATGATGGTCCCCGCCGCATGTTTCTCTTTCATGAGCTGAAATTACATTGTTGTTTCTGCTTGAAGGTTTTATTTCCCTCCCTGCAGCTCCTCATTTACTCTTCTATCACTTCTGCCTCCCAGTCACTGATGTTTTCTCCCCTCTGGTTTGGCACACCTTGTATCAGCTCCTTCCCTTTCCTTTTCCTCTCCTTCCCTCTCCTCCATTCCTCTTCTCATCTCCCGGCCTCCTGCATTATAGATGTAGCTGTAACGCCAGTCAACTGGAGCAGCATGATGAGGCAGCTTTAAAAACAGACAGAGAGAGAAAACGAGAAGCCCTGTCTCCCTCCTTCCAAAAAGGCTTGTATTACTGCGCTCTCACGCGCGCGCAAAGGGACAAACACACACATTCCCGCACACAGGCGGCAGCAGCCTCCTCAATGCATCGCGACACTCAAGTGCTTCCAAAATCCGGACATTTACACCCCGAAAAACAGTTTGTATTTTTCCGGTGTGAGTCAGGTCTGCAGGAGCTGGAGCTGGGGGAATGGCACAGTCCACCAACAGTGCCAACACACACAGGCGCAAAAATAAAAAAAATAAAAAATAAGCAGAGCAGTCACACAGTGGGATAGGTTATGGCACAGACTAATCAGATTACTGCGATGATTCATTTCCTGGCCAAGAAGAATAAAAGCCATTGTTGGCACTACGATGAGCTGATCCTGGAGAAAAGGGGGGGAAAAGACGCACTGCATAGCAGAGCTCAGTCCCACTGAGCATTCTCCGCCATCACACACACACACACACACACACACACACACACACACACACACACACACACACACACACACACACACACACACACACACACACACACACACACACACACACACACACACACACACACACACACACACACACACACACACACACGCCCTGCATTAACAACAGATCAATCAGCCTTACCTTCATCGATCTCCATGTCCTTTCGGTTCTCCAAAATCCCCGTTATCCTTCAGATGGCTCCACGAACAGACGAGTTAAATCACAATGATAAAACCTTCCTCCGGCAGATTATCCCAACTCCGTTTGCGCGCCTCCGTTTCCCTCCCAGTGGGTATTTCTGTGGGGTATCTTCGGCTTATTGAAGCTTGATGAAGATGGGATTGTGCGCACAAACATGCAAAAGACGAAAGAAAACCCGAATCCAGGTGCCGGTGGTGGTCTCACCCTCAACGAGCACTCATGTAACGCAGAAATCCTCCGCGGAGCAGGGCGGGTGGCGCGGAAAAACTCCTCTTCCCAAAGCCTTGCCAACGTTACTCCAGCAACGATCTAAAGTAACAGGGGTGTAAAGGATCGTGCCATCCAGCCCGTAGTCCTCAGATTGATAACCAAACAGATAAAAGTGGCGCCGGAAGGCTGAGACGCTTTAAATCCGAGAGAAAATCCGTGTGTGCGCGTTAAACCCGCAGAAACTGCCACGCAGAGGCTGCGCGTGGTGCAAACCGCGTTCCTCGGCTCCGATCCCCTCCAGGTGAGGCCTGTTTCACCCGATAACAACCAGCTCACTTTGGAAAAATCCCGCTGGTGCGTGCTGATCCCGCATGGCTCCGTGCGGCGGTGCGTGCGGGAGTCCGATCGGGAGGAACCGATCCCGGGCGGTGTCTCCGTTCGTCCGTCCGTCCTCCGGTGTCAACAGTAAACCACACTGCTGACTCTGATCATAATCCACCCGAGAAGATCTTCTTCACCATATGCACTTTTCAGGAAAAATAATGGAACAAAACGGGGTTTGACTGAAGCTCGACTCTCAATCTGGACTCCCGCATACCGAAAGACGCGTGAAACGGAGGAGAAAACGCAGCCCACCGGTTCAGACCGTGATGATAATCCTCACCGCCACCCCCCCTTAAAAAAAAAACCGTCACATCCCCCGTCACGTCTCCTCCGGTGTCCGGTTAAACGCTCACGTTACGTCCTCCGGGTAACAGCCGCCGCCGCTGCGGGATTTTGCGGGTTTTTCACTTGAAAGTGATGGTTAAAGTTTGCAGGCAGCGCGACGCGGAGGGCGCACGAGGATGACCGAAGCGGAGGGGAGGACGCACTGGAGGAGGCTGGAACAAACAGACACACCCAGAGTCTCTGTCCCTCCATCCAGCCGTCAGCCATCCGGAGCCGCAGTCTGCAGGAGGAGGATGGATTCACCTCCTTCATGCACAAGTATTCTCTCTGATGAAGGGGCTGCAGGGATGTGATCGATCTGATCGATCTTATTCAAGTTTGATCAGATCGACAAAACACGTCAAAAAGGCAGACATGTACCAATGAGATGAACCGCACACACTCTCACAACAAGTTCAACAATTTTGGAGAATTTGCTCAATTTCCGGTGTTTCCAGTGGGATACTGACACATCAGAGTGATATTCTGCAGTTTAACCACCTGGAACATTGTTCACATCACAGTATGTCCTGTTTAAACATGCAGGCCAATTCAATTCAGTCTTATTTAATAACGCTTAAAAACAACAGTCATTTCAAGGTGCTTTTACAGAGAAAAACCAACAGTTCCCCATGAGGTGGAAAGGGGAAAAAAAAGAAAAATCCATTTTAACATGAATAAATCTGCAGAACCAGACTCAGAGGAAACGTTCTGAATAACCAGACTCAGAGGAGACGTCCTGCAGAACCAGACTCAGAGGAGGAGCTTCATTGATCCAGATATTATTTACATCCACCATACATCCCATCGTGATTGACAACAGGTAATCAGACTCGAGTTTATTGATCCGGATCACTTCCGAGAATATTCTACCCTCTCCAGCCTTTGCTCACAGTACTGAACAAGAAGAAGATTCTTCAGATCTCTATCAGTTTCAATGTAAGATGACTTCCATGCAGCATATAGACAATATTATAGACAGTCTGCAGGAGAGCTGTTAGCATCAGCATCTGCATACGCCCCTCGATCAGAAAGGAGGGGGATTGATAGGTGGACAAGCTTCACAGCCCAGCTAAACACTGAAAGCAACTGTACAGACTGTACAGTACATCTCTTGGACCCTGCTTCCTCGGCCGGTGCCTGGTACGTCAGGCACCCAACCAACATGCATCAGTGAGCCCCACATGGTTTATAACTGGGCTACTTGGGTACCAAATGGGCGTGAGCTAAACATGAACAGCATATCTGGGACTCAAACGGGCAAACCGAGAGGCTTCACATATGTATTGTAGTTTGTTTAACAATGGAAAACCTTTGTATGGGCTCAGACTGGGCGACTCATAACGGCACAACCATGGTTTTGTTAAATGGTTTAAATATGACAAAATGCTATGAAATCAATATGGCTTCAAGATTCCTCATGTAGACGGGAAATGAGTGGTTAAACAATGTGCCCACCTTCTCAAATCATTTGGGTGACTTGGTCTATCATTACAATGTAGGTCAATATATAGGTTGATGGTGACCCACAAAATGGTTATCCTCCTGATATGCGTTACATATAGTGAAATATACACACATGGTCCATGTCTCAGCCCAAACTGGCCCCATGTAGTGACCACATCACATTTAAAGATGTGACTGAGGTGACATGAATACATGTAGCTCTGTTAACACCTAATTTACAGCAGGTGTAGTACTGCATGAAGCCCACAGGGGCATTTGATATGATGCCATAATGGAACAAGGACATACCCTTTACCTCAGAGCCATTATTCAGTCCCTGGTCTCCCAGCAGAGGCTCCAGACACAAATGTTGGCTGGGACAGGATCCTGCACATCACCGTCACCCCCACTTCCTTTAAAATTATTGTTTTTACTTCAGTGAATACAAAACAAAGACAACCAGGAAAGAAATTTATATGGGATCAGGAGACGTGTATTCCTCACCTGAACCAGGTTTTGAATCCATCCACACAATCTTTTTCTCTCCTCCTATCCTTTAACACCAACCAGAGCAGCAGAAAGTCCCCCCCTCTGAGTCTGGTTCTGCAGGTTTCTTCCTGTTTAAAGGGAGTTTTTCCTGTCCTCTGCCTCCTGCGCTTGCTCATGTGGACTTGTTGGTCGTTCTCTGTAAATGTGCCTTAAAATGACTGTGCTGTATTTGGCGCTATAGAAATGAAATTGAATTGAAGTGAATCGCGGTCGGTCCATATAAAATCTACAAAAGTCTACAAGCAGGATTCCAGAGGAGTTGAATTTATAGGGACCAATCGAAGCCTCAGCTTGGTCCCGAGGGTTTAATAAAATGTTGTCTCCTTATGGGTTAAACTGCCAAACCAGTTAAAATGTATAATGTGGTTTATAAAAGGCCCCAGCAGCTGAAGAAAGCTCGGGAGGGAATTGGATATGATGTCTAGTTGCCTCCTCTTTCAATGACTCCCCTGTGGGAGGTGAGACTGTCACAGCAGGACTGGAGCCTCTTTCTCTCTGAGCTTTTTTTGGTTCGAGATAATGACACTGCACGTCTACCACATTGGAAACACACAGTACATGTGAGGAGGGCCTCTTTTCTTTTAGTACAACGTCTCAACCCAGGGGTCCTGCAAGTTTATGACCACAAGAGCCGTTCTCATGATATTCCACCAAATAAAATTGGCCTGGAGAACATGTAAATTACCCGGACTGTGAAAAAAAAAATGCTGGAATTATAAAAACTTTTGGCATTTATGAAGTGTCAGAGGTACAATTTCGATATATTTGTATATTATTGTTTAGCTTTTGTAGCCTTTTAATTAAAAAACAAAATTTTTTGGCATGAATTTTCCCACTTTAGTCTTTTTACGCATCTTGGCTATTTTTGCCTGTTTAGCTATTTCAGCTGCTCTTTCTTGGTGAGACCAGTTTTATCTATACTGGCAGTTTTGGGGGCCTCATGATGACACCACCATAGTTGTGCATCACGAACAGCTCAAAACTTTCCTCCAAGACGTTGACACCGACCGGATACAAAATAAACATAAAACCAGCTTCGACCCTCAAGCAGACAAAGTCAGCCTTTCTGTTTATTCTGCATCACATTGCTCTGCCTGCTTGAACTGCTAAATGTTTTATACTTGTTTCCGAGACAATGAGGGAGAATGTGATTCTCCAAATGTAAACTTATTTGGTTCTTTAATCAAGTCTGCTGAAAGTCTTATGTTAGGAGGAGGCGTTATCCCACATCCCTCCTGTTTGATCTCGTCTATATTCTACTTAATAGACGTATTTCAGCCCCATCCATGCTTAACTTAGTCTTTTGTTGTGATGTAAGAAACGCAGATACTGTAGTTGGATCTCAATAAGTGTTATGTTGACAACGTAAAGAGAAGTCGACCGGTGTCAGGTCTGATTCGGTAACAGAGTGGAGACAGAGGTAAAGCACGGGAGGACTGAGGGAGGACTGAGGGGTGGCTGCAGTTAGCAGCGCGGCTGTGAATTAGAATTAGCAGCGTCGGGGGAGCGCCGCGCGTGGGCTGAATGCTGAGACCTCGCATCGCTGCGTAAGTGCAAACGTGCTTTGCATCTGTGTGGCAAACGCCAATGCCGTTAACCTGAGCAGAGCAAGAAGTGAACAGTCATGACGGAGGAGCGGTGACTGGGTGATTCGTGGGAAGACGACAGCTCTTCACTTTGACACGTTTGTGCAAGGAAAAATAAATAAAAAAAAGACACACAAAAGTTGTCCGGGCAGGAGTTTTCTCTGCCTGCTTTTCCCGATCGATGTCAGATCCTCGACAGCCACAGACTGTATTCCAGTGATGAAATATACAGAAGAGAGGGGGATCATCTCAGATCTCCTCAGTGATCTCTCTTTTATTCATTCCCTTTGCTTTACACGCACACACACACACACACACACACACACACACACACACACACACACACACACACACACACACACACACACACACACACACAAACACACACACACACACACACACACACACACACACACACACACACACACACACACACACACACACACACACACACACACACGCACACACACGCACACACACACACACACACACACAGAAAATAATCTCTGACCTACATGCACATGTTACAACAAACACGTAGATTAACATCATGGATTGATGGACGTGGATTGAAAATATCCTGAAAGACTGGTGGATGTTGATGCCCTCCCACACACACACACACACACACACACACACACACACACACACACACACACACACACACACACACACACACACACACACATTTCGAGCATTTTTAATCCCAGAAACCCCCATATGGGAAGATTTTTTTGGATGATTTGGTGCTCAGCCACATTAAACCTCCTCAAATAAAATATGGTTAAAAACCCGGGAGACAAGCAGAGTCTTCATCTTCTAAAAACACTGCGGCTGATGATTTAGAAGATAAACTGAACCAGCAAACGGAGGGAAATGACCGGCTGTGGGGTTTGGTTAGCATAAAAGCATGTAATCTTTAGGAATAATGACACAGAATGGAAAACCAGTGATTTGTGGTTCGACTGGGAGGAGAAAAAAAAAAAAGAAAACGGCAGCGAGGGGACCTGCTGGTCCTTTTTACAGCTGCTTCCGATGGATAAGCCTGTTTGAATGGCTGAGTTTATCTGTGCCGAAGATGCAGGGAGGCAGAGGGAAGTCCACCTTCCAGTTATCAACAAACAGAATGCATGGATACAGGAGAGGAGATAACTGTTTGAACCTAAAACACATTATATCTCATGCTGGTTTGACTGGCGACAGCAGCACGCACACAGCTGGAGTTTGGTTGGTTTAAGATACTAAGGGCCCGTTTACATGGTGATGATTTCAAGTGAAAACACAAAACTGTCATTGTGTTTTTGAGTGTCCATTTACACAACAGCGGTGCTCAGAGCCACTGAAAACAGAACTTTTGTAAATCAATGGTAGTTTTCTAGTCCATGCGAACATCCACGTACTCCCATTGTTAATGTTTTAGAGCTCATTGTTCTCTGCAGCATGTGTGTGTGGTTTCATTACAAAAACAGCCAACAGCACCAACTCATGGCCTGGCCAGCTAATGACATGAATTTTAGTTTTTCTACCATTGCCATGGAAATAGGTGTCATTTTCAGAATGTTACCATGTAAACGTGAAATTTGTCTGAGACGAAAAAGCTGAAACCGTGTGTGGGAGACGTTGTGTAATAACATGACATCATAGATTTGGCTTCAATAAATGTCCTCTTTACATAAATTACTATACCTTAGACACGAGTCAACGGTGGCTCATAGTGTCAAGCTGTGCAACTTCGCTGGCTTTTTAAAAGCTCCTCCAGACGAAGTCAAGAAATTAATCTTTTATTAAATGATAAATGATCCAGTTACTGGATCTTTTGTGCCTCTGGCTATCCCAGCATGCACGGCGACCAAGAAAGTTTAACTTTTTTTTTCAAATAGAACGGTTTGTAAACCAGAATAGCTTGAATTACACGTGTAAAAGATAAAATCAGTATTCATGACTCAACGAGGAAGAGTTTCTACACACTGTTGCAATGAAATTCATTGATTGACTCCATAGACTGCGATGTTGGTGCCAAATTGGGACGAAGCTTCAATCAAAATACTGTTTGTGTTACTTTAAATATTTGGTGAACTGTGGTAAAAATTTTCTATAATCTGGATGATAGTAGGAGGAAGATGCCCTATACACTGCACAAACTAAATTAGATATGTAGAATTATAACACAATCCAGAGAGGCAGAATTAATTAATTAATTTTTTTCTTTCTTTCCTGCAACATAGTTCTCAGTAAATAACACTCTCCACATTAAAACAAAAAGTCATGGGAAGCAGGTCCTGGGTGCAATGTGAGCCATCTGGCTCCCTGTTTGCTCTTTTGTTTGTTGCTGTAAAAATAGACGGCAGACTGGTTCTTATGTGGAGTTTTCATTGTATCCACCAGTGCTTACTGTGTCAGTCTCTTTGTTCTGAGTAAACTCATGCATTCTGGCAGGAGTCACGTGGTGTGTTTGCCCAGGCCAAAACGTGCGATCGAGTACGTCCTCGGTCAGCAGAGCTCTAAATGAGCCCCCGCCCATGTCTCTTATGCAGTGCCAACTCAGAGGACACAGCTAGTCAGCGAGATTCTGAAAGCCCTTACTGTAATGGAACCAACTGTCTGCATAACCTGCACAGCAGCTCCTCTTTTATCCATGCAGAATGCAACCTGGGCAGCATTTTCACACTTTAAGCCTTCATTTAGTTTTCCTTTCACACGCTATAGTCATGTTGTACGGAGGAGTATTAGAGCCACCCTGGAGAAAAGAGAAAAAAAATTAAAAAGTTTGGAGGTAGATTTTATTTATTAGGAGAAAGTGGAATATCCTGATTTCTCCAAACAACCAGCTAAACAGGGAACCATGCTGGAGATACAATCAACCAGTGAACACACCAACCAGCCACCAGTCCAGCGATTTCCAACACACCTACTGGGAAACACAGAAAACCAACAAACCGGAACAACAATCCATTCATCCATAAACCAATGTAACAATGTGTTAGATCAGCCAACAAAACAACAAGCTAGTCCATCCACCAGTCAAGTCATCCAACAAGCTATGAACTAACCAACCAATCAACAGCAAACCAACCAATGAACACCAACCACTGCACAGTTGATGGATGGACTGATTGTTTGGTCGATCAACGAATCGAAAGGAGAATAGGAGGCGGAGCTTTCAACTATCAGGCTCGTCTCGTGAGAAAAGCTCCCCGTTTCAGTCAGGTTAAGACAGTCTGGACTTTAAGATGAGGCTTCAGACGTTTCTAACTAATAAAGCTCAGAGCTGCTTCAGTTTGCACTGGACCATATTCTAGTTATGCTACTTTTGGTTTAGACAGCAGGGAGATTTGGACATCACCGGGCATCTCTTCTGTCAAACTCCAGCATCCAACATATCCACTGACCGACCAACCAACCCACCAACCAATAACCAACTGACCAACCAACCAACCAATTAACCAACTGACCCACCAACCAATACACCAACCAATCAACCAATTAACCAATTAGCCGACTGACCGACCAACCAACCAACCCACCGATCAACTGACCGACCAGCCAACTAAAAAAACCAACCAACCAACCAACCAACCAATCCACCAACTAACCAATCAACCAGCCGACCAACTAATCAACACATCCACTGAACGACCGACCGACCAACTAACCAATTGACACACGCACTGACCGACCGACCGACCAACCCATCAACCGACCAACCAACTGACCAACCAACCAATCAACAGATCCACTGACCGACCAATCAACCGATCAACCAACCGACCGTCTGACCAACCAATCAACACATCCGCCAACTGACCAACCGACCAATCGACCGACCGACTAACCAACACATCCACCAACTAACCAAGCAACGACCAACAAACCAACCAACACATCTGCCAACCGACCGACTGACCAACCAACCAACCAACCAACCAACCAACCCGAACAGCTTTTTCCCCACAAACCCTCATGCATCTCATCCACACATCAGAAAATAACACTCAATGACTAAATTATTCATGCATAAACATTTATGTGATGTTAGTCCATGTAAGCGGCAAACAAAATGAGAACCAAACAAATCACAAAGAACCCAACAAACCAAGCCATCAATTCATCAAATAAAAAGTCAACCAACAGACTAGTTCATTGATCAACCAAGCAGCCTCACCAAGTAATCACCCAGAACACAGACCAACCACAAAACCAACATATGTGACTTGTGACTCAAAGAACAAAAAAAAAAAAACTGTTTTAGGAGACAAGTTTACCAGTTAATTTGTTTTGTATGCATGTGTGTTGAATCCAAACCCAATTTTCACTTTTTTTCACCTGAAAGTAAAACTGTCTCTTCACTCAAACACTGATCTCAGTTGTAGCCACAGAACAATGGTTTTATCGTCTTAGCTATGAAATATATCAGGTAGAAATCTGCCCGGACTGGGGAGCGAACACAGAAGCGTTCAAATATTCACAAGGAGATGAAAACCTAATTGATTCGCTGTAATGTAATTACTTTCCCATCCGTACTTCTAATGAACTAAGTTTAAGTCATTTGCTAATATGATAGTGCTTAATAAAAAGTTTTACACTCCACAAATTTTTTTAATTTGGCTAACAAGTGATTAAAAAAAGAAAATTCCATTTAATCAGCTGCCCCCTCGGAGAAATCATCTCAAACAGATGCCATATGAATGTAAACAATGTTTCCCTGTTGTCTTTAATAAAACCTCCTGCAGGCCTTCTCCCAGACGATCCCACAACACCTCCAAAATGCTTCTGCTGTGCGGCATTTTCATCTCTTATTGTTGAAAGGGAGATTGTTCTGGAGGAACTTTAACATGTTGCTCGGAACTCTCCTTTTCTCAACAGTCACTCGTCACTACGCTGATGTATTGAACGAGGGAGCTGCCACACCTACATACATGTGCAGTAAAACCCGAGGACCTGGAGCGGGAGCGAGATAAAAACCTGATGCTTTGACACTGTGGGTTACTTTCTCACATCAAGTGTGTCGTATACGGTCTGTCCATTGTTCAACAATGTTGATTAGTGCAAATTTATCAAAGCACACAGCTCATGGTACTCTAACAGAAATCCTTCAAAGGCCAGAAAATTGATTAGCGTCTTGGTGTTTCCAGTCACATGAAAATGGTGCTCGCAGACACTGAATACACAACGTTTAGCAAACAGCTCCCAAGATGGAACTTTTTGAAAATGATCTGACTCTGTCTCCAAGGAAACAGAGGAAAATTATGCTTTTTGAAAATGATGCTATTGCACATGTGCACATGTTCTACTGCACATGTGCAAGTAGATGGACAATAAGGACAATGTTTGCCTCCAGAGTGTCATGACTCCCAGTCAGTAGCGGACCTGTCTGGTTTTCTGCTCTGGGCACCCACACCCGCACACCCCCACCTGACCCACCACTCGCAGATAACAGTCTTCCTTGGGCACATTACCACCAAGCCCTCCCAGACCAACCAGCATCCCTGCGCAGACAGGGGGCGGAGTCACAAGACCGTATCTGAGCCGGTGCACGGTGCGCCCCTGTTGAGTTGGCTCCCTGCCCACTTCACCCATAGCAAAATCTGCTGCTGCTCTCCAGTCCTTATTCTCCTGGGAATTGGTAGTCTATTCCAAGACAAGAAAATCAGTCTTGATCCGTTCTGTTTGCGATGTCAGCAGATCAGATTTATTGGTTCTGTCAGTTTGCAGTGATCCAGGACTCCTCGGGATGAATTCATAGCTTAATGACTGATAGGAAAAAACACACAAAGTCACATGAAGCTAACCGATTGCCGCCAGTGGCTAAGCTATCAAGCTAACAGCTGACTTTACGCCGATGACACGACTCATTTATACTCGAACATCACTAGGCGGGTCGTAGGGGTGGGCGGTATGGCACAATATCATATCACAATTCTTTTTAACGATATAATCCTGATCGTGATTTTATCACGATTCTTTTACACAACTTGGTTTTGGAGATTAATTTGCAAGTTTCTGAATAGTGCAACCAAACCGCAAACCATCTCCCGATGTGAAACAGCCCCAGCAGATAAAAATAAAAGGCAATTTAGGCCAAAGAATATTTCTGAAAATATTTTAATTCAAATAGTTTGTGCAATTTTGCAAACTTGTGCTGAGAACATAAACATACCAAAAGGTAAACGACAACACTGATAAAGTGCACAGGTGCTCATGTTCATACAAGCTGACAAGAGGGAAATCATGTTGGATACCCGCTGAAAATAATCTGCAACATTCATCTCCTTTGTTTGTGGCAACTTGGTCCGAACCCGACAAGCGTGCAGGACGACCCAGGATTTTTTTGTCCTGTCCGGTCCAACAGGAACCGCTCGGTTTGAAACACATTTAACTGTAAAAACATTTTTTAAACTGATATTTGGTTCAATAAGAATGATGATGATGCTGGTTGCTAGCTGAAGTTACGTCACTTAGCGGGAGGAAGATGCTCTATAATCTGGATGTTTGCTCTTCTTGAAAAAGCTGATTAATAAGCAAGGCAAGGCAAATGTATTTATAGAGCAACTTTCAAACACAGGGCAATTCATAGTGCTTTACAAAGAAATTAAGGAAATACAGAAAAGCTTTACAAAGACATAAGAAATACATTAATAAAAGAATTACATCATGAAGGTTTTTAAAAAAAGCAAAAACTAATAACAAAATGCAGCACGAAAGCAGCTGAGATAAACTAACAATCGACAGAGAGATCCTGGAACGAACATCTAACCTTTAACTGGTCTGTGTGTGTCCAGTCGGTGTGAGTGTTTGAAGGATTTGCATGTTTCCACATTTTCAGCGTAACGGTTATTTAAATGCTGCTGGAAAGGCAAACTGCCTCACAGTGATAGTAAAGTAAATTATCACTTCGACCTTTGGAAACGTCATCACATATCCCCGATATCAGGAGAATAGTGTTGTCCTGTGATATAATTACATTTTTGTCAGTGTCGTGTTTTTCCAAACAATGAGCCATGTCCCAAAACTGCAGCGGGAGGCTCAATTCTACATGACAACAAAACAATATTCCATTTATTGTAGCTGACAGAGCGCGAATGATGTTATTCAGTCGGAGCCTTGGGCTTGAAAATTCAACTACTGCTTCATTCAAGAGTTCATCAAAACCTCGATGTAAAGCAAACAACTCATGAATTATGGAAGCAAACAGACTATTGTGCGTGAGCAGGCCAGATGAGTGTTTTGGTCGGGGAGGATGGAAACTTTAACGGAAACACAATCAACCTGCATTCAGGCTGTGTGACACTGGAACCACACATGGGAACATGTCCACTTTTGGGACTCCAACTAGTGAGCTCAATGGAGTGACTCACTATGAGTATAGGGAGGTTTCTGAGCTGTGGATACTACCAGGGTTTCGGATTAATTGGTTTCCCTGTTAACTGGTGACCGGCTTCCTCGAGCATCCCCTTTTCATAGCAGATGTTAAAAAACTGACCAAAGTCCGTGGCTGTCCTGGTTCTACCACATTTCCATTACAGTTTAAAGTACTGTACCATTTGTTTTTTTTTTAACATCAGCTGCTGCCAACGGCAGAAGTCACCAGTTAAAAGGGGCACCAGTGAAACTAGAACACCGGAGAGTGAAGAACGATCGGAACAATCCACATTTTGTAATATTATTAATGAATATATTAAATGGGGCGGCATAGTTCGGTTGCTAGAGCGGTCGTCTCCCAATCGGAAGGTTGCAGGTTCGATTCCCATCTCTGCCTGCCGACATGCCGAAGTGTCCTTGGGCAAGACACTGAACCCCAAACTGCCCCCACTGGAGTGACAGCACCTTGCACAGCTGCAGCCTCCAATGGTGTGTGAATGAGTGTGTGTGAATCTGTGAATATGATAAACCATGCAAAGCGCTTTGGGGCTGCTGTCAGCAAAAAGGCGCTATATAAGTGAGTCCATTTACCATTTAAACATATACTATTTAATTGAGTATTTGAGCTGATATCCAATGCATGTACACTCACATCATATCGGCGGTGATTACATTACAGGTGACTCCGCTAACGCCATGCTCATACTATATTGTCATGGAAAACAACCGAGGCTGAGTCGAGTAGAAGCGGGGTGAGTAGAGACAGGGCGAGGCAAGACAAGCAGAGTCAGGTAGAGCTGACTAGGTACTAGTTGCAAGGCACCATGTGAAGCACCTGCTCCTGGTCGCTAAGGCTAGAGTAACTAGTAATCGTGCACATGCTCATTATTCCTTCATTATTTAACAATATTTCATGTTTGGAACCAATTGTTTTTCCGGAAGCCACACTGGCTGCCTCCTGTTGTCCTCTCTTTTCTGCTGATGCAGACTTGCGACCTGACTGCCACTCTCACCCAGGAGCTCCGATTCACTCATCCATCTTCTACGTCTGGTGGCAGGCAGTTGGAAACTTTCCTAGCAAATGGGAATAAGTGAAAGGGAGGTAACACCGAGACACACACAATCAGTCACACTCACGCCTACAGAAGACTGAAGGTCAACCATGAAATAACTTAACAGGTATGTGTTTGAATACTTTGGAGTCCATGATCAGGATAGAAAAGAAAGAACAAAGCCTCACGAAGAACATGCAAACCGCAGATGTTCTAACTTCCGAATGTGAGGCGACAGAGCCCAGGATGCACCAATACCACTTTTAAAAGGATGAGTACAAGTACGAGTACTAACATTTAGTCACTTGCAGATAGCAACTACCGATAAGAGTACTTATTAACTGCCATGAAGTCTAATTCATGCTCTATACGCAAACGATATGCGAAGGCTATGTGTTGCCGTGAAGCATCTCTACATCAGCAGGATGCACACTTCCAACAGTCCTGAAAGCTCCAGTCTGTGACTGTATCTACTTTAGCATAACGCAGTGCGTAGCGTTTATCTGCACACTGCGCTATGATACCTTAGGCAGAGGGACCGAGCTTGCTGTTATTGAGTGTATCAGTCAGACTTTAATCGTGTTTAGCATGTAGCATCGCTGGTGTGTGAGCCTGAAACTCTTTAGCATGTAGCATGTAGCACGGCTCCCAGTAGCATCCTCCTGATACACAGCTTCCTCTCCACCTCCAACACTCTGGTGTGTCCACATCCACACCTCCAGCAACATTTTCTGCAGGTAAAACTAATTTTAGGGAATGTGATCACGAGGGTCAGTCTTCACCTGTTTGAAACATTTAAAGATAAATCCATCATCAGTCTGACGAAGCTACAGTATCGGAGAGCAATCAAAAATCAGTAGATTAGCTTTAAAAACAGCAGAACAGCATGAAAATACCATTATCAAATAAATGAGCCTGCAATCACAATAATCAGACTCAAATGTGCATATCTCTCGCTGAAGCACTAAATTAAAATGAAGAATATCATGAGTTGTGAGAGCACAATTGATTTAGTTTCTGATTTCCTTCATGATTGTGGTTCTGAATAATTAATGCATTAAACCTTTTGTCTCGGGTGTTGCTGATACTCTGCAGATTACGTCAAGAAGTCACTGACACCTGCTTTGTTCTGCTCGCATATATCTTAAGACATATACTTGAAATGAACACGGCTTATTAATGAACCATTATTATGCATTTCACTTCAGTTAGCATATAATCTATAATATCTGATAGATAAAAAGTCGTTAAAATTCATGAGACATTTGCAATTATAATTGAGTTCAATTTGAATGTTTTATGAGTGATGACACTAAGTGCAGCCCAACACACTCAGTCTGTGTTATCATTGTTTGTAAAGTTCCTCTAGATTATATTTCCAGACTTTTTAAACTGTGTAATCTCTTAGAAACCTGCAAGTTACATTTCCTAATGCTCTTTTTAACTTCAGATCTGCTGCTTGGCAATCAGATCTGTTTGTGCACCACATGGATGAAGATTATTTCAAATGTGTGAATGCCAACCGTGTTCAGGAGAGACGCAGTCCATCCTTTCCAACACTTTACCATCTTATCCAACTATTCGGCGTCCTGTCCAGCAAACATTGTGTACAAATAATGGGGAACCACAGCAAGGCCAGTTCACTCAGTAAAACTCACCATTTCACCCTGAAAGTGTTTGGTTGGTTAGTTTAGCCTATTCAATTCAAGTCAATTCAATTTCTAGAGCACCAAATACAACAACACGTTCATCCAAGACATGGGAGGTTGTTATTACTGAGAAAAAAAAAAAACCAGCAATTCCACATGAGTAGGAGATGGTGGAAAAGAAAAACTCCCTTTTTTATTGGAAGGAGGTGGAGATGTTCTGCTGCTCAGGTTGGGATTAGAGAGAAAAGGACAAACAGACAGATGGTGGGACTGGATTCAAACTGGTTCATGTAGGGGAGTTGGGATTCCCTTTTCAACCCACACAGGTACAAGGAGAACATGCAAACATGGCCTGACCAGAGAATTATGAGTATTTGTCAGCATCAACAGGTTGATGGCCATTGGATAAATTGGATTGTTTAAAGCAGTTTTCACACTGAGGAACACCGGTGTGTCTGTTGTAACAGTTGTAAAGCAACAACACCTCACAGACTCAGAGTTGTTTCTAAAAAGTGCCGAGCAAATTGGTTACCATGTGAAAATGCTCCAAAAGATACTGTCGGCACAGTAACTGTCTGTTTGCTGATGGACGGATGAAGGGCTGCAATCTACATAATATGAGAAATATTTTCTTACACATGAACAAACTAGAGCTACACTCGGTAGAGCGCAGCCCTTCGCCAACGCCACATTTGTTTGGAGAACCGAGTTGGCATCGCGAGCATGTTAGCCATTAGCTCATATCAATACTAACTAGTCTGTCAGGTAGCAACATCACTGTGTGAAACACTGAGCAGCGAGCATCTCCATGGCAACAAGCACTGGTTTTACTTTGAGCTCCTCCATGAGGTACCTCTCTCATCCGCCTTGTATAGGATATTTTTTTTCGTAGTTTTTTGGGATTTATTCTGAAACGGTTAGCTGGTAGCATCCCAAAATTGAGCCGATTGGTCCTTGGATGGTGACAAATACTCCCTGAAAACTGCTTAGAACATTTCACAGATGAGTAGTTTTTGCGAAAAGTTGGTAAAATACATACATAAATAAATAAATACACACAGATGAAAACATAACCTTCTTCCAACATTCGTTGGCGATGGTAACTAAACCGACAGAGGTAGTCCCAGTACTGCAACCAAAGGAAGTGCTGACTCTGCACATGATCGCAGTCTCTACGTCAAAACCCAACTTCAATTAATAACGTAGCCTCCGCCTCAACTGGCCGACAGGAGTACAGCAAGGAAAGTAAATCATAACTTCTCGTGCTGAGAATACTTCAAGCACAGAGATTTTTTTTGTAAAAGAGCTTAAAAACAACAGGAACCAACAGGAACCAACAGAAAGCAACAGCAAGGCCTCAGCTCCAACATGTGCCTCCCACGGTTTTCACGTTAGCTGGAACCAACACAACAGCTGCTGCGATAAATAATGGAAGCGAAGGGGAAACCACTGGAACTTAATTCCACTTCATTTTGCGCCTCCACCTAACTCCGACAAACTCACATCCGCTGCGGCGCAAAACGTGAAGTTCCCCGATCGCAAGCCACATGTTAGTTTACCAACAAAAAACAGTAAATGTACCTCATTTTGTGAAGGAGAAAGTTTGGAGATGTGTGCCCTCAGAAAATAAATACCTTGAGTGGAATCAGTGCTCATGGAAACCTCAGCCTAACTCCACCACCGCATGAATAATGGAAACCGCTAAATGCTACAGCTGTAACACTGTAACCTCATCTATTTTGAATCAGACTGCATCTCCCTCTTCTTTCATTTGTTCCTCGCCTGCTTTAAAGCCTCGTCTCACTGCTCACTTCATATTTAACCCTTTCTTTCTCACCCTTCTCTCTCCACTCCAGGTTTATTGTTTCCTGCTCAACGCCCTCGTCCGTCTCTCCACTGCAGTGTCTCAGTTCTTGACCGTCCTCCTCCTCCTCTACACGAGTGAAAGAAACAAAAAAGTTGAGTTAAAAAAAAGAGTGAAAATGCAACATTTTTGTTACATTTCGGCGTCCACTTCAATAACGAAGGTGCCACTGAAAACGCAACTCCTATGACTTCGTCTCTGTGGAAATGGAGGAAAACGCAACTTTTCTCAAACGCTGGTACACGGCCATAGTAACTAGTAGTTGTGCACATGCTCAGTAGAGACAATAAGGACAATGTTTCCTCCTCGTGTCGTGACTCCCAGTCGATATTCTCCTGGGACTTGGTAGTTTTATTTTGACAGTCACCGTAATAACAATCCAACTTGGTGGTCTGTCCACTAGAATGTCTGTGTTCTCCCGTTAATGTTTAGAGTGAATTGTTCTCTGCACACTTACAGTAAAAATAAAGAGATTAAATAAAAAATGTACTCTAAATAATCTAACCATATTGCAAGAAAAGAACCTTTCCACCCCAGCTGAAGCTTTTGAACAGATCTTGTATTAAACAAACTTGAATCTCTCTCTCGGTCTATTTGCAGTCCAGCTGCTCCTCAGTGTCACTTCTACTTTTTTTTTCTTATCCCCTATTTCATCTTGTGATCACACCCCGACCTTTCTGCGTCACTCTCGTCTTCTTTTATATCTCTTTTCACTTCTCATCCATCCCTCGTCCCTCCCTCTCTAATCCCTCGCTCCCATTGACTCCCCTCTCTCTGAAAACGTTCCCCTCCTCCTCTTTCATCCCTCCAACCTGCTCCGGAGAGGAGAGGAGAGGAAATAAGAAGCGAGTATCAGTTTGAGAAGTTTCTGTACCGCTCCTCTCTGAAGAGCCTAATGATAACACAAGTATTACAGCAGAGGATGATGGGTAATTATGGCAGGCTGGAGATATACTCCTGCTAATCTGGCCTCTTCCTCCCTCTCTTATTCTGTCTGTCTCTTTCTCTCACTTTAGTCTCAGAGCTTCTCATTATTTGTCATCCTCTCTCTCTCTCTCTCTCTCTCTCTCTCTCTCTCTCTCTCTCTCTCAAGCTCTCTCTCTCTCTCAGGCCGCAGGATGTGATATGTGCAGTGATTGAAATAATAATAAAAAAAGACTGGCGGTGTGTGGTTAATTCAATTTTTTGGGCTGCAGGCTCTGTAGATTTGTGTGTGTGTGTGTGTGTGTGTGTGTGTGTGTGTGTGTGTGTGTGTGTGTGTGTGTGTGTGTGTGTGTGTGTGTGTGTGTGTGTGTGTGTGTGTGTGTGTGTGTGTGTGTGTGTGTGTGTGTGTGTGAGTGTCTGTGTGTGTGTGCGTGTCTGTGTGTGTGTGCGTGCGTGCGTGCGTGTGTGTGGTAGGCGGACAGTTTTATGAACTGGGAAAACCCTGGTGTGTATTTTTGTTCAGATACTGCAGAATGAATCACAGGGATTGGAGATCAGATATCAGGATTAGCAGGCAGCGATATATCGGCACATATGAATAAATTGAGTTCATTGCATTCCAAAAATATTTTCACATAAATTGTAAAGGATTTACTTGTATAAAAACAAGTAAATATAATTTTTGTGAGAGTACAAGTTTTATGCAGTGAAATAAAGGATATGTATATAAGGGTACAAGCATTAAAGACCTCCATGTCTGTTGTGTCTATGGGATAATAAAAAAATATATAATTTCAATACTATCCCATCTAATTTATCTTGTTCTTTCTCTCTGAATGTAAAGACTCATCTTTGTCTTGAAGGCATGTACTTATTACTGTGTCTCCTCATCGGCACCAACCGAGTTCTTGAAATCAGCTCCAACTTTCAGGGATGTGAAGAACACATCCAGGCAACTGAAGATGTCAATCAAATCTCCCCCTTCCACTCTGTATTAGCTGAAATATGTAAACATACACAACGAACGTCACAAACACCTTTGAAATATGCTTGAGGAGGCTGATGCAGGGAAGGATTGCTGCAGTTTAATCATCTCCTTTTCACTTTTTAGTCCCTCATGTTTGTGTTAAAGACTGTTTAAGATGTGTGAACAATGAAACAGTCGGTCTGTTTCAAAGAGCAATCAGGGATTTCTGATGTTAGCCGAAGGTTGACATGGACTCAGAAGAAATCTCCTCTAAAATTCAATGGAATCTTCCATTGAATTTTATCTACCTGCGGTGAAAAATCCGTGCAGCATTTTAGGAGTCCGTTTTCATGACAACGGTGCTCAGTCACTTAAAACGCAACACTTAAAAAAAGAGCTCCCAAGCTGGAACTGGATGAAAATGCTCGGGCATCTCCAAGTAGACGGCGAAGGGTCCTGGTCCTGCTGCTTCTGGTCCTGGTCACTACAGCTGTATTAACTACCATATTGTCTGGACAAAAAAAGAAATATAGAAGTCACACTGGCATATAACTCGCATTATATTTAGTAAATTATTTCACAAAATCGAAGACCAACAACAGACATCTAATCCGGAAAGGTAAGTTACTCAGTATTTTGTCTTGGCATGGTTTTCCGTTTCAAAATGACTATTGGTGGAAATTTTGGTCCATCTCCTCAGCATGCCAGCAGAACTGTGAAGTGTGATTTGGAAGGGTTTAGTTGGGTTCTGTTGTACTCTATCATTGTAAGAGCGCTTTGAGATGTTTGTTGATGTGATTTAGCGCTTTACAAATAAAATTGAATTGAATTGAATTGAATTGATTTCTCATGACCAGTTCTCACTTTATTCACAATTTTCTGCGACACTGTGGGGATGTCAAACGTCAGGGGGCTAAGCTAACAGCTGATGGATGGCCATGCCGTGCTGGAGCCCGGTTCCGACCCACACCCGGCTGATGGTCGGGTGTCGGTCCGAGGCAGGCGCAGGGCGAAGCTGACGGCTGATTGATGCAGATGACGATGGCATTGTAAACAGCTGACTGATGAAGTTGGCTTCATAAATCACTGTGTCGTGGACAGAACCGGACAGGACAGAATCGATGTGATACATTTTTTATAAATAAGTCCTTCCTGACTATAAGCCGCAGGTGCAGCCAAACTATTAAAAAAACTGCTACTTATAGTCCGGAAAAGACTGTAATAGTTCTGCACATGCTCAGTAGCTGGACAATAAGAACAATGTTTCCTCCGTGGTGTCATGACTCCCAGTCCATATTCTCCTGAGACTTGGTAGTTTTATTTTGACAGTCACCGGAATAACAATCCAACTTGGTCGTCTTTCCAATAGAATGTCCGTGTTCTACCGTTGTTAATGTTTAGAGCCCATTGTTCTCTGCTGCATGTGTGTGCCGCCATTATTAAAACAAACAACAGCATCAACATGTTAACTACATTTTTTTCAGTTTTCAGTTCTGCTGTTTCCGTGCAAAACGTTGCCGTGTAAATGGCAACACAAAAACCGACACATTTACTTGAATTGTTTTCATGTAAATAGAGCCTGAGCGTGTTTCTCTGGCATTCAACCAATCACTGCAAAGCGCCTCGAAACACTTCACTGCTAATCTTACAGGATGAATGTCTTTTGAAGGTTTTCTCCTCTCGTTAAAAGGTCCGTCTCTCCATCTGTATTTCAAACCCACATTTCCACCCTGGTCATCCTGCAGATGTGGAGCAGCTGGTGCTCACCAGCAAAACACATGAAGCTGCAATCCCAAACTCTCCGCATTTTCATTATTTATCTGCCGGGCTCTGGCTGAGCGTGCATGTTCTCTCACAGCGACCTCCTGCTTTAAATTCACACAGCTCCACACACTCACAGCTCCGAGCTGCCAAAGTCTGACCAGCTGACCACACGCTGCACGACGCTCGGCCGCTTCGCTGGGCTCCCGGCGCTTCCGAGATGTTCATAATGGAAGCACCTCCAGAAGATTCAAGATCCTCCAAAAGTGAGTCAGAAAAGGCACGACTGACAGTATTTTATTGACAGTTTCTCATGAGAGTTCTGTCTGAAAGGAAGCAATGCAAACGCTTGGATTTCAAAATGAAACAATGGACAGAGACTGAGTGGAAGGCTGCAAGATCCTGAGTTGTTTTGAAGTAGTTCTGTGCCATATCACATGTTTTCTTTCTGATCTGATACCAGATAAATAAAAGCTAGAATGTATAACGGAGTTCACCTATATGGTGCTTCTTTCTACTGATTCCCCAAAGCACTTTACACTAATTACATTCACATGTCAGTCTACAGCAGTCATGTGACTCTGTGCGTTGCTCCTATTGGTCATTGAGCTTTGACTCCGTCCTGAGAAGTCCTGCACCACCGCAAACAGACAGCATCAATACAGAAATCCACGACTAATTACTACTTTCCGTTGATGCTGAAAACAGAGCAGATCGGGACAGAATTGTTGTCTGTAGCGATCTGCTCTGTATGGAGCATGCTTCAGTCACTCAATGGTGTCAAGATGTTAAGAGAAGAGAGCGCGCTGTTGGAGCGCTGCCTCCTGGTGGACAACAGGACCAAGAAGGAGTCTTTCCAACTTTATCAGACATCTGATATTCAAGCTGTTCTAGATAGCCTCCTCCTTCATGTTGGTACGTGAAGGGTAAACTGAGGGCAACTTCGAGGACCCCAGTTCACTTTCAACAAGCCTGTTCAAATGTCTTTATTGTACTTAGAGGTGTTTTGTCACGTATATAAGTTACACCCCTGAAATTAGGAGAAATAATCACACAAGTGATAGGATGCACATATTTCCTTTAGACAAACAGTTTTTAACAGAAATAAATCATTTTCTCACTCTCCTTCCAAGCATAGGTGAGTTTTAAACCAAATTACATAAGGCAATAAAACATATTTTCAACGCATCTTTGCTCCTAGAAAACAAACTAACAACACAACACGCTGCACTTGACGCAACTACGGGGTGTCTGATGGCACAGAGCACGGGTTCGTCTGCTAGTACACCTACCGTTCATAAAACTTAACTCTTAACTATCAAACAATCAAAGTTACAACGTCATGAAACTCTTGACTGATTAGTGACTTGTTTCGGACATGTAAGCTATGTTTTTTTTTACTCTAAACACACCTGAAATGAGGAGACATAATCACACAAGTGATTCACATCAAGAGCACTTAGGAGAATGAGCGTGGGCGGAGACTAAACCAATCGATCCCAGATAGTCTAACTCTGCTGATTCAGTGGATCACAGATAAACATCATTCAATTCCGGTTATAACTGTAAACAATGGCGTAAATCATGTCTATTTAACACTATTCTAACACTTTTAACTATCTTTTAACATTTAACTGGTGTTCAAGTTTCTGAACTCATGAACTCTAGTGTTTTAATTTGAATTATTAGTGCATTGCTTTTTAACTTACTCACACATACAGCTCTGCCACAGCGTTGCCTGAATCTAAAGTGTTATTGTCAATGAAATCCAGTGTATTGTCTTTTATTCGGTGATCGTGCTTTATTGGACATGTTCATATTGTTTTCCCTCCGCTGGAATGTTGTGATGAGCTGAAATTGACCATTATGTCAAAACTGGAGATCATGATTGAACACTTACAATTTACAAAGGCAAAACAAGTTGCACATGAATATGAATTTTGTTTACAACGCAAAATGTGTTTTTTTGCCCGATGGTGGCCAGCTGGCAGAGAGCCGAGATAATGGCTGTCCTCTTGATGCAGTCTATGATATGATGTGTTTGAGCCAACAAGAAAAGTTTATGGAGAAAAAAGGTAGATGCAACAAGGAAAAATATAAGTTTAATTCATAAAGTTTATTCATATATATTAATGTATATTTAGTAATTGAATATCTATTAATTAATTATATATATATATATATATATATATATATATATATATATATATATATATATATATATATATATATATATATATATATATATATATATATATATATATATATTTATTGTAATTAGTATTATTCGTTGGTTTTAAAATATAAAGAACAAAAGACCTTAAGAGCATTTTCACCAACAGATATTTGAGTTTCCATGAAGCTGAGGGCGAGAGGATTTCACACTGTGTGGATGTCTGGATGCACAGCTTCAATTTTTTAACACCCCAGTCACATCATTGTAGTGAAGGGAAAGTCAAAGGTTCCCATGTGAGTTCCCATCATTCAAACAACGTGCTCCTGACTCGAACACAACTGAGGTCCCCTGCAACATGTTAACGTGTGTCCTTCATTAGTTCAGATGTGGGGAAAAAAAAGTCCCAGTGAAGTCATGAAATCCTTTAATTTGCAACGCATTAAGTGATTGTAATTGTGCAGAAAAACTTGTGTTGGGAGCAGGCGGAGGTGAGAGTCATAGTAATTTGAAAAAAAAGATGGACTCTAAAGTTCGATCTGAGAGGAGTTAACCCAACTGGATGTGAGGGGGTCCCAGTGCTCAGCAGGGGGAAACATATTAACTCAATTTGTTTCCTTTTTGATGCTTCATTAGAACTTTTAACACGGCTGGGAAAGTCTTTAATGAAAAGCGAAAGATTTCTGCTCATAAACTTAATCATTTCAAAGGGCTGCTGCAAGTTTTAATTAAAATGATCTCACATGGGATGAATTCTTGATAATGAATCTACTCAATGAATCCTGTGATATTACTCAAGAAAATTACATTTCGACCACTTATTTTCAGGATTCCACTCAAGTATTGTGCGTTCATTATTGGCTCATGCTCAAATACCGCCACTAGAAGTGAAGCGGGAGCCATCTTTTGTTCAGAAACGCGTTTCTGTTGTTTGCAATTACAACTTAGTTGAGGTCCTGCTTCCAATGAAAACACATCCGTTTTGTGTTTTCGTTTTAGAAAAGACGGCAATGTTCTGAAAACAATTTCCATTTACACTGCAATGCCTGAAACATGTGGTTAGCGCGCCAGGCCACGAGTTGACGCTGTTGGTTGCTTTTCTAATGAAACCACACACATGTGCACAGGCAGGCACGCCTCCTCTCTGATGGCAAATGATGACATTTCAAAGGGCTGCTGAGACTAATCCAGAGCATTTTGATATCTTTTAATCACCTGTTGTATGTACTAGTAAAATGTGAGGCGTGTAAGAGTTAACTCTTTAGAGGAGTTTGTTTTTGAAAGTGATGAAAATTCTGAAAAAACACACAGTTAGTGCAAAATGGCAGACTTCTGGTTGAGTTTGCTGCTGGGGTCCAGGATGCGTTTTTGTGTGCTCCAACGCATTGGTCTACCAAAGTCTGTACTTTCCAGTGAAACATCCTGTGTGGGCTAAATTGTAGGGGGCGCCATCGAGCCATTTTGCCAGACACATGCACAATGCCCATAAAATATATAACATTTTGCCAGTTCTGATTTGTGCCATTTTTCACGAGTTAATGACCATTTAGGCACTGAAAAATGTGTTTGTTCCATGTTAAAAATAATAATTCCTTGCAATCATGAGATTCATGACAATCTAGAGGCCGCCATTGTTGTGATTGTCCATATACTGGGTATGAGCAGATAAACTACTTTCTACTGCCGTGGTGTGGGTGACCAGAAGAAAGAGTTCCTCCTTCAACAAGAAGAAGGAGTCCGAGCGTTTCCAGAAGGTCTTGTTTTGGCCAGTTTAGATGACAATAGATCCCAAACATTTTCTAAAGGTTCCACCATGGGAGCCATTTTCCAAAAGTTGCCTCTTCAGTGGCTTTGGCTCTTCAGTGGCTCTTGACGTGTAAACGGACCCCCAAAATGCTACAAAAGTTTAGCATTTTCACTTGAAATCGTCGTCGTGTAAATGGGCCCTAAAATGCAGGGTGGTAGATATCCTGCTTTGAAATCCTCCTGACTAGAGACTGAGGCGATAAGAATACATGATATATAGTGAGGTATATGTATGGTCCTTTGTCTGCAATTGGAGGGAGATGAACTAAATTTGGTAATAAAAACCTTACATCTACATCAATTATTTTGTGTTAGTCAATCATAATCAGTAAGATTCCTCACACTAGGTATGTCTTCCTTTAATGTTAAAGGGAATTTCCACCACTTGGAGAAGTTTTAGGGGAAAACATATTTTAAAATATGCTTGGATAACACTTTAGTTAACAAAAATCCCTTTTTTGAACATATTCAAACCACACACCTTCATTCACACACCAGTGGAGACGGCTGCCATGCAGGTCACTTAATCCATCCATTGGGTAGCAATTTGAGCCTCAGAGTCTTGCTTAAAGACGCTTTGGCAGGTGGATATGAGTAGATGGGGAACTGGATCGACACTCTACCAAGCGGTAGCCATCCCACAATGAAAGGTGAAACTTACTGATGACTTCAGATTGAATCGGGGGCCACTGCATGTGTTGCATTCACCGAAACCGAAACGTAGGCTGAGAGATTAACAAGCAGAGCGAGCGAAAGGCATTTTTACTGTGATAATGGGTACAGTCCAACTCATAATCACAGGAAGTATGAGCAGCAGCTGGAAATCATCAGCAGCACAATCAAAGCACAGAGTGTCCTCCAGGGCATAATGGCTTTCATACAAAGCGTCTGCTGTGTGTAGCCACTCACAAATAGCAAGTGGAATGAGGCAGTGGAGGAAAATAGGGTTTGCTTTAAGCAGACTTTTATTTCTTTCCCATTATGTTATGCATTTCTTTCTTTCTTTAGAATCCATGTATGTTGTACGACTTGGTATATTTGTTTTTGTGAGCAATTACATTAACAATCCACCTCAAGTTTGAACAAATTGAATTTAGTGATAAATCTGCAGAGAGATCATTGGAATGTTTCATCTGGCCAAATATGGTCAAGCGATGCAACAGCGACACAAGGTATCCCCGAAGGACAAACAACAAGGGTTATTTCATCCCATTTCCTAAACAAAACCTGGACAAATGTCTCCTGTGCAAGAACCTGTGTGGCAGAACACACAACCCTTGAAATTACAACTATAAACAAGGATCTCTACATAATGTTGCAAAGTGAGTCAAAGTCTCATATAACTTCAGCTTTATTTCATCCAGGTCCAGTTTAAAACTTTGCACGTCGCCCTCCATTGCATATTGCCGGCCTTGCTCAAAGTTTTGGACAAAATTAATCCATGCTTGCTCCAAAAGTTGCCTGGCTGCTGCTGCGGTGTGGTTTCTACACTGACAGCTGCCGTCAAAATCATGCTGGGGGGGGGGGGGGGGTTCTTAGGCAAAGGTCAGTTGTTTCATGACACATTTCAGTCTGGAGACTGGAGTTCCACTGGGTTCTGTCGTAGGACCTGTCCTCTTCACATGCTTCCTGTAGGGAACATTATCACGACACAAAGCATCTTATCTTGTGCCATGTTTTCATGGTACTCTGGCTTTCAGCTTATTTCTGAAGAAATGAATGAGCAACAGTATTATCTTGAAGCCAGATCAACATCATGAAGACTATTCTGGTTCTGTACCTTGCAACTATAATTCTGAGTGCAGTGGAATAAAGATTCACACGTGTCTATTGTTTTGTAGGAAAAATCTAATTAAAACTAAATCTTCACAGTCATTGTGCATTCAAGCTTCTATTTTCTCACTAAGTAATAGATTTAAATTGAGTGTAATGGTGCAGGCAGGACTGAGCAGAGAGAATAGACTTTTCTGGCTGCTGGTGCAGACTGTAATTTCAGTTCACGCTGAGGGAGATGCTGCAGTGAAAATATGTTCCAAAAAAGATGTGGTCTTAAATGTAAAAACACCCTCCAAATCCTAAAAACAAGTAAAGCTTGTGGCGTCTGACTCACCTATAGGCTGGAGAGTGAGAGAGGATGGTGATACTTCCGGCTGTTATAGTCTGCTGTCATCAATACGTGATTCTCATCTGATTACTCATAGTTAAGTTATCAAGTGTCTGTCCAGTAACTGTATTGGTCAGGAAAACTTTATCTGGTTGCACTGATGTTTGTTTGCCTGTGATGCCATCATTTCCCCGGCTCGTTGACTCATGGAGTGTATCACGATTCTGTGAAATGCACGACGGGGAGGTCAGTGTGTCTGCTCAAACACGAGGAACAGACCATCGTGTCTTCAGGTTTTCTGTCTTGTGGCGACGTTCTGTTATGACAATGTTTCCATACTTTGAACACCGAGGAACACAAGGGTGGTGTAGTGGTGAGCAGGATCATACCTCAGTGTCGGGGGTTTGTGCAATGTCTGTTCACCAGACGACCTTGGCCAGATGACCAAGTTGGATTGTTATTACCGTGACTGTCAACTATAAAACTACCACGTCCCAGGAGAATATGGACTGGGAGTCATGACACCAGGGAGCAAACACATGATCGTGCAGCTACTGAGCATGTGCACAACTACTAGTTACTATGGCCGTAGTGCGCATGTGCAGCAGGATCGTCTCAGAAAAATGCAAAGACAACTATTTACTATGATTGTGGTAGTGGTAGCATTTTCAAAAAGTTGTGTCTTCCCCATCTCCACAGGGATGCAATCGAAGCATCTTCCTTTGTTTCCATGGAGACGGAGCGTTTTTCAAAGTTGTACGTTTTCCCTCCGTTTCCACAGAGACAGTCAGAGCATTTTCAAAAAGTTGCATTTTCATTGACTCCGAGCACCGTTGTTGAGTGAACTCACACCTAAAATGCTACAGAAGTTTTCTGTTTTCACTTGAAATGAAATAAACGGGGCCTCAATGTCCTGGCAGCGTTAATGTGTCTGTTCTGCGATGCGGTGCTCACCTGTCCTGGTGGAACCTGCCTGCATCCACAGTCCGCCTGAATAACGTAGTGAAGAAGATGGATGGCTTTATCAGTGACACGTACAGTTTGATTGTATTCTAATGTCGGTCACATTTGTCCAACCGACACATTTAACTGGTGTGTATTTAGGCTTGCAGATCTAATGCAGGTTCAAGAGTCAATTTAGCCTCAATTTTCACGTTTCCTGGTTAACTTATGAATCATGATTGTCTGATTTCTCTGACAATTGTTCTTGGTGATTTCACCAGTGGTGTTACATAACAGAAAACCCTGCAGCTGGCTGGGGTTTCTCACTGCTGCAGTTATCTGAGATGGAACGGTCTCTCCCCGCAGCCCAAATCTCCTCCACGAGAAAAATAAAGAGTGAACCGAAACCAACAGGGTGTCCTCCAATGCAAGAGAGACTGCCAAAGATAGTGCAGCACATCTCTCCCACCTGCAGGAGGTTTCACGACTGCACTCCCCTCCTCATCATGTGGGAGGTAAACACCAGCAGTGCGTGTGTGTGTGTGTGTGTGTGTGTGTGTGAATAACAGACCCAAATATAGAAGCCAGAACTTCAGTGAGACGGAGCCAGATGGACACACAAGGCAGTGGAATATCGCAGCTTACAGCCAGTACAGTACGAGCTGCAGAGAATCTCTGCATAAATTACAGAAACACTCATTGGGGAGATGTCAAGAAATAACCTCTGACAATTTTACACATTTATCATCAACTGTAAGTGATAAATGCGTGGATGTCGTCTATTACGAAATAAAATTCACTTAGCTTCTCGAACTGCCAGGCCACCACCGTGAGAAGTGAGGACTTACTGAATGAGACTGAACACGGCTGAAGTGAAGGAAGTACAGAGGACAGATGGACGATGGGATGAGAGACATGAGAAAGGAATTAGATTAGAAATCCATACAGATAAACTGCCGTCCATACTCTGTTCATTACGTCCAGAGTTCTCTGTGGCTCCTGGAAGCTCACTGATGTGGACTAAACATCGTGGTTTGACTGCAATGGAGCAGCTTTTAGTTTAGAACAAAAAGAAGTGAAATGACACGACGTTTCAAACAGAAACAGGAAACTTCTGTAGCATTTTGGTGTCTGTTTACACAATGGTGCTCGGAGAAGAAATCTCAGCTGGAACCAAGACTTTTTAAAAATTTCATAGAAAAACCTGTAGGATCACTTCTGCTGTTAAACGTTTCCATGAAAAAAATTAAAAACCTGCATAGTGTTGTGTGTGTCCGTGATGATTGGAGCCACTGAAAACTACTTTTTGAAAACAGCTCCCAAGTTGAAAGTTCTGAAAAATGTGTGACTCCGTCTCTGTGGAAATGAGGAGTAATGGCCATCACAGATGTAGAAATGTTAAATGGCCTGATAATGGAGCTCGTACAGAATTAAATTTCCATCCAGGCTGGCTGGTGACGGTCCGGTCGGTCAAGGTCAGGACCGGAGAGAAGGAAGAAAGATCTCAGAATAGTTTAATGAGTAACTCTGTGTCCTGCTGAATACCAGTGAGCAGGTTCACAGTGACGCGCCGGAATCAGACAGCAGCTGTGGCTGTCGGGATCACAGTCCAACGCCATCGTCAGTTTTCATTAAACTGCAACATAAATTAACAAAGGCACTCTCTCCCTTTCCAGAGTTCCTCTGCATCAACACTTCACTGTTCAATTGTGAATGTCAACGTGATCCTGCAGAGGAAGTGCTCACTGATGCACATACAATCACATACCCGCTCTAAATGCAAGCACGCATGTAAACACGGTGGCAGAATCAGTCCTGAAAGCTCATTGAAATCCCAGAGCTCATCAAGATTAAACCCCTGAATGATGACAGGCCGAATCAAATCCAGTTATTATGTTTAAGTTCCCCTCGTGAACACGCGGACGAGCGGCGAGACGACAGCCGCCGAGCGAAGGTCGAGGATGTGTGCCGGTTCCAGCCGCGCGCCAACCGCATTGAGATGCACCAGAGCGCTCAGAGACGTTCGGTGGGAATCCAAATTAAATTGCGGTGCAGAGAAGCAGACCGAGGAGTGGGCAGATAATGAAAGACAGAGGTGAGAGGAGGGAAGACAGAAGTGAGGGTTGATCAATATGAGCAGGTGATAATAAAAGTTTCCACACCGAAGTGAGACTAGAACTCGGCACAGAGGCTGTGTGGTGCAGCTGCTCCGGTTTAGATTAAAACACACATGTTGACTTTTCACCAAAACAATCTGGATACTTTCATATTTCATTGGATGATTTGGGAGATTTTGTCAATGTTTAAGTCGGGTCGTCAAAATGGATGATTATTAATCCACCATCATGAATACATTTTAACACACAATTTACCCAAAATCCCTTGAAAATCTCAGGCAAAGCATTGGGGACAGTTTGTCCAAGTAGACTTACCGCCACGCCAATGAGCAGGTGATCCGGTAGTCACATGGCCCTCGATAAGGAAGACGCTAAACAGCACGTTGACCCTCTTGGCGGGAAGTTTGAGTACAAAAGATCCAAAGATAGAACAGTCGACTGACAAAAGTATCATTCACACTCTGCAGGAAGTTTTCTTTTCACCAAAGCACTTCAAGATTAAAATCCCACATTAACGTGAAACAAACGTTAGACTGGATTCTGCTGACTCAGCTGTTCTCAGCTGCAGCAGCATTGTAAATGAGAAGCAGTCGACTCTCCTCTCGGACAACGTCGACTACTGAGTTTGTCTTAGCAGCTTCTGGAGAAGGAGGAACAGGAACATTAATATAGATACATGTTTGTTTTAAAAACGAGACACGTTTTATGTTGACATGAACTGATAAAGGTATTTAATAAACATGTTAAGTTCATATATATACTCCCTTCTTTCTTCAGTCTGTCTGCTCATGCAAAATGAAACCCGATTAATACAGACTATAAATGAATGATATTTAATTGTGATTAATTAAAGTTAATCCACAGCAACCCTGTGATTCATCTGATTAAATGTTTTAATTGTTTGACAGAATGAATTCAGAAGAATCACTGATATATTAAAGATGTGAAGCAACATTAAAACTCCATTTCACTATTTATTTGAAATAAATTAATTCAGTTTTTGTACTTGTTGGGAATAAATAATGAAAACTTTCAGATACATGAACTCGGAAAAGGGCGACCGTCCAGAAAATGATTGAAAGTTTATTAATGGTAAGAGCCTGTCCTTCCCACAATGTCAGCTCAGATCGCTTCAAACTCCCCCCGCACTAACCCGGATGAGATGGATAACTGGAAGACACATCGGTCAGTACAGCAGAAACCAAACAGCATCCACCAGTTCATTTCAATCCAACCACCATGAAGACATCACTAAGTCTGAATCACATGCTTTTAAAGTCATTTCTCCTCCAGCAGAACCATTTATTGGTGATATTTCAAGTTGCTTGCTGAAAACTTGTGTTTTTAAAGCAGCCTAAATGTTATTGATCAGATGAGTGGTTTTTTTTGTTATTGTTTTTTTTAAATCTCAGTGGAAAGAGAATACAGTTTTATTTCCCTGCACTGTTGGAATGGAGTTGAAAAGCAAAAACATAAAGTAACAACACGCTGTGTGAATTTCACACTCCTTTAGATTTTTCACATATTAGTGCGTTGTGATAGTTTAAATGGTTTCAATAAATATCAGCTGTCTTATATCACTTTGAGCCGGTGTTAAAGCCTGACTGCTCCTGGACAATTTAACATAGTTTATCTTCATGCATGCAGTTTATTTGTAACTTGGCTGCTGCAGCATCTGCTAACGACTGTAAACTCAGCCTGAATACCTATGAACTGCTTTCCAATCACATTAAATAACCTGTAAAGTTCACCGAGGCTTTAAATTCAACATGGAACGGAGTCAAATATTCCACTAATGAAGGAGAAGTGAGATAAACAGTTGGTGTCAGTTCAGCTCCGGCGCCTCGGAGACAAAGCAGGACGGAAGGTGTGAGGCCGGCGATGAATGTTTATCTCCAAGTGTGTCAGAGGGAGGAGTGTGTGTGTTTGTGTGTGTGTGCGTGTGTGTGTGTGTGTGTGTGTGTGTGTGTGTGTGTGTGTGTGTGTGTGTGTGTGTGTGTGTGTGTGTGTGTGTGTGTGTGTGTGTGTGTGTGTGTGTGTGTGTGTGTGTGTGTGTGTGTGTCGGTATCACAGAGGCCAGGTTGTCTGTGTGGGCCCTCAGAGAGACAGCGGGGTGAAAAGGGTAAGGACAAGCTTTGTTTAGTTTATAAATGACCCTCTCCACACACACACACACACACACACACACACACACACACACCCACACACACAAACACACCAGCTGCTGAGGATGAGGAACCAGGTTGTCATGGCTTCCACCAGAAGAGAAAAGACACACTGACTGGAGCGTACACACTCAGACGTGCTCAGAAAAGCCTCTGCGCCGCCACCGTGTCACCCGGCAGACAGATGGTGGAAATGGCAATCATGGGAGCAATTTAGAATCAAATATTACGTTGTAATGTTTGAGACAAGCACAACAAAGAGGCTGTTTCACCGTCCGGGAGTGGCTGACGAGGAGAGGACGAGGAGGAGGAGGACGGGGAGGAGGACGAGGAGAAGGAGGACGAGGAGGAGACGGCCAAGCAGGCAAGCATTTGATTGGACGGAGAAGCCAAAGTGACAGGAGGTCGATGTGACTGTCACTGATCAGAGTGTGAGTGACTCCGTCCTGAGAGAACGACCAGTCAACATGAAACGCCTTCCTCTGTGATGTGCTTCTGGTGGTTTTAATTAAACGCTGACGAGCTAACGCTCCGATTGTCAGATTTAGGAAGTGTGTGTGTGTGTGTGTGTGTGTGTGTGTGTGTGTGTGTGTGTGTGTGTGTGTGTGTGTGTGTGTGTGTGTGTGTGTGTGATGAAGCATAAAACATTTAGACATTTGTCCAAATACAATATCAACAGTTTGATATCACTGCTTCTACGAGTCATAACTTCAAACTTTTGAATCACGTTACTGTAATTTCCGGAGTATTGAGAATATAAGCCTCAGCCACCAACTTTAAAATGCAAGGTCAGAGTTACGTGACGCATGTGGCATGAAGCTTGTTGACATGTAAATATCCATGAATTAGCCGTGTCGCTGTTTTGTTTAAGCCGCAGTGTCATAAAAGGGTCATTTATTTAAGCTGTGTGCCAACTTCATTTACTCTGACCCGGTAACATAAATACTGAAACTTACGCAGCAGAACAAATCTCACAAGTGTTCCTTTTATTACAACACCAAAACAATTCAAATGCCCCATTGAGATATGCTAAACTCATTTTGGGTAATTTTTCGAACAGAAGCTTGAAAAATCGGCTAGAGACTATGGAACAGAACAGGTTGAACACTTAACGAAAATATAACAAAAAAAATTTGTTTGACAGGCTAACATTAATGGTCAAATAAAAATTTAATTAGCAGGAAATCTAATTAGTAAATTAAACATTTTCAGGAGTTTATTAAATAAAAGCTATCAAAATCTGTTGCTCTTCAATGTTAAACAGAAAATGCCCGTGTACAGTAGTCTATTTTCTCATAAGTCCTACTAATGTGTATAAAATGTATACAGATTTAATAATCAAAAAGAGCTATTATAATTAACAAATAATGTCGTTTATTTTGATTCTACAAGCCCATCATTCATCTAGTCCCAAACTTAGACACTGTTCACTATGGAGTCTGACTACAATCGCATTCAAATGATAATGTGAACAACCACGCAAGAAAATTAACTCTCAGCAAAAAAACAAAGAAAGAGAATTGTACGTTGAGAGCTGCCGTGTGAATGAATCCTTATTTAACATCCAGGAAGCTGAACGGTGGTGTTTGTCCTCCAGTGTACAGCAGATAAAATCTTTCACCTGTCGCTGGAGTTTGGTTCGGTCAGAAAGAACAAGAAGCTCCCCGGTGCGAGAGAGGGTGTTTAATTCACCCGCTGGGGGGGATTCAGCCGAACCTGCACTATGTTAATTGTGTCCTTTAATCAACGGGTTGGCTTCCTCGCTGAGAGCCAGATGGTGTAAAACAGCACCTCTGGTCTGCTGCCGCCAAACACGAGCGATGATCTGGTGAGGCGGCGGAGAGAAAAGCAGGACGTCCCGCAGGGAGATGCCACCAGCCAGAGGCCGGTTCACTCAGCTGAGAGGATTCAAGTCACTGCTGGACTGCATATCAACGATTCTGGTAACTATTTCCAACAATAACACATTTATTTATACGTTACTGGTTTGAATGAACGAGAGAAATATAGAGTAACGGCATTGTATATGTTGAGTTTTCTACAAAAAGTCTTTTTAATATGATATACAGATTCATGATAATTTTTCCATCCATCTTCTATCCTGCTTTATTGAGCAAAGTAATCACATCCACATCCACATTTAAGCACCAATGGTGGTGCTCAGTCCTTTAAATGGGAGATACTGTATGTGGGGTTCAGTGTCTTGCTCAAGGACTCTTAGACACGTGGCGAGGGCAAAGTGGGGAATTGAACCACAAACACTCTGATTGTAAAAAAGAACAAAAAAAGAAAAGGAAGATAAAAGAAAGAAAGACAAAAGAAGAACAAAGGAAAAAGGAAAAAAGAAGAACATAGAAAAACCCTAAAGATGAGAAAAAAAATAGAAATGCTAGCTTAGCTAAAACTGGTCTCAACCGCGAGGAAATGCATGGCGACGAGAAATGATTAAATAGCTAAAGCGTCAAAAATAGTCAAGATGCATAGAATAGTTGAAACAGGAAAATTCATCCAAAGAAAAGATGAAGCATCTCTAAAAATGGCTACAAAAGCTAAACATTTCATAAAATAGATCTAAATTGTACCTATGAGCCTTTATAGATTCAAACATTTCTTTTTTTCTATAGCAAATTTTTTAAGATTTTTCTTTTTTTTGTGTGAGAACTTTAATGTTTTGAGGCTCCAGACTAATTTCATTTGGTGAAAAATTGCGAAAACAGTTCTTTTGGACCTGAAGGTTGCAGACCGTCTGGTTAGGGCCTTTCTGAGTGCAGTTTGATTGGATGAGGTTACTCTGTGGCTTTGAATGGCCTGTAAGTGTGTGTATGAGTGTGTGTGTGACTGCCGTCAAACCGTCATCTGAGATCAGTTCCTCCGAACAGAAGCTGGATAAAGATGTACAGCAGATGGGTGAATGGATGAATGGATCAATGGATGAATGGATGAATGTTGATGTTCCAACAAAATGACTTCTGGGTTTGGTTTTCAATCACATTAAAATCAATGCAGAAACCAGGAGATGCGATTTAGTGCCCTTTAATGGGCGGGCGGGCGTGTGTGTGTGTGTGTGTGCGTGCGTGTGTGTGCGTGCGTGTGTGTGTGTGTGTGTGTGATGACAGCAGTACGAAGTGGAAATCTCAGTGAAAGGGTGAGATTGAATTAATGCTCTGGGAGACTGAGCTTCAAATCTAAATAAAACAAAAGTGTTTTTGTTTGAATTTTGGATTTCAAAAAATTTAAATATGCAAAGTAACTCTTGTTTTATATTGTCAACTACAAAATAATTTGCTCTACCCCGACCGAGGTCAAAGACAAGTCAAGCCAGCATTGTTTGTACAGCACATTTCAGCAACAATGCAGTAGAAAGTACTTCACATTAATGAACAAATAACATCTGCAAGAAAGGAACAGTTGAGAAAAAAAAACAGGTTAAACTAAAACAAACAAACAATAAAGCAATAAAAGAGAAAGACATGAAAAAAGGAGGTGAAAAGTTAAGAGTGAAAGATACAGTTGAACTTTCTTTACTGGCAGGCAGCAGCAAACAGAAGGGTTTAACCTCAACGAAGCTGTTCTGCTGGTTTGTTCTGAACATTTGATGAACAAAAACTAGAAGCACCTTCTGTATGTTTGGCTCTGACTCTGGAGAGGAAATCAGGTTCGAGATGTTAGGATGAACTTTGTACCAGAACAGAGCTGCCTAATTGTGGGAGGGTCAAAGGTAGGGCCTACCTCGATTGTGATTGACTAAACCCCCGATGACACTATATAGGGTTTGATTTCTTTTTAACTGAAACTTTATAAAAACTGAAACAAGCCAGAGAGAGATGACAGACTTTCTTCACTTCTGGGGCGTCAGTCCAGGTGTGGAGAAACAAATTACTGTTGGAAAACCATTAGAAAGTGAATTTTGCATAATATGACCCCTTCAATCGTCACTATGTTCTTCAGGCGATAATAAGACATCTCTGTGATTGATTTAGGTTCCGTTTACACAACGTTTCACGTGAAAACGCATTGTTTTTTTGGCATTTTCTTCATTTCAGAAAAGTTTTGTTTTCATGTTAAAGTTTTGAAAATGATGTCCGTTTCCACGGAAACAGCAGAAACGATGAAAATAATGTAGTCAGTATGTCAGGCCACGAGTTGGCACTCTATTGTTTTTGTAATGAAACCACACACACATGCAGCAGAGAACATTCCGCTCTAGATATTAACAATGGGAGAACACAGACAGTCCCTGTCCTTATGCGTCCCTGAGCAAAACCCAGAACCCTGAACTGGTCACAAGGAAATTGAATGTCAATACTGAAAAACACTTAAAGACTGCTGCAAACTGAAAAGAAAAATGCAAGCGAAGTCCAATTCCATTTATACTTATTTATACTATACTACTTATACTAAGTTGACTCTCCACATTTTGACTTGTCACAGTGAAGGAAGGCGTCAACATGAATTCCACCTTTTTTCTTCTGCTTCAAATCAAAGTACTTGAAAAATGCTTAAAAAAAAAACAACCTCCTGTAACAAGGACCAAACAAGACAAAGCAGAACCTCACAGGAGAGTGTCTGGTCTCCTTCTGGGTCTTCGTAAAGTCTCTGTGTATCGGCTGGTATAGTGGTCTTCCTTCAATTGGAATCTCATAGGTTTGATTCCCAATATCCCAAACTGTTCACACGTGGAAGTGTCCTTGAGCAAACCTCAAACTGCTCCCAGTGGTTGGATAGATCACCACGTCCATTGGTTGGGGCAGCGGTGGCCACAAGGTAAAAGAGGCCAACTTGGGATTGGGAGTCACCTGGCAGGTCACCACTGTGAGTCCCTGAGCAAGACCCTGGACTCCAACAAACTCCCCTGAGCACTATAATGGCCGCCCACCAATGGGTCAATGCAGGAACAAGGAATTTCTCCACAAATCACCCTTTTGTCCCTCCCTGTTTTATTTTGATAATCACCCGTTTCCCTCTGATTGTGACAAAGTGTTTCACCAGTGTTTTCCCTTCCCCAGTGTATGTAAAACTCCTTCCCTCGTGCCTGTTGCCAGATCGTCGTACCTTTGTGTCAAGACATCCAGTGTCTCTCCTCGTCTTCTTCATGTCTCGGATCTTCTCATGTTTGGACTTGTGCTTTGTATTTTGTGGATTTTCTCTTGGATCTTCCTCAGGATACTTTCCCTGATTTGACTTCTTTAATAAACTCTTGGAACTTGTACCTTTGTTTGAGCCACGATCTTTGACAGTGAGATGGTAATATACAACACATTGACCACTTCTGAATGGTGCGACTATGTTTTGTAGCTTTCTATGAGCCGTGACAAAGAACAGGAGGTGTCCCTGACCACATTTGAACCATGTCGTGTCTAACTGAGTCGTGGAGGCCATCCACTTTTGAGATTTTTTATTTTTTTTTAATTCAACTGTGTTTGTGTCTGAATACAGTACATCCATTCAAATCCAAAGCTTTTTATAAAGTATACAGTCAATTACAAACTAGTACTGTTTTGTGCCGGAGATCAATGGGTCAGTTTTACAAGGTAGTGTGGCCTTGTCAGGCCACAGCGGTTTGATTGTGTGATTGATGAGATGCAAGTCTAATGCTTGTAAATTCTGGGCCGTAAAAAAGAAATAAAGTCAGAATTGTTGAGATTGAAGGGATGTGAAAGGATGTGTGAGCAGAAATAGGTGGAATCACAAACAGGTAAATTGTTGAGCTCAGTAAATTGTATAAAATTGGTCCTGATGACTTGATGTGAGGTCAGATCTCAAGGTGGCACAGTCTTTCCAGCAGAAGTACGACAGTTCACTAACCGTGAACAAAAGGGCTCTAAAATGTACTTGAGGTACGGAATTAAAAGGACATTTAAAGCAGAGTTCTCAGAGCTGATGGTTTAATTTTCATTATAGTCCACTGTGTGATGGTGTTGAGCGTTTACTGACAACACCAGTACATAACACAGTAATCCTGAGTTGGCCATACACAGTTCTTTTTCTTCTTCTTGTAACTGGCAGATGAGGTGGTGACTGGCTAAATCATGCTAATGTTACCATGCTAAGATAGGTTGCAGTGTGTTGATGCCAAAATGGTGACGTTCAAGTGATCAATCAATCTGTCAATGACTGGTCACGCTGAACTGTTGCCGACCGTGCAGTGATTCGTTGATGGTGGTAAATAGGCGGGCACTGGGTCAGAGAAGGTGACGCCAAAAAACATCACTGTTTTCTATAGAGCTAACAATTCTACATCAGAGAGAGAGCGAGAGAGAGAGAGAGAGAGAGAATGGGCTACAGGGGGAAAAGGAACAAATGTTAATGACATGTAATAGTGAAACGTGGTGCGCGAGAAAGGGAAGAGGCTCAGTCCTCCAGCAGTTGATCAGTCAAGTTGACAAGTTGATCAGTATCATCTTGTTTCATAGATTACTCTATTTGTGAATCATCTGCATAACAATGGCGTGTTTCCTGATAATATTCCCTACAGGAATCATGTATCATGTGAAAATTCTTGGTCTCAGGACAGAACCCTGTGGAACTCCATGTTTCACTTGAGTCTAGTTTTGTTCCAGCATTTGAGGATTCATATCCAGGACATCGTGACTCCGGGGATTCTAACCAGGTGTTTCGTAATTGGTGGTGGTTCGTGTTTCTTCCAAATACACATTAACTAGCTGATGACAGTTGCAGAATACAAGACGCAAGAAGTTTTATTTCGATGTGTGGGTTCCTCTTGGAAACTTCTTGAATTTCTTCAAATTAGCTGTTCAACTCAAACCTCCAATGTAAATGTTGAATTTCTGAGTATTCAAATGAGTTAACTATAAAGACTTTACATTGGAGCTTCATGAAAACTCAAACGTTGAGACACGGTGCCTTTGGTTGTGTTGTGATATGTGCTGACAGAGAAGAAGATGAAGACTGAAAACCTCATAGTTCATTATACCAGAAGCCGCTGTGTACCTGTTTTTTGAGCAAACACATGTACACCCACACACACACACACACACACCTCATCAACAGAAGTCAACAGCTGCCATGGTCCAATCATTTATAAGCACGGCCTCTTTTCTTTTTGCTGGAACAGACGGTGAACCGTGGCACCGTACAGTGTGTTTTACAGATGGCATAAATGAATGAATTACTCCTAATGATTCCACACTGTCACAGCGAGAAGGACCATCAGCAATTAGTGTGTCTGCAACAGGTAGCAGGAGGAAGGGGCATGAAACAATCCCAAAAAATAATTGGATTTCAGGAGGGAAATTTCATCTTCTGCCAATGGAGTGTCTCCTCGGTGAAGCAGGTTTAACTTTGATGCTGGTGCCGTTCTTTGCGCTCGTCAGGAGTTTCTGCAGATGCGAGCAGCGACTAAGTGCTTCCAATAAAATTAACACACACAACTTCATTCCTTAAAAGCTACACCGATATGAAATAAGTATATAAAATAATAAATATATAAAAGTATATAAAATAAAAAATCATATAAAATTAACGTAGCAAAAATGCGGATTTGATCAATGAATGATTCCCCAGCACAGGAGATCAGAGAAATAAATAAGCTGATGTGGAATGAGAAATCAATCAAATATTTGGGAGTCAATATTGCAAAACCAGTAGATAAACTGTATGAAGCAAATTATACCAAAATAAATAAAAAACATTAGGAAAGATTTCAAGATGGTCAGTAGTCTGCTTGGACCTCAGTGCGAGGATAGAAATAATAAAAATGAATATTTTACAGAGGCTTCTACATTCCTTTCAATCCCTACCAGTGATGATTCCACAAAAACAATTAATAGAATGGGACAAGTGGATATCGAGGTTTATATGGGGAAGAAAGAAACCCAGGATCAGATTCAAAACTCTGCAGCTCCCAAAAGATGAAGGAGGACTTGTTTTACCATGCCTCAAAGAATATTTCTGTGCCGCGCAAATCGAACTCCTGATATACTGGTGTATGAGGGGATACATAGCAAAATGGAAAAGTTTATTAATAGATATGAAACACAAAGAAGTTTGGAATTTAATAGCAGATAAAGACTTAATGGATAATTTAGATAATCAAGCAAACCCTATAATTAAAACTTCAATCGACATATGGAACACAGTGGTGGGGAAAATATAAATTAGATAGAGAAAGACAGACTTTGAGTTGGTTTGTGTGGGATTTCTACCTGCTCCTCATGATGAAGGCTTTAAGCAATGGCCAGATAAAGGTGTTACGGCAATGTGCACGGTGACTGAACATGATCACTATCGATACTTGCAAATTAGAGACTGTTTTGAAAAGAAGATAAAAACTGATACAACAACTGAAATAATAGAGGTAATTCAGAAAGCATACTAGGGGAAAAAATGCAGAGTAATTTCAGCTCTGTACAAAGGTTTCATGTTACACAGAAATAGTTAATCTCTTTATATTAAAGAGAAATGGGAAAAAGGAGCTTGGGGAACACATCTCCGAGGATGAATGGGCTGTTATGTGTAAAACACAGTTTACGTCCACGAGCTCCAGGACTTGGAGAGAAAATAACTGGGAAGATTTAATTATATATTTTATCACTTCTAAAACCAAGAGGGGCATGTTGGAGATCAACCCAGCCGCCATGTTGGCGATCATGTGGATTAATGGATGTAGACCACACACATATATTCTGCTCTTGTCCAAACATCAAACCTTTGTACAGAGCTGAAATTACATTTTTTTCCCTCGTATGCTTTACATGTATCTCCTCCAAAGTGCATGCCCACTGCTCCACGGTCGGGGGTGGTAGTTTGTGCCATAGTCTTGTGATTGACTTTTTACTTGCCGACAAGAGCATTTTGGTTAGATATTTATCTTCTTCTTGAATTATCTCACCTGCTACATGTCCCAGGTATAAAACCTTACAGGATCTGGACAGACTTACACATAAACTGAGACTGCAAGAGCTACAGTTCTATAACAAATGGGAAAAATGGACAAATTACAGAAGACAGGAAGAGGACGACACCACCATCACCTCTACTGGACTTCGAGGACTTGACTCATTGTAAAACCGAATACTTAATTATGTATATGTGCTGCACCCAACCACCAAAATTGTTGATAGAAAAAAAACAAATAAATAAAAAGCTACACCGAGTCTTCACCTATTTTAGGACTGTTTTTGGATATTCACCTTACGAGAGCATATTTTAAAACCAGTTTCTCATTTTAAATAAGACCGTTTATTACAAATCAGAAGGCGTCTCCCTGATACATCGGTCATATTAATAAAGGGATGATTAAGTGCGATGACTCCAGCTAGTGGGAACAAGCTGTTTTTATGACTTGTGAGCCTCTCGGCGTCTCTTCGTCATGTAATCATCTTTTAAAGAGGTTAAACAAGAGGCCTTGCTGTACTTAGTGATTAATTATCTGCTGTGGGTGTTTCATTGACAGTGAGAAGGTAGAAATATGTTTATTAATTGGTGGCCATTTTTTTTAGATTACTAGTCTATTAATGCAGATTAACCACGTGAATGCGCGAAATCGAGGCAGCAGGAAATTCATCAGCGTCCATCTAAATGCAATTTTTGCTAAGTAGATAAATACATGGATAGATAACATTTTAATCCATTTTATTGTAATGTATTTCAAATACAATATCAATGACATAATTAGCCGTGGATACAGGCTAATACCAACACAGTGAAAGCTCTCATATAGCCATCAGGGTCAGTTTAGAATTAATCAGGACCTATGAGAGTTTAGTGAAATAGTGACAGCGCTGTTCTACAATGACGACACCAGCGGGATCAACTATACTGATGTAGAGAGAGACAACAGCTTAACAAGTCCAAAGCCAATTGAAACTTCAGTCATTTTAACAGGCTACTTCTGCTTTCAGGATCAGTTTAGGTTCAATGTAGCGACGTAATACTTTGAAATGCATTAATTACAACATTTTAGCAGTCGCAGACCCTGTCTTCTTACATCACATAGCTTCTAAAAAATATAGTTTTTGGGCTGCTCAAAAGAAGGCAAAGATCTGCAGCACTGTGTATTACTTATTGGATATACATTCTGTTGGAATAAACGATTGGATGAATGGTGAGAAAATCCCTGGCTTGAGTCTGGGTTTTCTTTTTTGTATTTTACGGCCTTCATATGTGGCGTTTGCATGTTCTCTGTCTGCGTGCTTAGATTTTCTTCTGGGATCGACTTCAGCCTCTCGCGACCCTGACAGAATATAAGTAGATGTAATTAATATAAAACAGTGAACTGCAGTGTATGTGAGAGTTTATTCACCCTATCCCTGAGACAGTGGTGTGTTCAGAGTCACATCATGTTTGGGAGGTGAATGTAAGTCACCTCTCCTGCACGTCTGCGATAAAGAAAGCAGTTGTGGCAGAACATTGAAAGGATGTTTGTTTCATTAGCTGACTTTACCTCAGGTCACCAGCTTCTTTCTTTGGGGGGGGGAGACTCTGTGGAGTTTAAGACCTCAGACATTGCTTCAGGATATTTTGGGGTTCAGGAGTCAGACTGGATGTCTTTGGGCTTAATGAATGTTAATGGAAGCTCAGCACTCAAACATCTGCAAAAATAAAACCAAACCTAAGAGACGATATGAAGTTGTGGTGGATCATATTTGGAAATCTACCCATCTGTTCACTTGTAATCTCTTTTGTCCGCTCCTTGAACACAACACTGACTAAAGGCAAATGTGACTTTCATAACTGACTCAAAGAGGGTTACAAGCCTCGGTGTGATGGAGAATGCCTTCTGGAGAACAGCTGAATGATAATCTGTGTGGCAGATGCACCAGAGAAGCACACAAGTCATAAAAACAAGGCGCCTGCCAGAGGCCTTGTACTGAATCACCGCACTAAATGAGAAATTTATTAATAAATGAAAATTTGCTTGCTCGCCCAATCTGTGTGGATGAACTCAAACGAGATAAATGGATGGCGTCCAACGCTTGCTCCAATGTGCCCTTGGTGTATTATTACTTCGGGATTTAGCTGATGGTGTCCTCGTCCTGAGTGACTTGTAATGAATGAACAAGTAGGTGTTGGCGTGTCTCGCTCAAGGACACTGACAGACGAGAGTTCCCCGTCAGAGAAATGACAGGACTTTTGTTTTGTTTTTTTCAAAATGAATGAAAATGACCTGTTTACAACAAGTCCTCACAAAAAGGCCGGCCTGTTTGTGCTTTTCAAAGCAGTCAACAGCCGAGACGAGAGACACTGGTGATCCTCTCAAAGCTCAAACTCACATCAAGATCAGATGGAGCAAATACAACAACAGGATGTGCTCGAAGTAAACTGAGACAGTTTACCATTTCATGTAAAACGTCAACTCCTCTGAATTTAATGGCGGAAGCACATTTCCTGCAAGAACTGTTGGGAATGGGGCCATGTTGAGCAGCCTGTGGTATCTTAATACCCGTCTACGTAACATTTTCAAGTGAAACCAGGAACCTTTCATTGTGTTTTGGGTGTCCGTTTGTGTTCACTGCCACTGAAAACACAACTTTGTGAAAATGTTTCCACTCTCTCGTGTAAATGGAGGAAAACGCGCAGCTGTAGGAAATAGTTTATGATATTGTTTCTTTTTGACAGACAGATTAGTAGAGAAAGATGTTTTACCTTGCTCTGCATCAGAGGTTAAACTTAACCTGGTTCTCGGAGCGTGTTGAATTCAGAAAAAACTGGAGCAAAAACAGTCTGCTGCAAGAACCACCTTAAATTCAGGTAGTAACTAGTAGTTGTGCACACGCTCATGCATATTCATGGGGGAGAGGTGTGTTGTCCAGGCCCCCGACCCCGCCACCGCCCGCCGTGCACGTGGCAGCTCTGACGGGCGAAGCTGACGACCAACTCATGCCGAGGAAAAACACGCCGTCCGTTTCCCGGACTGCGGCTGCTGTCGATGGCAGGATGAAGAGGCAGACGAAGGGGAATGCTCCCCAGGGCTGTAAACAACACTTTAACAGTACAATCAATCTTTAATAGCACAATCGCTTCTTTAATAAACAACTTTGTGATGAATTGATGGTTTGAGATCAAGCAGGGGAATCAACCTGCAGGCGGCTGCGAGCCTGAAAGGCTGGAGGAGAGATTAAAGACATGATGATCATGGGAGGAAAGGTGGAAAGAAAGGATGAGTAAACACAAGGCAATGAAATGGGGGAAAAAAGAAGGAACGATTTAATTTAATATGGAGCGTGTAGCCTACAGGTGAAAGATTAGAAAATGGAAAATTGGGAAGAAGGATTAAGACACGGAGGAGGTTAAACGAAGAGGAAGTAAAGTCTCATGCTGAGATGAAAAGGAAGAACAATTAGACAAATGTTTTTCCGGGAAAGAGAGGAAACTTTAAAACCTCATGAACAGTTGTGTTAATAACCTGCATTTCTAGTTAAAGAAGCAGCGGGAGGCTGAGGGCCTGAGAGGAGAAACAAACTTCAAGAATGAAAGTCTCCAGACATTAAGTGCCTCTTTTTTACTCGTCAACAATGTCTCTCTGGCTTGGTGCTGCTGAGGAACTGTATGAGAAGACGGACAGTATAAACATCAGTCTTGAACTAAAGATGGCTTGTTCCTGTTATTGTTATGGATTGTCATTACGGTGACTGTTAAATATAAAACCACCAAGTCCCATGAGAATATGGACTGGGACTCATGAGACTGGAGGAAACCTTGTCCTTACTGTCCAGCATGTGCACAACTGCTAGTTACTACAGCCGCGGTGCG